>NC_059172.1:11830778-12154998 GCF_019923935.1 Bubalus bubalis | reverse complement strand
AAGACAAATATCACACTGTATCACTTACATGTGGAATCTTTTTATAAAAAGTCAAACTCATAAAAATACAGAGTAAAGTAGTTGTCAGAGGCTGAGGAGTGGGGAAAATAGTGAGAGATTGATAAAAGGGTGAAAACTTTCAGCTATAGGAAAAACAAGGACTGAAGATCTGCTGTAAAACATGTGACTACAGTTGATAACCCCATATTGTTAATTGAAATCTGCTGAGAGTGTAAGTTAAACGTTCTCATACCCCCCAAAATGTAAGTTTGTGAGGTGAAGGATGTGTTATTGATGATTAACTTGACAAGGGAATCCTTTCAAAATGTCTATGTATATCAAATCATACAACATTCACTTGAAATTTCTTACCATATTGTATGCCAATTACACCTGAAAAAAGCTGAAATATAAACAAATACAATGCACTTGTAAAGAACAACTCTCTGCACCTTATTTTACAACTATCCATTACCCATCCAACTTTCCCTGACTTCTTCAGTAACTAAATCTATGTTATATTAAATTTTAACTACAAATCATGGTAATTTATTTGCATATACTTTTTATCATTTTTTCATTATGCAATTGATATATTCTTCTATTTTTGAAAATCATCTTAGATTGGGAGCAAAAGTTTCATAACTTTCCCATTGAAATTAATAAAACTATATTTATATTTAATAGTTTTCAGCTGCAGGCAGGGTCATCAGGAATGAATTTAGATTATTAAGAAAATGACCTGTTATGAGCATTCTTTCAGTTCAATTTCATGGCAACCTCATGGGTATGTATTACCATTATCAACATTATTGTTTTAATCACCATTGGCATTATTACCATCATCACCATAATTAATTTTTATCACAATTTCCAGGTAAGGAAACTGAAGCATAAAGTAGTTGTGGGATTTGCCTAAGATCACACAGCTAATGAATGAGAGAGCCATGGTATGCCTGAGTGCTAAGTCACCTCAGTCATGTCCAACTGTTGGTGACTCCTCTGGCCATGAGATTCTCCAGGCAAGAACACTGGAGTGAATTGCCATGCCTTCTTACAGAGGATCCTCCTGACACAGGGATTAAAGCTGAATCTCATGTCTCCAGCATTGGAAGATGGGTCTTTACCACTAGTGCCACCTGAGAAGCCCAGAACCATTATTCCGTTTAAAATTCACCTGACTCCAAGATCAATACTGAGGGCATTCAAGTCAACATGAGCAAAACTTTACAAGGAGTTAACCAAGATCTTTCATTTCTAACTCTCCTGTAAAAAGCTACATGACATAATTCACACTTTGAAAGTTCACTAACAAAACGCTGAAACAATTACAACAGATGCTGTAGAATATCACTCAGTTTAGTCACTCAAGTCATGTCCCACTCTTTGTGAGCCCACGAACTGCAGCACGCCAGGCTTCCCTGTCTATCACCAGCTCAAGGAGCCTACTCAAATTCATGTCCATTGAGTCAGTGATGCATCCAACCATCTCATCCTCTGTTGTCCCCTTCTCCTCCCGACTTCCATCTTTCCCAGCATCACAGTCTTTTCCAATGATTCAGTTTTTCACATCAGATGGGCAAGTTTTGGAGCTTCAATTTCAGCATTAGTCCTTCCAATGAATATTCAGGACTGATTTCCTTCAGGATTGACTGGTTGGATCTCCTTGCAGTCCAAGGGTCTCTCAAAAGTCTTCTCCAACATCACATTTCAAAAGCATCAATTCCTTGGTACTCAGCTTTGTTTATACTCCAACTGCACACCCATACATGACTATGGGAAAAACCATAGCTTTGACTAGATGGAACTTGGTTGGTAAAGTAATGTCTCTGCTTTTTAATATGCTGTCTACGTTGGTCATAGATTTTCTTCCAAGGAGCAAGCGTCTTTTAATTTCATGGCTGCAATCACCATTTGCAGTGATTTTGAGTGAGTGAGTGAGGGAAGTCACCCAGTCGTGTCCTACTCTTTGTGACCCCATGGACTGTAGCCCACCAGGCTCCTTGGTCCATGGGATTTTCCAGGCATGAATACTGGAGTGGGTTGCCATTTCCTTCTCCAGGGGATCTTCCCAACCCAGGGATCGAACCCAGGTCTCCCGTGTTGTATGCAGATGCTTTACCATCTGAGCTACCAGGGAAGCAGTGATTTTGGAGCCTCCCAAAATAAAGTCTGTCACTGTTTCCATTGTTTCCCCATCTATTTCCCATGAAGTGATGGGACCAGATGTCATGATCTTAGTTTTCTGAATGTTGAGCTTTAAGCCAACTTTTTCACACTTCTCTTTCACTTTCATCAAGGGGCTCTTTAGTTCCCCTTCACTTTCTGCCATAAGAGTGGTGTCATCTGCATATCTGAGGTTATTTATATTTCTCCTGGCAATCTTGATTCCAGCTTGTGCTTCACTCAGCCCAGCATTTCACATGATGTACTCTTCATATATGTTAAATAAGCAGGGTGACAATATATAGCCTTGACGTACTCCTTTCCCTATTTGGAACCAGTCTGTTGTTCCATGTCCAGTTCTACCTGTTGTTTCTTGACCTGCATACAGATTTCTCAGGAGGCAGATAAAGTGGTCTGGTATTCCCATCTCTTGAAAAATTTTCCACAGTTTGTTGTGATCCACACAGTCAAAAGCTTTGGTATAGTTAATAAAGCAGAAGTAGATGTTTTTCTGGAACTCTATTGCTTTATCAATGATCCAACAGATGTTGGAAATTTAATATCTGGTTCCTCTGCCTTTTCTAAATCCAGCTTGAACATCTGGAATTTCACAGTTCATGTATTGCTAAAGCCTGGCTTGGAGGATTTTGAGCATTACTTTGCTAGCATGTGAAATGAGTGCAATTGTGCGGTAGTTTGCGCATTCTTTGGCATTGCCCTTCTTTGGGATTAGAATGAGAACTGACCTTTTTCAGTCCTGTGGCCTCTGCTGAGTTTTCCAAATTTACTGGCATATTGAGTGCATCACTTTCAGAGCATCATCTTTTAGGATTTGAAATAGCTCAACTGGAATTCCATCACCTCCACTAGCTTTGTTCGTAGTGATGCTTCCTAAGGCCCACTTGACTTCACATTCCAGGATGTCTGGCTCTAGGTGAGTGATCACACCATCATGCTTATCTGGGTTGAAGATTGTAGAAAATAACTTATTATAAAGGAAATAGAACTTTGGGAGCTTCTGTAGTTGTGGTGTGTGAAGTGTAGAGGAGGCTGAACTGCAACAATCCAAGGCCACAGACTTCAGCCAAAATGGTTGCTTTTCTGTGTGATTTATATATTGAGATTTTTGCATATTTTACTTGAGAAGGGGGTTGCATTATGTTTTTTTTTTTTTTTGCACAAAATGAGTTTGGAAATTATTTGCAATAAATGAATTGTGATACCCAACTCTGAAAGTCTGGGCTTCTCTGATTTTGTGTCATTTCCTAGGGCAGTGATTCTCAACCTCGCTACACAGTGGTGGTTAACAATGAACTCTGAGGGTTTTATTAGAAATAGCTAAACCTGCATATGAGTGAAACATTTCAAATCTGTTCAAAGGTTTCCCATTCATTATGTCAACTATTATTTACCTGAATTTTTATATATTTTAGTAATGGGAGATAAACATGGATGAATAATAGTTCTTAACCTTATATGGGTGACAACTGTTTGGGAATCTAACAGAAGCTATGCATTTTCTCACCATAAAAGCACATATTCCAATACCTGACTTGTGTGTGTGTGTGTGTGTGTGTGTGTGTGTGTGTGTGTGTGTACACTCATGCACATTCAGCTGACTGCTCAGGAACATCCACAGCAGTTGGCTATATTTGTGAATATAACCTTTGACCACCACTGAAATATAAATTTATTTTTGCCCATGCTCTGATAGTTGAGATGGAAGTGACTCTTCCTAAACAGGTCTAAATTGCTAAGCTCACCTGAATCTATGCACAACTTTGCCACCTTGAAAGATTTCATTCACCATTTTCCATTGAGCTTATAGTTAAAGGTGGCAAAGTGAAATCTGCTCATAAAGCATATAATTTCCCCAAACTTGTCAACAGTTGTGGCTTCAGACTACACCATCTACACAAAACTGAGTGTTATTCTTCACAGGACTAATAACACTATCGTGCCCAAAAAGACCCAGAGCAGATTTTTTTGTCAATTAATTCTTACTCTTGAAAAATATCTCTTTGGTGTCATTTCTTTTTCTTGGGAAGAAAACCAGGTGGGAATCCTTTCACTGTTTTTCCTTTCTAATTTGCTCTTAATGTGCTGATAAATTTGCTGATGAGAAAGAATAGAACATGGCAATACTCAGTATGCAAATATACAGCTAGTGAGGAAATCTCAATAGTAGAAAGCACTGTAATGGGCTTGGGTGGGGAATGGGCATTGGAAAGAGGATATATGGTTTCTTCATCCAGGAGAAAAAGAGAAATAGTGAAATTAAACATGATAACTATATGTTATTAATTGGTGTCATCAAAATCCAAAAGCTACCTTATCTTTTAGTTGCATGTGTTATTCAAATTTGTCCTATAAAATGTATCATTACACTTATACTCTTTCTACAAATGTTTTTCATATATGAAGAAAAAAGAAAACTACTTCTTTCTATTATTTCAGGTTAGATCCTTATTTAAAGCTTTGCCGTATGTGATACGCCTCCTGCAATGGCAGGGACACTATCACTCCTTTCAACCCTTAGACCCTCATTTTCACCTCATCAACATAAACTCTACAGAAGATCCCCTGGAGAGGAAAATGGCAACGCACTCCAGTACTCTTGCCTGGGAAATCCCTTGGACAGAGGAACCTGGAGGGATATAGTCCATGAAGTTGCAAAGAGTCAGACATGACTTAGCGACGAAACAGCAGCAGGAATGGCACAATCTGTTAGGCCTATATGGAACACAGTCTTTCTGTTTCTTATTTAAATTCCACATCAATATGATATATACTATTGTTTCCCCCTTCAAAGAGAAAATAGGAGTCGAGGTGTCAGAATCATTGCTTTCTGTACAAGTCCTTTGTGCAACTTATAAACTAGACATTTTAAGTCAAGCTACTGAAAGACACTTAACTTCTACCTACTGTGAAATATCCATAATAAAGATTATTTTTAAAGAATAAGACACTCTACTGCCATCATGCCATAGAAAGAGATTGATAGAGCATTACTACTTCTGTAATCACTCAAACGTCAAACAATTTCTCCATTGAGTTCACTAACTCAATGTTTACTATCCTATAGACAATAGTTCAGAGAAGGCAATGGCACCCCACTCCAGTACTCTTGCCTGGAAAATCCCATGGATGGAGGAGCCTGGTAGGCTGCAGTCCATGGGGTTGCTGAGGGTCAGACACGACTGAGCGACTTCACTTTGATTTTTCACTTTCATGCATTGGAGAAGGAAATGGGAACCCACTCCAGTGTTCTTGCCTGGAGAATCCCAGGGACAGGGAGCCTGGTGGGCTGCCGTCTATGGGGTCACACAGAATCAGACACGACTGAAGTGACTTAGCAGTAGCAGACAACAGTTTGCTCGGCCAAGCTTATATCCTTTGCTCATTCCCGCAATGAAACATATAGAGGAAAGATCAAGCTTCCCGCTCTTTACTTTGAGTGAGACATCAGGAAGAGACAGGGACTAGGACATCCCTTCTCACTTTGCTGTTGTTCAGTCTTTGAGTTCTGTCCAGCTTTTTGCGACCCCATGGACTGTAGCACGCCAGGCTTCCCTGTCCTTCACTATCTACCAGAGTTTGCTCAAATTCATGTCCACTGACTTGGTGATGCTCTCTAACCATTTCATCCTCTGCCACCGTCCCCTTCTCCTTTTGCCTTCAATTTTCCCCAGCATCAGGGTCTTTTCCAATGAATTCACTCTTTGCATCAGGTGGCCAAAGTATTGGAGTTTAGCTTCAGTATCGGTCCTTCCAATGAATATTTAGGGTCGATTTTCTTTAGGATAGATTGTTTGATCTCCATGCAGTCCGTGGGACTCTCAAGAGTCTTCTCCAGCACCACAATTCAAAAGCATCAAATTCTTCAGTACTCAGCCTTCTTTATGGTCCACCTCTCCTTTCCCACTTAGGCAGCACATTAAGAGAAAGGGAGATCAGGTAGCTAACAGGCCAAGGGTTGGATGCTGAACAGTCAAAAGGATAACATCAAAAGTCTTTCAAAAAGACTGTGGTAGTTGATGTTTTCACATACAGATTTCATTTTATTCTCACTGTAACCCTTTGTGGTCAACACGAGGAGGAGAAAACTGGGTTGCAAAGGAGGAATGTGTTTGAGGTTACAAAAATGCCATTTGATCAATTTATGATTTTAATCCAGACAACATTGACTCCAAAGCCTATTATTTTCCCCAAATTCAGCAAGGCGAGGAATGTGAAATTCCATGTAGGTGACTCATATTTCCTTTTGTAATTTTCATTTCTTGGAAGCAGAAACAAAAACTGCAAATATCTTTCTGATAATCTAAAGGTCTGGGTATATATTTGCTTAATCAGTGTTATTTATTATTTAAATGATCTCTGCAGTTATAAAATAAATATATAAATCTAACCCATAAACAAAAGTAAGGAATTATTTTTCCCTCTATGCAATACCTTTTATTTGTTCTAGAATATTCTAAGGTATGATGAGAGAGGTTAGTAAGCATTCAAGGAAAATGATTCTATAACTTGAATCCCTTAGAGATGAAAGGGAGAACAAAAGGTCTAGAAATGCAGCAAAAAGAGACAACATCATCAGAAAGACTGAAGAAGGAATTAAAGTATAATAAGGTTGGAAGGACTGATGTTGAAGCTGAAACTCCAATACTTTGGCCATCTGATGAGAAGAGCTGACTCACTGGAAAAGACCCTGATGCTGGGAAAGATTGGGGGCAGGAGGAGAAGGGGACGACAGAGGATGAGATGGTTGGATGGCATCACGGACTCAATGGACATGGGTTTGGGTGGACTCCAGGAGTTGGTGATGGACAGGGAGGGCTGGTGTGCTGCGGTTCATGGGGTCGCAAAGAGTCAGACACGACTGAGCGACTGAACTGACTGAACTGAAGGTAAGGTATTGCCCTGACACTCCCCCCAAAGAAGGGTGACAGACAAACTGTTTCTAAACTGTTTTCTTTAAAGGCACAATCTCAACAGGAAAGGAACAATGGTACTGACACTGACATAGCTTCTAAAGAAAAAAGTTCTGTTACCAAAAAAGAGCAAACTTATATGTCTAAACTGTAGACATTATAAGACTAAACTGTAGAGGATTTAGAAGCCACTTGGTCTGGCGGAGATGATTCTGAGCTTTTCAGAACTTAATGAACTTCGCAAATCACTAGCAATTAATTTGAAAAGGTTATCCTGATACACAGCAAAAGGGAGAAATTGGATATAACATCAACACTTACATAGTTAGGGGACAGAATTCATGGACTCTGTATAAGAATATGATAAGCCATTATCAGTGAAGCAGTAGGATATAAAAAAAACATTTGCCTGGAGAACATCATCATATTTCATAATCATTCATACCTACAGATTTTTCCTAGAAGGAATGATGCAGTCTCTAAATATAAAATATTATGAATCCTTATGTCACGGCCATTACTTTTATGTATCACTAAATTAGGCTTAGATATCTTTGCTCCATAGACACATGGAGATAAATAGATGGGATTTTATGTCTGGTGCATGCACAAAATGTCATCATCTGAGTCATCCTAGGAAAAATCCTGACTTTACAATTTAACTTATGGGTTTTTTTTAACACTATTGTCCCTACCTGGGCAAGTCTACTTAGTCTTCTTTAAAATGCCTTGAAGAGTCTGGCATTTATTTCCCAAGCATTTGGAAAGATGGTCCTTTAGGGCAGTCTTTAAAGTTAGACTTCAACTCAGTTACCTGATGCCTCTGAGATCATGGGCAAGTTACCTGAATTCTCAGATTTATGGTTTCCTCATTTGTCAGTAGGAACTGTAAATACCTACTTCATTGGACTGGACATAAGTCCTACATCATAGGATTTCATAATGTATTACAGGGAAAAATCTTAGCCATTGAGATTTTCTAGAGTTAGGGAAAGAGATCCAGACTGGATACCAAAAGATCTGGGTTCAAGCCTTGGTTATGCAACATGAAAGTTATCTAGTTTTATGATATTACTTTTGTTAGACTCGGTGTGTGTGCATGCTCCGTCACTTCCGTTGTATCCAACTCTTTGCAACCCTATAGGCTGGAGCCTGCCAGGCTCCTCTGTCCATGAGGATTCTCCAGTCAAGAATTCTGGAGTGGGCTGCCATTAGGATCTCCAGGGCATCTTCCTGACCCAGGGATTGAACCTGTGTCTCTTATGACTTCTGCACTGGCAGGGGGGATCTTTACAACCAGCACCACCTGGGAAGTCCTAGCCCCAGTGTACACATCTCTAAAATGGAACTGACAGCAGCAGCTTTATGTCCTAGCCAATGGTTTTGATACTATATTCAAATGATGGATATGGAAGTACTTTGTAAACTGTAAAAGTGTTAGCCACAAATTCAAGGTAACATTAATGCAAAGAACAGTGACTATTCAGCAGACACATATTTTAATGTCTGTGTTCTCACCAGAAATCCAATTATTACATTTCTATATTTACTATACCTACACTAATATTTTATATATATTTTAAGTGGTATTTTGTTCTCTGCTTCTTATCACATCATCACCAAGTCAATAAGGCACATCCTAAAAGAGTGAATTCCTAAAACCTATGGAGTATTAGAGTTGGAAAGAATGAAAAATACTATTTATATATTTTTATGTTTTTCTATAATGTATGAGGAGATTGAGTCCCAGAGATCCACTTATTCAACAGAGCAAGGTAAAAACATGACTTGAATCAGAAATACCAGTTTTGTGTAACTTTCAACTAACATACTATTCAAAAATATGGTTTTTTCCCCCCATGGCACTGTTGTAGTGTGAAATACATGTTGAAATAATAGGACATCAGTCAGAGTTTAAAAAGTAATTTTTGGAAATGAAAAAAACCCTGCAAGATTAATGTACTAGAAAATAGGACTTGACCTGTACTCAGGGGAATTTAATCTTTTCTCTTGGGATGACTTGCTTTCCTCCCTCCAGTTAGTTTGCCTTTTAAGCTAATTTTGTAGCTTCTGAGGTTACTATTTTCATTTTCCAATTTGTAAGCCCCTTTCCATTTTCCAGATCATTACCATTTAAGATGTTCTGATCATTCTTCTTGAGAACTCCTGAAGTAATTAAAAGAAATCCTCCGGATGGGTCCCAGGCCTTGGGCAGTTCTCACCAAATGCTTCAGGACTGGTGCGAGGCTCAGAGCCTTATATATACCCCGCCAGTGCAGAGCCTCATAAGACGCTCTCACTCATTCATCTGACAGAGATTTATTAAACGTCAACAGTGTCAAGCCTCCCACTTAGAGAGAGGGAAACAACAATTACCATGTGTCCTGATAAGTGCCGTGATAAAAGCATTCACCAGCTTTTGTGTGAAGCCCAACAGGAGAGGGCCAGGCAAGAAAGGACTCTTCGCAGAGCTGTGCGCCCTTCATAGGGCACATCGAGTGCAAATTCTGGAAGAGGGGTGTTCGGGACCTGCATGGTGTTTCGTATGTCCAGGGAAAGAGTGCTTGCCCTTCCTTTTTCAGTAAAATAGTAAACCTTCTTTATTTTACTTCCTAAATATATTCAAAACCTATCCACTTCTCTTTCCTAATACGACCACTGTTGTCCAGACCTTCACCATCTCTTAACCTGAATTATTTTCCTTGGCATACTAATTGTTCTCTGTCCCCACTCTTGTTAAGGATAATTTATTCTCCTCTTAGCAGCCAGGATTATTGGTTAAAAAGCAAATCAGATCATGCTCAAACCCTTCATTAGCTATCCACTGAACTTAGAATAAAATTCATCTTCCTTGACATGACCTACCAGAAGCTATGATCTGGACCTTTCCTCTCCCCTCCCCCCCCCCCCCCCCCCCCGTTCAGTATGTTCAGAACAAATAATCTGTATTCTATTTCTAAAATACAATATATCCTTTCTTTCACACCATAGGGACTTTATACGTATTGTTTTCCTTGCCTGGAATGCCTTTATCCTAAACATTCACAAGAGTGAGAATTTCTTACTTGTAGTATGAAAAGTCCCATCACCTTCTCAATGAATCCTTATCTAACAATTCAATCTAATCTTACCTGCTCAGATTATATCACATCACCCTCCTTTTTGATACAGTAATTACCACTATAGAGATTCATTTATTAATTCATTTGCTTATTGCTTGTTTCACTGTGCTAGAATACAAAATCTTGCCTATGTTGTTTTCCATCATTTCCCAAATGCCTAGAGAGTATACGGCATATAGGAGGGAGGTCCTCAACAAGCATTTGCTGGATGAAATGTAGAAAAATGTAGTGGGCCAGCACTAGATAGAAAAGCCTGGAATATGTTGTAGTCACACTGATAAACAAGATGGACCCTCAACCAAAATGTGCTTCAGATGTCAACACGGAAGATGCCACATACACCAGGTGGGTATGAAAATGTTTATCAATGATATAATGAGACCTCTGAGAGGGAACAGAGAAGGGTTCCCAAGCTGGCCCAAAACTGACCTGAGAGAACAAGGTCAGGGGACTCATGTGGGGGTTTTCACTGTGGTTGGGATGCAGCGCTGGGTAAGGATTCTCACATGTGGATTGCGGCTTACACGGATTCAATCTTATGTCAACCAAGGGAGGCAGCATCCAGGCTCTCCTCACCCAGGCTCTCCTACAAGCTTGACCAGATATAAACAGATGAGAAGAAGGAGGGATGAGGATTAATACTTAGTAGAAATTCCAGCACTAAAAACTGCAGCCCGACTCTATTGCAGAAAGTCATCCCAAAGCGTTCACACTGTATTAAAAGGTGTGCATGGGAGATTCTTGAAGTATTTTAATCATGATGAGATTTATATTTTAGAAGTATTGATCTGGCTCAATATTTGCAGACTCAAAATGCATAATGATTTCTGCAGTGTGGAGAAAAGTAACAGGAGCATGACACAGAAGATGAGGAGAATATTTAGGCTGTTGCAGAGACTCAGGTAGAGATGATGGGAGCTCTAAAACAGAGATGCTTGGCGGCTCTGAAAAGATAGTGTAGAGGCACAGGGAAAAACCCAGAGACATGCAGTCCTCCTGTGCTCAGTCGCTCAGTTGCGTCCAACTCTTTGGACCCATGGACTGTAGCCTGCCAGACTCCTCTGTCCATGGAGTTTTCCAGGCAAGAGTACTAGAGTGGGTTGCCATTTCCTATCCCAGGGGATCTTCCCAACCCAGGGATCAGACCTATGTCTCTTGTGTCTCCTACATTGATAGGTGGATTCTTTACCACTAGTCTCACATGGGAGGCCCATCATGCAATCCTTAGTGGGAAAAAATTATATTACCAGCTTACATTTCTTTAACATCATATCTGATTTGGATTCTGCCAAAACAACCATAGAAAGTTTAATAAGCAGCATAAAATAAAAAGGCCCCTTAACATGGAAAAGATTGAACCTATGGACCATTTTTGAAAATGGGGTCTCTGACAATTATAGCAGTGCATTGAGTAGATGGCATCAAGGAAAAGAAGTTACCATAGGGACGTAACTCATAACTCAGGCGAACTTTTGAGCAGCCTCCAGATTACTTTTGAAATTGATCATTAGTGTTGGACTCATATTTGATCTTGGATATGATCATACCTAAGATATGATCTTAGATACTTGATACTAGGTCTTATTTCAAGTTCTGCTTCCTATTGAACTCAAATCTTAGACCCTTCCACTGGGACATGCTGAGCTGTTTTTATATTTACACTTGTATATAAGAAACTCTTAGAAACTTGACTCAAACATTCCAGATGCTGGCAAGGAAAGTGGACCCTATTGACTTGTTCATAGTGCTATGCTCTGTCAAAGATGACAAAAAGAATAAAGTTTCAAAAATATTCTGTTTGTTAGTATTGTTGTGCAGTTAATATGTGACTTAAAGCTAAGTACTATGTCTCTTAAGGACTTGGATTTTTCCTTCTACTGTTCAAATAAATTGTCTCCCTTTCTTCTGAATCATGCCTATAACACTCATGTCCCCCTATTGCCAGAAATCTGCCAGAGGTTGTCAAGTTAGTTTTGTTGTCTCTATCTGGTGAAGGTAACTTAACTCCCAAGTGTGCCCTTAAAGACCTGTAAAGCATTAACCCCCCGCCCCACCCACTTTGCTGAATTAGCTTTTTTTTTTTCTGTAAAGCCATGCAGGAATTAGTAGAAAGACGTATGTAGCAAGGCAAACGTCAGTTGGAAGGTATATGTAACCAGTTTCACCTTCTTCTCATTAAGTTTATTTTCAGATATTTTACTTCACAGATTCATTAAATTTGCTCATTTTCACCAACAGAGACTGATAAAAGCCATTTCGCTATTTTTGTCTTTTATGCTTTATCTTAAAATGAGTCAGTTGTATTAAACCAGAAACTTCCAAACAATTTAGCCGAGGAAAGATTTTGCTGAAGTTACCATAATCTCCGTTTTTTGAAAGATGAACACTATTAAGAAAACCCTCCTCCGGGTCGTCCCAGTGCACTAGCCCCAAGCATCCAGTATCGTGCATCGAACCTGGACTGGCAACTCGTTTCATACATGATATTTTACATGTTTCAATGCCATTCTCCCAAATCTTCCCACCCTCTCCCTCTCCCACAGAGTCCATAAGACTGTTCTATACATCAGTGTCTCTTTTGCTGTCTCGTGTACAGGGTTATTGTTACCATCTTTCTAAATTCCATATATATGCGTTAGAATACTGTATTGGTGTTTTTCTTTCTGGCTTACTTCACTCTGTATAATAGACTCCAGTTTCATCCACCTCAGGATGGGGAACACATGTATACCTGTGGCGGATTAATTTTGATATTTGGCAAAACTAATACAATTATGTAAAGTTTAAAAATAAATGGCATTGAAACATGTAAAATATCATGTATGAAATGAGTTGCCAGTCCAGGTTCGATGCACGATACTGGATGCTTGGGGCTGGTGCACTGGGACGACCCAGAGGGATGGAATGGGGAGGGAGGAGGGAGGAGGGTTCAGGATGGGGAACACATGTATACCTGTGGCGGATTCATTTTGATATTTGGCAAAACTAATACAATTATGTAAAGTTTAAAAATAAAATAAAATTAAAAAAATAAAAAAATTAAAATTAAAGGAGTAATACAGAACTTAAAAATTTAAAAAAATAAAATTAAATTAAATTAAAAAAAACAAAACCCCATTTATTAAGCAGCTATCTCATTTCATAATTTTTTAATTCATCAAAATTATATTTGTACTCTTGAAATGAGAGCTTGTAATGAGCTACGTGGGATCTTCTTGCTAGGTTTTCCAAAACACAAAAACTCAAATGTTATAAAGGAAAAGTATATATATGATAGCAAAATATGTGTGTTTGTATGTATAGAAAAACATAACAAAAAATCATATCACATATATTAAGCTAAAGAAAATTTGCAACACATGTAACAGAAATACTGCACAATATACAAGTAACTCATCCAAATTGATCAGAAAACTGACAAACAAATCAAGGGACAACTGATCAGTTCAGTTCAGTTGCTCAGTCATATCTGACTCTTTGAGACCCCATGGACTGCAGTACTCCAGGCCTCCCTGTCCATCACCAACTCCCAGAGCCTACTTAAACTCATGTCCATTGAGTCGGTGATGCCATCCAACCATCTCATCCTCTGTTGTCCCCTTCTCCTCCTGCCTTCAGTCTTTCTCAGAATCAGGGTCTTTTCTAATAAGTCAGCTCTTCACAGCAGGTGACCAAAGTTTTGGAGTTTCAGCTTCAGCATCAGTTCTTTTAATGAATATTTGGAACTTATTTCCTTTAGGATGGACTGCTTGGATCTCCTTGGAGTCCAAGGGACTCTCAAGAGTCTTCTCCAGCACCATAGTTCAAAAGCATCAATTCTTCAGCACTCAAATTTCTTTATAGTTCAACTCTCACATCCATACATGACTACTGGAAAAACCATAGCTTTGACTAGATGGACCTTTGTTGGTAAAGTAATGTCTCTGCTTTTTAATATGCTGTCTAGTTGGTCATAGCTTTTCTTCCAAGGAGCAAGCATCTTTTAATTTCATGCCTGCAGTCACCATCTGCAGTGATTTTGGAACCCCCCCCCCAAATAAAAACTGTCACTGTTTCCCTTGTTTCCCCATCTATTTGCCATGAAGTGATGGAGATATATTTGCAGGTCACAAAAGAAAAATTTCAGTTGGCAATAAACATAATAACATATCCAACTGGAAAAATCATCAGAACAAAGCAAGCAAATGATGAAATTATATTTCCACACTTAAAATGGAACACACTATCACACCTTTGAAGATATGAAAAAATGGCTATTCTTATACGTATATTGCTGCAACTTCCTTATAAATTGTATAGTAATATCCTTTAAAATTAAAATAGATATAACCTTTGATGCAGAAATAACAGTCTTAGGTCTCTGTCATATTGAAATAAAAGTACAAGTTGTCAACTCAAAGGACTAAGCGATGTTCTACTGGATCACTGTTTGAAAAAGAGAAAAAACTGGAAATACTCTGAGCAACATCAATAAATGAAGGGTTAAATAAAAATAGATAATGAATGAGTTATTATAGATAATGAATGAATTACTGTATAGCTCAGGGAACTGCTCAGTGCTCTATGATGACTTAAATGGGAAGGAAATCCAAAAAAGAAGGCATATACATGTACATATAGCTGATTCACTTTGCTGTACAGTAGCACATTGTACAGCAACTATACTCCAGTAACAATTAATTTCAAAAAGTGTACTAGTTTATTGCTGTGAAAACTTATGCAGCTCCTTGAAAATATAAAGCTTTAGGGTTATGGTTATTGACTTTAAGGGATGGCCACAATACATTAAGAGAGAAAAATCAATTTTCAAAGTAACATGTAAAATATGATACTATTTTGTCAAAAGGAATAATCCCCATGTGTCTCTCTATAATTACATAACCTTCTGTGATGTGGAAGCAATGAAAATGAGGTAGGGGAAGATTTTGTTTTTTTACAACTTTATGTTATATCAGCAGTTTCAGTAAATAAAGCTTTGTTGTTGACTTTCTGGCTGTTGTTTTGTACCATGGGCAAGAAATTTAATAGGAAAAATACATTTAAGAAATCGTTCACAGAAAACTCTCTCTCCATTTCCAGGATTCTGAAGGGGTCAGACACTCCAGTTATGTGAATAACTGGAGTAAATAATCTTGGGTCCCTTATCTTTCAAAAATTTAACTTTACATGAGACTGGTTTAATACTAACCTCCCCAAACTCTTCAAATTGATGCCATGAGCTCATAGTTGCTTCATTATTTTTAAGCAACCCTTCCATGCAGCTTGATTGAATATAAACTTTCCTCTAAATGTATATTTCCCTCAATTACCATTTGGTCTTTTTCTTCTAACATAAACTCTGAGATTATAGGTTTCAAGTAGAGGATATATTGATTCATCTAAACAGCACCAGCTTTTATGAGAAATGCAAGCACCCATCCACTTGGCTTCCATGGAAGCAGCAATTTCTGTACAATATCATCCTAACACATTTTTCACAGAGTTAAACTGCAGACCCTGGCTAGGATGATAAGACCTTTCCTCCAGGTGTATATAGTATTTGAGCCACAGAGAACAGCAGAATAGTCTCTTTTCGGTGATAAAACTATAATATAAAATTTGTGAGTCGTCAAAAACTAGGTTTCCTACCATGTGAATAAAGCAAAACTTCAGGGAAAGAAAATGAAGCAAAATTCCCAGGAATGGTAAAAGATGAAGAGAAGACTGATGGTACTGGAGTCCCTAATTGTTTCTGAGTCCCAGCACTACCCTGAAATCAACTGATTATTCAACTTTCCTTTGGGTTTGGTAACACTTAGAATTAAGAAGGGCTTCCTCAGTAGCTCAGTGGTAAAGAATCCACAATGCAGGAGGCTCATGAGTCACTGGTTTGATCCCTGGGTTGGCAAGATCCTCTGGCAGGGGGCATGGCAACCCACTCCAGTATTCTTGCCTGGAGAATCCCATGGACAGAGGGGCCTGGCGGGCTACAGCCCATAGGATGACAAAGAGTCGGACACAACTGAAGCAACCGAGCAAGCAAGCACAATTAAGAAAGGCCTAGCAAATATGGATCACATGTTTTGTTACCTTTGGAAAGTCCTGTAAAGTCTAAGGCAGAGTTTGATACACAGAAGATATCTGTACCATAGGTATCTAATCCATTAATCTGGACACTGACTCAATGGACATGAGTTTGAGCAACCTCTGGAAGTTGGTGATGGACAGGGTGGCCTGGTGTGCTGCAGTCCATGGGGTCACAAAGAGTCGGACACGACTGAACGACTGAACTGAACTGAAAACTGAGATGAGCAGGGAGAAAGGCAGAGTCCTGAAGACCTAATACCATCAGAGGAAAGAACCCAGGCAGTGGGCAGATGAAGTTCAATATGAAATTAAAAAGAACAGAAGGATTATTTAAAGCATCCATAAAATAAAGAGATTAGACAATGCAAAGAAAATTATAGCAAGGAAATCTGATATTCCATATGAAAACAAAAAGAACGATGTTCAAAAGGCAATTATATAAGACTAAACTTCCCAGTAAGGTGGCCTAATTTAATGAAGCATTAAAAACTCATAAAGAAGGCAAAGAGTTTTGAAAGTTAATTATAATTATGCCTTGGAGATATTGTGGTTTGGTTTCAGACAACCAAAATAAAGCAAACATCCCAATAAAGGCAGTCACAAGAGTTGTTTCATTTCCTAGTCAGTGCATATAAAAGTATGCTTACACTATGCTATAGTCTATTAAGTGTGCGATAGTTATGCCTGAAAGCAACATACAAACCTTAATTTACAAATACTTTACTGCTAAAAATTTCTAAACATCGTCTGAGCCTTCACGGAGGGTCTCTCGGCTGGCGGAGGGTCTTGCCTCGGTGTTGATGGCTGCAGTTAATCAGGGTTGCGGTTGCAAAAGCTGGATGCTGTGGCAATTTCTTAGAAATAAGAATGGTGAAAGTTGCCCATATGGATTCACTCTCTCTTTTATTGAGCATTTAGAGGCCACTATAGGATTATTAACAGGCCTAAGTTCTATATGGTTGTGTCCTGTGAATAGGGAGCCTGAGGAGAGGGCGGTGGGGAGTGACTGGATGGTGGAGCAGTCAAAGCACACAGAACGTGTAACAGTCATGTTCGTCGTCTTACGCAGGCACGTCCTTGGTGCACCAAAACAACACCAACACGCACACGAAAGCTCACTGACCACAGATCAGCACAACAACTAACAGGGAAACAGCCTGAAATACCGTGAAACTTACCAACGGGAGACACGGAGACGCAAGGTGAGAAAACGCTGTTTGCAAACCGGTATCGATGGACTTGCTTGATTCGGCATTGTCACAAATCTTCAATTTGTAAAAACCACATAATCTGGGAAGCACAAAAAAGCAAAGTGCAATAAAACAAATTATGCCCGTATAGTTGGTTTGATACAGTATATGCTGGGGTATACCTGGCTAGTTTTATAGATGCTGTTACTTGTATGTTTAAAAAAAAAAAAAAAGTCCAATACTGTCCTCCTTTTTATCTGCAACGAGTGGAGATTAAGGTTTAGTTGTTATGTTCACAAAGAGATCAAGAACCTTTCAGTATATTCGCCAATAAATATGTTTTTTCATATCCATTCAAAAAATGTTGATTAAGCACCTACTCTGTGCCATATACTCTTCTAGGTATTACTTGCAAGATACTGCAGAATAAACCAAATTGATCTTTCCTAAAGAAGCTTATCTTCTAGCAGATAGAGAGGAAAACAAGCACTAAGTATAATATATGCTTGAAGAACCTAATGCATTCAATGATTATCAGTGTTTTTTAAAAGGGGAAAGTTGAGAAAGAAAAGGAGAATCAGGAAAGCCAGGTCTGTGAAGGCCAGGGAAGATACAATTTTAAGAAAGTTCCTTAAAATAGGCCTCAGGGAGAGGTGGTACTTGAGGAATGATCTGAAGAAACTGAATTAGTGAGCTATGTAGATATTTAAGGGAAGACAGTTCCAGGCAGTATGTGTCCTGGGTCAGAGTTATACTCTTGAGTTCTTACAGAGAAGAGAATGACCAAGATGAAGAGAAAGAGGCAATGAGGTCAGAAGAGTAGTAGGTGGGTAGAAAGCTATTACATGAATGACATACTTTGGTTGAAACAGGGAATCAAGGCAGGACTTTTGAGCAGGGAGTGGCAAGATTTGACTCAGGATTTTAAAGAATCTCTTCAGCAGTCATGTGAACAGAGTGTAAGGGACAAAGCAAAAGTGAAGTGAGAGTACTTTGCAAGACAGATAATAATGACTCAAAGCATAGTGGAAGCAGAGGAGATACAGAAAAAAAACAGAGAAAGAGGAACACACGAAGTCAGATAAATGCACATATCTGGACTGTGGAAAAGAGGTCCTGATGAATATATAGATTTGAGAGTCGTGAGTATAGAATTGATATAATCCTGAATGAAATCATGAAAAAGAGAGTAGAGAGAAAAAAGAGATAAGAAACAAGGTTTTATTCAAAGCAAGAAGATTGGGGGGAAAAAAGTTCAAAGAAGAGATTTCAGAAACAGAGGTTTTGCCAATGATAGATCACAAACTCCGGATGTCAGAGTGGAAAAGATTCAGCAGTTTAGAGAGAGTGGACAGTTAGGAGAAACAAAGAGAATACGCAGAGCATTAGAGTAAAAAGAACCAGGAGGTAAGGAATAACCAAGCTGTTTCAGGCTCCTTGTCATGACTGACAGAAAGGATAAGGTTCATGATGATATCAGTGCTGGTCAGGTGGAAGCAGACAGCACGGTAAGTGAGAGTATTGTGAAGTCAAGAGTTGTGAGTTTCTGGAATTTTTCTCTTGATCCTTTCCATTGGGGAAGCAGGCTTAGTCCCAGGCTGTGAGCTATTATTATGGAGGGCATAAATCTAAGAGACATTATCTAACAGCATATATTTAGAAGGTACTAAAGTACCAAGGTGAAACAACACGGAATGATGAACTAGCTAAACAGCCTCCAAATTGAGAGCAGGGCCATCTGACATTTCCTAAACCATTTCCTCCATTAAAAGATCATACCAATATTTTATTAAGCTCTTTCCCCAGAGTCAGCTTAGACTGACTTCATCTCTGTGTATATCAGTTTCCCTCTTAGGAAAATGTAGTGAAAAATGTAGTTGAACCCTACCACAAAGGGTTGTTGGGACAATTATGAATTGGTGTTTACAAAGAAGCTAGCACAAAGTCAGAAAAATTTTAAATGTCTAATGTTATATTCTTGATATTATATATTCCACCAAAATAGTTTTCAAATCTGCCACCCTTCCAATTCTATATACTTCCACTGCTACTGCTTTAGTCCTGGTCCCCATGGTCACTCACCCTGAACTGCTGCAATGTGTCTCTAAATCAGTTGCGAGCATGAACACTCCCATGGCGGCTCAGTGGTAAAGAATCCACCTGCAATGCAGGAGGCGCATGTTCCATCCCTGGCTCGGGAAGACCCCCTGGAGAAGGAAATGGCAACCCACTCCAGTATTCTTGCCTGGAAATCCATGGACAGAGGAGCCTGGAGGGCTCCAGTCCATGGGGTTCCAAAAGACATGACTGAGTCAATAACAAAAACATATAGTCTTTACAGAAATGTCTATTCAAATTACGGCCCATTTTGTGGCTGATTTGTCTTTATGGTTGAACTATAAATAGTCTTATTATTCTGGATAAGTGTCCCTTATCAGATATATGATTTTCAAATATTTTCTCCCAATCAGCAGATTGTCTTTTCACTTCCTAAGGGCAATCCTTTGATGTAAATATGTTTGTTTTTTTTTTTTTAATTTTTATGAAATCCAACTTGTCTATTTGCTCCCTTGTCACTTCTGCTTTTGATGTCAGAATTAAGAGACTGTTGCCTACTAAAGGTTCTGAAGATGTACTCCTATGTTTTCTCCCAAGAGTTTTCTATTTTTAGGTTATATTTAGGTCTATAAACCATTTTTAAATATTTCTGGAATAGAGAATAACATAGGGATCCAGCTTCATCCTTCTATATGTGACTATCCAGTGGTTTCTGGACTATTTGTTTTCAAAACAAATTTATTTTCCTGTCACATGGTCTTGGCATCCTTGTCAAAAATCAATTGACCATAAACATAAAGATTTATTTCTGGACTCTGAAGTCTCCTTCACTGATCTACATGTTTACCCTTATACAAGTACCACATTGTTTGAGTTCTATTACTTTTCAAAATTTTCCAATCGTGAAGTGTAAGCCCTCAAATTGTTCTTTTCCAGATTTTTTCTTTCTTTTTTTCTTATTCTAGGTCCCTTAAAATTACATGTGAATCTTAGGATCAGCTGGGCTTCCCTGGTGGCTCAGACGGTAAAGCGTCTGCCTACAGTCGGAAGACCGGGGTTCGATCCCTGGGTTGGGAAGATCCTCTGGAGAAGGAAATAGCAACCCACTCCAGTACTCTTGCCTGGAAAATTCCATGGACTGAGGAGCCTGGTGTACAGTCCATGCGGTCGCAAAGAGTCGGACAAGACTGAGCGACTTCACTTTCACTTTCACTCATTTCTACATACAATCCAGATGGGATTTTTGCTATGAATTGCACTGAATCTGTAGGTCAATTTGGAGAGTACATCATCTTAACAGTACTAATTCTTCTTATCTATGAAGACAGAATGTCTTTAATTTAGGTCATCTTTAGTTTCTTTCAATACTTTGTAGGTTTCAGACTATACATTTTGATTTTTTAGTGTGTATGAATTTATTTCTAAGTATTTATTCTTTTTGATGCTACTATAAAGGGAATTAATTTTGTTTATAGCTAGTATGCAAAATTGTAATTAATTTCTATATATTGAGCCTGTATTTTCCAATCTTTCTGAACTCGTTTATTAGTTCTAATAGATTTGTGTGGATTTCTTAGGAATTTCTCTGTACAACTTCATGTCATCTGTGACCAAAGATAGTTTTACTTCTTTCTTTTTCTTTGAGTTTTTTTAATTTCATTTTCTTGCTAATTGCTCTGACTAGAAGTGCAAGGATGATTACATGTGAGTGTACATCACTGTGTTGCTTCTGATTTTAGGGACAAAATGCTAAGTCTTTTATTTCTTAGTATGATGCTAGCTGAGGTGTTTTGTAGTTACTCTTTTTTCACATTGAAGAAATTCCCTTCTTTTTCTAGTTTATTGAGCTTTATATCATGAATTTTTCAAGTGTTTATTTTGCATTTATTGATATTATCATATGATTTTTATCTATTGTTCTATGTATGTACTGGATTACATAAATTAGTTTTCAGATGTTAAACTAACCTTTTATTCTCAGAATAAATTCCAGTTGGTTGTGGTATAAATTTTGTTTTATGCATGTTGCTTGCTTTAGTTTTCTATCACCTTTCAAAGGAGTTTTGCATCTATATTTAGAAGAGACATTGATCTGTAGTTTTCTTCTCTTGTGATGTTTTTATATCAAGGTAACACTGACCTTGATATTCTGTATCAATATCAAGAATACAGACTATCTGTACTGACATTTTATATCAATGTATATTCTGCTGTTCTTGGATGGAATCTTCTATAAATATGTTAGGTACAGTGAGGTTGCAGTGTTTTATGAGCCTTTCATTTCCTTGCTAACCTTCTGCCTACTTTGTTATATCCATTATTGAAAGTGTGTTATTTAAGTCTCCTATTTATTATTTCATTTTCGCATGTTCAGTTTAGCTAAGGTTTTGTTAACTTTGTTGGTTTTTTCAAAAAAATATTGCTTTTCCTTTCAATTTTGTCCATTTTTGCTTCACCTTCACATATTTTGGGGCTATGTTGTTAGGCACATATATATTTACACTATTTGTAAACCACTGGACATTTTCCTTTGGTTCTTTGAACATATTCATGATAGCTGGTTAAAGGCTTTGTAGTAAGCCTAATATTTGGACTCCCTCAGGGACAATTTCTACTGCTTTTTTTCCTTGTGTTTAGGCCACACTTACCTGTTTCTTTACATGTTTTCTAACATTTTTATTTTTAAAACTGGACATTAGAAATACTTTGGCATGTATATAATTATACTGTGGCAACTCTGAAAACCAGAACCCCCACACCCCACAGGGTTTTTGTGTTGTTGCTGCTTTTGTTACTGTTTGTTTAGTGAATTACTTTATCTAATTCTGCAAAGTCTGTATTCCTTGCTATGTCTGACTACTGATTGAAATCTCTCCTTAATTATCTCTGCAGCTGCTGCTGCTAAGTCGCTTCAGTCATGTCTGACTCTGTGTGACCCCATAGACGGCAGCCCACCAGGCTCCGCCATCCCTGGGATTCTCCAGGCAAGAATACTGGAGTGGGTTGCATTTCCTTCTCCAATGCATGAAAGTGAAAAGTGAAAGTGAAATCGCTCAGTCGTGTCCAACTCTCAGCGACCCCACAGACTGCAGCCCACCAGGCTCCTCCATCAGTGGGATTTTCCAGGCAAGAGTAATGGAGTGGGGTGCCATTGCCTTCCTTGAACCAGGCAGTCTCTCACTCTTTGCTATGGGGCTCTGATAGAGTAGTAGGGTGCATCCTCAGCCCCTCAAGTTTACAAATCTGTCTCCACCTTTACTTCCTGCTTGTACAGATCTTTAAGGTCAGCAGAGGTGAAAGGACTTTTTTAGGTCTTTTTGGGTGGGCGCACTGCCCTGTACATGTGCATGGCCTCCTAAATCCCCAGGAATATTTCAGAGCTTTCCAAAGCCCCCCATAGACATGTTATAGACCAGATTTTTTCTTTCTTTTTTTTTTGGTCAGTCTCTTGTTTCCCTCAATTGGCAAAATTGCCTTAGGCCGTTGTGGTGTTAAACAAATGTCAATGATTATCAGCAGATGCCCTGAAAAAGGGAGCTTTTCCCACTGAGTGATCACTGAGTCAGATCAAAAAAAAACAAGCTCTGTGAATAGCTTTTTCCAGGGAGCTGCCAGGCAGGTCAAATAGGGACCACTCTCCGAGGATAAGGCTTTTTGAGAGGCTCCATAACATTTGCACGCCTTCCAAGGGCTGCTAGCCTTCTGGATTTCATAGCTACCATGTTTGCAAGACTGCCATTTTCAAAGCTATCCGAGAGCTGGGGAGTGGGAGACAGGAATGAGGCAAGCTAAAACACACAAACTCATTGTTCATATTCAGTTTTGACTATTTTTCTTAATAAAACAGTCTTTAAATTTTTGCAAACCTTTGGTTAATCTCGAGTTCAAAAAAGCTGATTCTTGCAATTCTTGCCACTATTTCTTTTATAAAGGAGTGGGTTTTTGATGTTCTTACTTTGTCATTCTGGAAACTCTTCTCCTAAAGCAGTATCTTTAAAAGCTGTTTCAGTATTTAACTCTTCTTAAAATTATGCAATAGCTTCCCTTTAATTTTTAGGTAAAATCCCCAAAGTGACCTACAAAGCCCCCAAATAATCTGGCCCCGCCCTCCCTCTTAGTCTCAGACTTCATGTCCTCCCCCTGGACCTCCTTTTTCAGTCCCTATTATAAACCTTCTTCCCACTGGCCTTTTGCACAAATCATTTTTTCGCCTATAACTCCCTCTTTCCCCATTCCACCCCTCATTCCTATCAACTAATTCCTACTTCTCAGTTCTCCCAGTAAATGCTACCTCCCAGGGAGCCTTCTCTGACTCGCAAGCTAGATTCAATCTATCAAACGCTGTCACAAACACCCAGCCTGTTTCCTTCCAAGCACTTATCATAATCGTAACAAAATGCAATTTGTGTATGTGTTGAATTTTAAGATCCACGATGGCAGAGATTTAATCTGGTTCAGAGGCAAATGTTCAATAAACATTTGTTTAAAATAATGAATGAATAAACAGAAGAATAGAATATAAATGCATGGTGCAAATACCTGACCACAAAAGTGGTTCTATTTTGGTAAAAGGTGACAGAGGAAAGGGATAAGCAACCTCACTTTAAAGCAGCTCTGAAGCTTCATGCACATGTTACTGCTTCAGTGAGTGCAGCTCCTCAAAATATCTATGTTGAAAATTAAAGAGGATTATAGTCTTACAATGAAAATCTTTAAGTCCCTCATTTTCTAAATGAACATACCCACTCCAGGGGAGCAAGGAACTTTTTCAAGAGTTGTCAGACTACAAATTACACAAGGAAAAAAATTTTAAATACCGCAATGGCACCCCACTCCAGTACTTTGCCTGGAAAATCCCATGGATGGAGGAGCCTGGTAGGCTGCAGTCCGTGGGGTCGCTAAGAGTCCGACACGACTGAGCGACTTCACTTTCACTTTTCACTTTCATGCATTGGAGAAGGAAATGGCAACCCACTCCAGTGTTCTTGCCTGGAGAATCCCAGGGACAGGGGAGCCTGGTGGCTGCCGGCTGTGGGATCACACAGAGTCGGACACGACTCAAGTGACTTAGCAGCAGCAGCAGCCCAGATCACAGTTCCAGAAACTGTCATAATTTGCCCTTCACTGTGGCCCAAGAACATGGGTATTCTTGAAAAGCTCACTAAAATTCTCCCAATGTGCAGGTTTGGGAACCATTAGAGATAAAAAGTATCTTGTATCAGGTTTGTTCCTGTCAACCTTCCATTCAAGGTGCTCCAGTCCTTACAGCGAGGAATGTAACAAGATCTGGGGACGATGTGATAAATGACCACCTTAGAAAGATAGGAAGATAGGCCACGTGGGTGTCCCTCAACCAAAAAGACTAAAGCAAAGCTGCTCTTCGCATCGGAAGTAACAGAAAAAGCTTGTCACTGGGGTAAGAGACAACCTGTTTCCTGCTAATAAACTCTAAGGTGGCTTTTGTGGCTGCCTTGATTAATTGGTGACGATGAAATAACCAGTGCTCAGGGATACATGAGATGGCAAAGGATTGTAAGTGACAATCTGCTGTTAAAATTCATCGGCCCCTGCAAAGCGCTGTGATTAATGAAGTCTCTGTGCCTGCCTGGGCTCCGAGGAGGTGGGGCCTCTGTGGGAGGGAAGGGAAAACAAATTTGCAAGGATGCTCTCGCTAAAGAGGTTCGGCACCCGGTTGCATTTAATCTGTCTGCTGTTCCATTACGCCGGTACCTTCTCCCTCTCGATTGTTCACTGGCGCTGCCATTAATCACAGACTATTGTAAAGAGAAGGAGCGTAGGGAGGAGGGAGGGGAGACCGAGCTCTCCTTCCTGGCTTGTAGCGGGGGAGGATGATGCGTGAGCAGGGGGCCCAGGCGGGGGACCGCTGGGTTATGACCAACCAGAGGAACTTAAAACCGGATTCACAGAGTTGAGCCTCAGCAGGGCACAGCTGGACGCTCCCCGCCTGCCGCGGCCTCTGCGGAGGTTCTTGGTGCAACATCGCCATCTACAGACAACCTAGTGAACTGCTCCGAGGGAGTTGCTGAGCGCCAGAGAAAGCGCCGATTTCAGATCACTTGCAAATCCGGTGGTTTTAGCAAATCCCTGCGCTGGCCAGGAAAGCAGGATTACTACACTGGCTTCCATGATACAAGACTCCCTTCCTTACTTGGTGTTCGGACAGCGTGTTCTCCTGCACAAGGGTCAGCTACTGCCAATGGAAATATGTCATAAAGTACAGGTTCCCATAAAATCAATTGAAGGTCCTCTTTTGTCCCTAGAGAAAAAACAACAGCAGCCTGTCGCAGTTTACCCAGTTAGAGGAGCCTTCTGCACTGCGCTGGACCTTTCTTTGAAAACAGTCTTCAAAGTTTTCAAAGTTAGTGTTAAAATCTCTTTATGTTGCTATATTCAATGTAAGGACATCTCAGTGCAGAGTTCAGTCACTCAGCGTGTCTGACTCTTTGCGACCCCATGAACCGCAGCCCGGACCAGGCCTCCCTGATCATCACGGCCTCCCTGATCATCACCGCCTCCCAGAGTCCACCCAAACCCATGTCCATTGAGTCGGTGATGCCATCCAACCATCTCATTCTCTACTGTCCCCTTCTCCTCCTGCCCTCAATCTTTCCCAGCATCAGGGTCTTTTCAAATGAGTCAACTCTTCGCATGAGGTGGCCAAAGTATTGGAGTTTCAGCTTCAGCATCAGTCTTTTCAATGAATATTCAGGACTGATTTCCTTTAGGATGGACTAGTTGGATCTCCTTGCAGTCCAAGGGACTCTCAAGAGTCTTCTCCAACACCACAGTTCAAAAGCATCAATTCTTCTGCCCTCAGCTTTCTTTATAGTCTAACTTTCACATCCATACATGACCACTAGATAAACCATAGCTTTGACTAGATGGACCTTTGTTGGCAAAGTAATGTCTCTGCTTTTTAATATGCTGTCTAGGTTGGTCATAACTTTCCTTCCAAGGAGTAAGCATCTTTTAATTTCATGGCTGCAATCACCATCAGCAGTGATTTTGGAGCCCAGAAAAATAAAGTCTGTCACTGTTTCCACTGTTACCCCTGTATTTGCCATGCAGTGTTGGGACTGGATGCCATGATCTTCATTTTCTGAATGTTGAGCTTTAAGCCAACTTTTTCACTCTCCTCTTTCACTTTCATCAAGAGGCTCTTTAGTTCTTCACTTTCTGCCATAAGGGTGGTATTATCTGCATATCTGAGGTTATTGATATTTCTCCCAACAATCTTGATTCCAGCTGTGCTTCTTCCAGCCCAGCGTTTCTCATGATGTACTCTGCATAGAAGCTAAATAAGCAGGGTGACAATATACAGCCTTGACGTTCACCTTTTCCTATTTGGAACCAGTCTGTTGTTCCATGTCCAGTTCTAACTGTTGCTTCCTGACCTGCATACACATTTCTCAAGAGGCAGGTCAGGTGGTCTGGTATTCCCATCTCTTTCTCAGTTTTAAGTTTATAGAGTCATAGTCTCCAAGTCGCATTATACTTAACACCTGAATATTTTCTAAAATGTGATGAATAACAACTCAATATTTGAACAGCCCTAGATCCTAGTCTGTCAGGAATGGAAGGGTCTATTTGGAATTTCTGTTACTCAACAAATTCCTAAAGTGTACTAAGAGTTTACGGACATCATCTCATTTAATACACACAAAATCTAAGTAATAGAGGAATTCCCAATTTATAGATGAGAATAATTTAGATGAGAGGTTTTCAAAAATATCTAGGTAGCTCCCCCAAGATCCCACATCTACAAATTTCATTCAAACTTTGGTTCAATCAATAATATAATGTCATCCTCCCAGGCTCCATGAACACTGCTCTTCCTCTCTGAAGACAATGGGGCTAATATCCCAGCAAAGGATGTCATCCCAGCTCTGCTAGTATAAGCTGTGTGACTTTGAACCAGTCACTTGACCTCTCTGAGTCTTCCTTATTTTTGCCTGTACACTGATAAGGTTGGGTGAATGAATTAGCTTTGGGATGCTAGAATAGAAGTTGAACTTGTTTTAAAGATACTGAAAATTGGAAGTGATTCAGTGATTGAAAGTAGCCAAATACAACTGGACTATTAAACTGTTTATGATAATACAAGGCACTGGTCATCCCTGGACACCCCTGATCCACCTCTCTGCTTTGGGCAGGAGGTCAATTATTGACAAAAGGAAGCATCTTTCTGTCCTTGTCTCTGACATGCAGTACGGGAGATGGCTTTGAATTTGATGGCCTGAAGAGCCTGTCTGCCTTCCTGCTTCGTAGCATTCAGAGAAAGCTAGCCTGCGCAAGTGCATCTTGGCCGCACGTGGCCCCACCTCTGAGCCCACTTCCGAGGACTACACCTCAGAACAAGATGTGGGAAGCAGCTACTCCCTGGCAATGTTCAAACAAAGGAAAAAGTATGTTCTAAGAATCTGAAGTTGTTTTTTTTTTTTTACAATCTTTTTAATAAAGCCACCTTGGGATAGGACATGGTTGACAGCATCTCCCCAGACAGAATGTAAAATATTGCATTCAAACCAGAAAATGACTCATTGATTTGCCCTGGAAAAAGATAAATGTGCATTTGACTCTGTTCTACTCCAGTGTGGGCTTTATTGTTTTTAGTGAAACAGTCTGAGCCAGCCTCCCTAATGAAGCAACAGAGCGCGTAAACACGGCAAGCACATGAGGCAGGAACCAGCCCTTGCCAACCACACTCAGCACCCCAGAAGGCCACCCACAGGTGCTGAAAGCAGGCTGCGCACACCAGCTTAACAAGGTTGTCTTCACTACCCTGGCGCAGCGGCAGACACAGCTCAGGAGAACAGAGGTGGCAAATGAAAACTCCGGCAAAGGATGGAGCGGAAGCAACAGCTTATCATTCCCTGCCTCAAGAGCCACGAAAGTCACCACCGGTTCGGCTTTGGCGTGAGACAGTTTTCATAATGACAGGTGACTGCCATCTGTAGGACCCTGCCAGACCACATATGCCTAATAATGGTCTCTCATTTTTACCTGGTGCTTTACAGCTCACAGAGGGCCACTGCGTGCCCAGGCTCATCTGATTCTCTTAACAACCCTATTAAGCAGGTGGTGCAGGTCCTGACTGCATCAGCTGCGTTTTGTTTCTCAGAGAGATGCTGTCAAGTAGCACTGTGTGTCTGAGTTGGTTCGGTGAGCATGTATGGAGGGTCAGGTCGGTTCTAGGGGCTAGGGGCGGGGGAGATGCAGAAGCACAGAGAAGGAAGGAGAGAAAGCGGAGGTGAGTCAAATATGACCTCCCGGTCAGTGTTTTCAAGGAGTTAATAAATCTCAAGAGGAGGCAGATGGGTAAACAGATACCTCTAATTGCATCTGGACAGAACTGAGAGGGAGGGATGCATAACCCTCAAGGGAAATGCAAGGGAGTAGTGATGTGGTTATGATGAGTTTTCTGAATGATCAAAGGAGTTTGAGTATATTTTTCACTCTGATTCTTAGGAGAGACTGTTACAGTTATGAAACAACATGCACTCTGAGTTTCAGACTAGTTAATGAGCTTATAAAATATTTTATTGTTGTTTATTTTCTTGAGACTAACAACAAAACCTCCAGGTAAGATGAGCAAGCACTTTTATCCTTATTTTACGGAGGCTTACCGAGGTCTAATGGCTTGTGCGAGGCAATAGGTCAGGAATTCTAATTTACTAGGGAACTGCTTGATCTCAGTTTGAATCTGGATTCTAATCTGGTGTTTCTCAAAATTAACGAATCTAAAAACCACTTGGGGATCTTGTTCCCCCAGATCTTGTTACAGATTCAGGTTTATTCAGTCTGAAGTGGGGTCTGAAAGTCAGTGTATCTAACAAGCTGCCTGACAACACAGAGGCTACTGGTTCCTGGGCCTGGCTTTGAGTAACAAGAACCCAGAGTGATGTCCTTGCCCCAGATGTGTGCGTTATAAGGGGGCGGGGGGCGGGAATCAATTCACGAATGCTAGCAATGGTGGATTAGTTTATCATAAACTAGAGGGGAAGATCGTAGAAAATTGGGGGAAAATCAACCTTAAAATTTAAGGACGGGCCCAGGGTTTTGAAGACCTAACTTAGCTGAAGGGACCTTAGACAAAGCCAGTAGTATGTAACCTGGAGTTCCCAATTCTCCAGGGGTCCAAGGAAGCAGCGGGGAAGGTCTTTGAATTATTTTAGATATTAAAAAAATAACTACAAGAAGTTGAATATTTACACAAGACAAGGCCTCATTTACCAACGAAAACCCAGACTCATTAAAAAAAGATTCACCACTGCTTTGTTCGTACCGTTGGCTTAATTCTACTGTCCGTGCTGTCTGCTCATATATATGTATGATTAAGAATAGGAAAACAAATTAAGAATTAATAATGCAGTTCAAGTAGTAGATGGAAATTAAGAGGAGGAATACTTGGTAGTGAAAATGTTGGGAACTAATTCAAACCCCTTATTTTATGCAGTTGTTTTTATTTGTTGCTTTGCTTTATATTTTGTGGGGTTTGTGCACTGGTTTTACATTAAGAAAGAGTTATTCACTCAGTCGTGTCCAGCTCCTTGCAAACCCATGGACTGTAGCCCATCAGGCTCCTCTGTCCATTGGATTCTCCAAGCTAGACTCTGGAGTGGATTGCCATTCCCTTATCCAGGGCATCTTCCTGACCCAGGGATCAAACCCAGGTCTCCTGCATTGCAGGCGGATTCTTTATCATCTGAGCCACCAGGGAACCCCAGTTTTGCATTAGATTAGGCCCATAAATATTAAATAACTAAGCAAAGGTTTAAGAGTAAGCAAAAAGAAGAACCAGAATCAGATCCCAATTGTTTTGACTTCAAGTTAATAATAGGTACCATTTATGAACAGCCTATAATGTGCCAGGCACCTGCATTAATTATCACATTAAATCAAAATAACTGTGAGAAAGTAACTTAAATCACCATTTTATTTTATATGTATATTTTTTATATCACCATTTTATAGGCAAAGAATCTGAACATCAGAGACAAGCAGTAACTTGACCAGGAAAACACAGCAAGTAAAATCTTTATCCAGGAATAGAGCTGAAATCTCTGCCCCAAAGGCCATTCTTGTCATTGAAATCCCAGTTTCAATTCTCTCAAGTTGCTGTTAGATTCCAGGATCGTCATACTGGGTATTTGAGCTCTGAGGAGAAGTTACTGGTTTATTTATTTGAACCTGGCCTCTTTGCGAAACTGTCTGTGAGATCTAGAGGAAGCCTGAGCAGAGTCACCCAGAGTTCCACCCATAACAATGGTCCCCTCAGCAGCAGATCAGTGTGTGGCCATTTCTCTAAAAAACTCGGAAACTTTCACTCCTACAGACACACAAAGAGGGGCATATATCGTGGAAAGAGATTGCTGAGAATGCCAACCGAATTGTCTACCTTTTACCCTATGGGTACAGCAGAATAAACACAAGTTTAGGGATCAAATAAACCCAGATTTTCATCCAACTCTCCATGTATTGTACTGACTTGTGATCACTGACTGATCACTGGCCTCTCTGAGCCATTTTTATCATCTGATAAAAGAGAAATAATACCACCTGCTTCGCTGGATGGTGGTGAGGATTCAATACCCTCGTGTAGGTAAAGCCTCTGGCACAGGTCAAGAACTAAACGAATGTGTCAGTAGCCCTTATTTGATGAGCTAGCAACCACCTTAGAAGACACAATTTAATTCTGGCGTGTCTCAGCCAGGCATGGGCCACCCACAGAAGTTGCCCTCGTGGCTTGAGATAACCCAGTATGAAAACCTGAGCATTTGTTTATCCATCTTTATTTCGGACATATTCCAAAATACTATGCCCGGTGACCACAGTTTATGACACTATCCATTTTGAAAATAAATGTCACTTGGCAAAGACCCCTAGTGTGACCAGGGTGGAATCACAGTAACCAGCCTGAGGATAATGTCCATTTCTCAGGTTAAGTATCAGACTCCTGTTGTTTAGTCGCTCAGTCATATCCAGCTCTGTGCAACCCTGTGGCCTGTAGCCACCACGCTCCTCTGTCCATGGGATCCTCCAGGCAAGAAACCTGGAGTGGGTTGCCATGCCCTTCTCCAGAGGATCTTCCCGACCCAGGAATCGAACCCATGTCTCCTCCATTGGCAGGCAGGTTTCTTTTACCACTGAGCCACTTGGGAAGCCAAAGTATCAGACTGGATATCCTAGTTTGGACTTCATTTTTAATCTCTGTCTATTGTCAACTAAAAATTGTCACTGGACATCAGCTTCTGTAAGAATGACATCGCTAATCACTGCAGTTCCTGACCTTCAACAGAGGCTGAAAGAGTTGAAGGAGGAGATAAGGAATGAGGCACTCTGTGCTCTGGAAAAATCTGGCAGAATGGACCTTCAGAGAATTAGATATTTTCTGGAGAGGATTTTATGAACCCGATTGCTCGCATCTTCTCATATCTACAAAAGTACTAAAAATCATGAATGGGGACAGCTGTCCCTTGCGACTAGGACTGACCTTCTTGTGACTAGGAGAAAACCTCTACCAAAATGTGTGCTTGACTGCCCATATCCCCCTTCACCAAAATCACATCTATACTGACCTTCCCTCCAGAGCAGTTCCGCAGAGCTCTCTGAGAGGCTGTCTCCTGGATTAGAGCCCATATTTTGCTCCAAATAAAATTTAACTCACAACTCCCACATTGTGTTTTTTTCTCAGTTGACACTGTCAGGGTTGCAAGATGAAGTCATGTCTCCCCCGGCTTCGTCCAGCCCCATCATGTTTTGTTTACCTCACTCAATCTGGGAAAAAAAAAAAAATCAATTTTCCCAACTAGCAATCCAAACAAAGGAAGACAACATGAGCAGAAGAACCCTGTGGTGCCAAACTGGTTATACTGAGACATCTTGGAAAGTACAGTGGTGGGTGCTGAGATACAGCAATGCAACCCTGTTTCACCTGCCTTTAAAAAGAGAATGATGGCTTTGTTCAGGGGACTAAAGCAAAGCCCTAGGGTGTGTGTGGGGGCAGGGGGGAGTTGTGGATACAACTTTAACTTTCTAAAACTTCAGTTGCTCAGTGAAACCAACCAATGCCTGATTCTTTGGCTCTATTCAGATTCTCCTTGCACAGCCAGCTCCAGACCTCCCATATTCAAACAGACTGATGAATACTGATTGTTAACACTGCCAGTGAAGGACTCCTTAGTCAGCTCTAGGGAACACATGTGTGTGGAATGAATTTTACATGTTAAGTCATGTCAGCCCCGGCTGGATCCCTTCTCCTGCTGCCAAGGCAAGTCCAGCCAGGCAGCCTGGACCCCAGAAAAGGGCAATCTTCTACCCAGGGCGGCCACAGCTTTCTGAGAATCCCCTGTACTTCCTAAGACATGGGTCACTCTACAGAGTCAGAAAGGGAACTACAGGATAGACCTGAGTAAAAAGATATTTGGGATTGAAGTGGATAAAGTGAGTGTTAGTCGCTCAGTCGTGTCCAACTCTTTGTGACCCCACGGACTGTAGCCCGCCAGGCTCCTCTGTCCATGGGATTCTCCAGACAAGAATGCTGGAGGGGGTTGCCATGCCCTTCTCCAGCAGATCTTCCCAATGCAGGGATTGAACCTGGGTCTCCCACACTGCAGGCAGATTCTTTACCTTCTGAGCCACCTGGGAAACCATTCAGGAGTCCCTTCTCAAGGCTGTGAAAAACTCAGAAGTTCACCAGGACTTGACTTAGCTCGCTTCTCCAGTCCCATGACTGCACTTTCCTGCCCTTGTAGCTCCAGCCGGTTGAATCATCGGTTCCTTGAACTAGCCACGCCTGCTCTTATACTCCATGTCTGCTCAAAAACGTGTCCTCCAAATACATCCCTTTTAGTGGCCCTTATCCCAGTGTATTGCAAATGCCTGTTTTTTAACCTCTCTTGTCCCTGATACGGTGAGTTCTTTGAGCCTGATGGGCTGGATCTTTTTCATTCTTGTGCCTTCAGTGCCTAATAATTTGCACTTATTAATATTTTGATTAAATACTAAATATCTGAGTGAATGAATAAAAGAATGAGAAAAGGCTGTTTCCAGCCCTATCACTGGTAGGCTCTTGAAAACATATTAAGCCATACCATTTAATGAGTTCTCACTTGTGCTGGTAACAAGCTAAGTGCTTTATATACAATGTTCCTTTTCATCTTCACACTACCACTGTGAGATAGTAAAAATTATTAGCCTCATTTCAGCAGGAAAAAAATAATAATCAGAGGCTCTGGAAACAGAGAAACTTGCACAAGTTCACACGTTTAGAAAGCAACAGTCAGGCTTTGTGTCACGATGTGCTGTCTCCCTGTAATATTCAAGGTTTGAACAAAGGCTGGGGACACTCCAGGTATAGAATATTTAAAGTTCCTCTCTTGAAATATTATTTTTCATTCATTCGTTCATCCACCAATTTTCATATCCATTTGGTATTTATTTAGAAACTACTTTAAATGGGGTCTGTGTAAGGCTTCCCAAGTGGCGCTAGTGCTAAAGAACTCACCTGCCAATGCAGGAGACGTAAGAGATGGGAGTTTGATTGCTGGGTCTGGAAGATCCCCTGGAGGAGGGCATGGCAACCCCCTCCAGTATTCTTGCCTGGAGAATCCCTTGGACAGAGGAGCCAGGTGGGCTACAATCCATAGGATCACACAGAATTGGACACGACTGAAGTGACTTAGCGCACAGGCACAAGAGGCTCCATGAGGATGCAAAAATGAACAATACCCCTTATTTTCAAAGAGCTTGCTGTTTAAATGGAAAGATGATAACTCAGCTGCTCTAGAAGTTAAATCCCTCAAAAGCTATGACATGTAATAGAAATTAAAGCAGAAAAAAGTCTCAATCGCAGCAGTTTTCAACAGACCCTTTTGTCTCTTTCCATTGCCCAAATAGACCCCCAACTGCTCCACCAGCAGGGATCCAAGAAGAAGCACCTCTTTTATTTAATCAATTAAAATGCATTTTGATCAAGGTACTGCCTGTTGCAAGGGAGGAGGAAACTTTCCCCTCTACCTTTCTTAAAATCTTCTGGCTTGGACTAACAATAAAATTAACATAAAACAGATAAAGAGAAAAAAATGAAACAAATTTCAATTTGTGTGCAATTTGTCTCATAGAAATAGGACCTAAGAAGTAATAAAAGCAAACAGCTCTTTTTTTGGATTGAGAAGCAATGCATTTGCAAGAAATTAACAGGACAAAGAAACTTGGATTTTGGGTGCTCAATGAACTATGACTCTACACTGCAATGGCAACCCACTCCAATATTCTTTTTTTTTTTTTTTTCCACTCCAATATCCTTGCCTGGAGAATCCCAGGGACAGAGGAGCCCGGTGGGCTGCCATCTATGGGGTCGCACAGCATTGGACACGACTGAAGCGAATTAGCAGCAGCAGCAGCTACACAGAGTTTGGGTTTGGGGTGGTAAATTAAAGAAGAAACAAGATCTGTTTATATAGGCTTTGAGGACTGAATTCCCTGCCTCTGTTACTAAATGTCCTTCCTTCTCTAGATTCAGGTACTGCACCTTTCACACGGGAGATTTATCTCCTGCTGTCAGCGAGGGTCAGAATATACCTTATTCACTGGCCGTTTCTTACATAAGTTTATGTAACTTTAATTCAAAATAATCAATATACCATTGTGGTATATTCCAGGGCAGTCTACCCTGAGCCCCCAAACATTCAGTGACTTCTCATTATTAAGCAAAAAACGCTGAACTCATTAAGAAGCTGCTACATTCCCAGGTTTATCTCCTTCCTCTCTTTTAAAAGTCCTGACTGGTTGTCACCATTTTAAAAATCTACCCTGCACCCTCCTGCTTCTGTATTTTTGCTCCAGTTACTTGCATTGGGGTGAGATTTATTCTTTTCATTTAGGCTTTTCTGTCACCTGTACAATTTCTCCTGGATTCTCCCAAAACATTTTTCTTCATAAAGATATCTCCTTTTTCATACAACTTTGTCAGAAAATATTGCATTATCCTAGGTTGGAATTAACTGTTTATATCTCAGAGTCCTGTTCTAGACTATGAACATCTTAATAACCACAATAGCGTCTCATCTATCTCTATATCCTCAGTGTCTAACACAATGGCATGTGCTGCATACTCGGTGAATGTCTGCTTAAATGGATGAACTGACTGGTCTTGTGTAACATTTACTTGTTCAGACAGCCTATTTCCTATTCAGTTTGAAAGCTTTGTGAGAGCTGAGACTGTATGTATGTTTTTGCATCTTTCACGTTCACCTCACCATAGTTTCCAGTACAGCCTTTGTATACGGAAGGCCACCAGGAAATATATTTTTTTTTTTTGATGAATGGAAAAATTGTCCATTTTATGAGAGGAGTGATTTTATCTAGTTTACTCATTGTGGCATTCCTTTGTGTCTACCCACGGTAGATAGTCAATAAGTGACTGTAAAGTACATGGATTGTTGTTGTTTAGTCGATAAGACGTGTTCGACTCTTTTGCAACCCCATGGACTGTAGCCTGCCTCTGTCCATGGGATTTTCCAGGCAAGAATAAGGGGGTTGACATTTCCTTTTCCAAGGGATCTTCCTGACCCAGGGATTGAACCTGTGCCTCCTGCGTTGGCAGATGGATTCTTTATCGCTGAGCCACCAAGGAACCAATTCCCAAATGTCTAGCCAGGGAATGAGATAGACATACTATTTGCCTGACCTGCCCTATTCTTTTGGGTCTTTCCCTCCTCCACATATGGTAACTTCAGAAGTAGACCTTTTACAAAAGGTGTGACTTTCTCCCAACTGCAGTTGATGAGTCCAAGGAAGAGAAACCATAATCAAACTGCTAATTCCAGCTCTTTCCTACAGTTTTTGGAATTACAACACAATGAATGAAGTTAACTAACTAGAGTTGTTAGATGAACAAATTAAGGCAGGAGATAGTCATGATGACCCCAGGTTTTTGAGTGCAACAGTCCCTTAGGTGAAGTTGAAAATTTGTTCTTTCCCTGACACAGTTGTGTTGTACGGTATCTGGGAAAACAAACATCCAGTGTTTTTTCCCTCAAACTGTTCAAGGTGGATTTTTGTCACTTATTTCCAAAAGAGCCTTAATGATTGCAGAGATCATTCTGATAAAAGACGCAGGTGATGTTAGAGCCTGAGGGATAAAGAAGGATGACTAATGGAATTCTCCAGGCAAGAATACTCGAGTGGGTAGCCATTCCCTTCTCCAGAGGATCTTCCAGACCCAAGGATTGAACCCACATCTCCCATATTGCAGGCAGATTCTTTACTATCTGAGCCAGTAGGGAAACCCCAACACTAAACTATAGAACTACAAACATTTACCAAGGACTACTCTGAAACAGGGGCTTCCCTCATAGCTCAGTTGGTAAGGAATCCACCGGCAGTGCAGGAGACCTCGGTTCGATTCCTGGGTTGGGAAGATCCGCTGGAGAAGGGATAGGCTACCCACTCCAGTATTCTTGGGCTTCCCTTGTGGCTCAACAGTTAAAGAATCTATCTGCAATGCCAGAGACCTGGGTTCAATCCCTAGGTTGGGAAAAATCTCCTGGAGAAGGGAAAGGCTACCCACTCCAGTATTCTGGCCTGGAGAATTCCATGGACTGTATAATCCATGGGGTTGCAAAGAGTCAGACATGACTGAGAGACTTTCACTTTTCCAAAACAAGGGGACTCACACAATCACAAAAGCCACTAAGAGGTTGTATGATAAAATAAGACACTGTTTGATAGTTTTATTTTTAAAATTTCTAAGCAATAGATAAAGGAAGCCAGACCAGGAAATGTCAACAGTATTCAATGAGAAATGGTCAGCAGCCCAACTGGATTTGGAATGACAGAGATGAAGGTAGAGGATAACAATGGGAACTTGGCTAAGTGCCTAATTTGTCACTAAGAAATTCTTTCCTTCCATCCTTTCTTCCATACAAACACACACACACACACACACACACACACACACACAATATCTTGTATATGCCAGGCATACTGTGTGTGCATGCAAAGTCACTTCATTCATGTCCAGCTCTTAGTGACCCTGTGGACCAGAGCCCTCCAGGCTCCTCTGTCCATGGAATTCTTCAGGCAGGAATATTGGAGTATTCTTTCCAATATTGGAAAGCTTGTCTTACTCAATAACCAGAATGAGTAGTATATTCTCTCTGCTTCAGAAGCAGCAGGGGAGGAGAGTGTAATTTCATTAGCACTAAATATTTTCTTCCTAGTGAGGCTATATTCTAATGCTCAGGTAGCAGATTCAGTATCAGTTCAGTTCAGTTTAGTCACTCAGTTGTGTCTGATTCCTTGTGACCCCATGAATCACAGCACGCCAGGCCTCCCTGCCCATCACCAACTCCCGGAGTCCACCCAAATTCATGTGCATCGAGTCAGTGATGCCATCCAGCCATCTTATCCTCAGTCATCCCCTTCTCCTCCTGCCCTCAATCCCTCCCAGTATCAGAGTCTTTTCCAATGAGTCAGCTCTTCGCATGAGGTAGCCAAAGTACTGGAGATTCAGCTTTAGCATCATTCCTTCCAAAGAACACCCAGGACTGATCTCCTTGAGAATGGACTGGTTGTATCTCCTTGCCATCCAAGGGACTCTCAAGAGTCTTCTCCAACACCACAGTTGAAAAGTATCAATTCTTTGGCACTCAGCTTTCTTCACAGTCCAACTCTCACATCCATACATGACCACTGGAAAAACTATAGCCTTGACTAGACAGACCTTTGTTGGCAAAGTAATGTCTCTTCTTTTTAATATGCTATCTAGGTTGGTCATAACTTTCCTTCCAAGGAGTATAGGAAGCATAAAATCAGTGTTAATGAGGCAAACAGTCAAGATGGATGGGGTTAAATGGGAGTTGACACTTGGCTGCCATGTTGAGAGGCAAGAGGGAGTGGTGAAGACTGTGTCCAAGCAGATAGTACAGGGCCTATATACATGTACAACACTCTTTGGTTCCAAAAAATTGTTGTCATGCAGGAACACAGCCTCAAAATTTCTAGATCTTTCTTATTGCCAAGCGGATACAGATTGTGTGGATGTAAGAAATTTCCTGACAGTAACTTAACACTCCATTTCATGAATGTCAGTCTTTAAGTTAAACAAAATACTTCTGAAAGTCAGAAACATATCGGAGCCCTATAGCTTGTGATGTTTGAATTAAAATTTAGATGACAGACATGCTAAAAATGTATCTCAATCATCTGTCATGAATCTCTCCCTTCTAAGTTTGAGTTAAACTTCAGAGTTAATTGGTATGTGGTATAGTGACTTTTTTCCTAAAGGAAAAAACCTGATTTTCCCCCATTTCTTTATATCCTAAGATCTGGCCTAGACGGAGAATTATTTTGGAATTGAATATCAGTATCAACTAGCATGTGCTAAAATAGTTTCGATATTTTCTTTAAAGAAAAACCATAAAAGCCAAATTTTCCTGTCCCCTTAAGTTCTAAGATCTGGACTTTCCTAAGTATTATATCGGCCACTTGAGAAATATCAGGGTTATTCAGGATGCCATGTGCTACTTAGTGATAGCATCCCTAACTACAGAGTCGGGGGAACAGAAGAGAAGCGGGCGATGTAAGAGAAGAATCCTTATAAATATCTATTCTTGCTTTATCTCTCTGCTTATACTCACCCTAAATGCTCCCTGATCTGCCCTGTACTTATTACCCCTAAATGCCATTCACATGGCAAGGAATATTAGATTTTTACCATCACCCGCCTCCATGGAAGACATAAATGGTTCATGTTACTGTGTTAAAAAGAGTGATTAAGTAGAACAAATGTTACAGTTATGGAAATTGAGACTCAGAGAGATCAATAATAATAACGTTTGGCATTTATGTGATGCTTTTAGTCTTCCAAGGGCGTTTCTACCACCTAACTCCTGTGACATATGTGATAAGGTTTTAGTAAATGGGGCAGAGATTATCATCTTTATTATGCAGAGGAGACTGAGGTTTCAAGCAAGTCACTTCTCTAACCACACATTAAGTATGTGAGATCAGACAAGGTATCTTACCTCTATGTATGTGTCAGTTTCAAATCTGAAATAGGAACATTAGTTGAACTTATAAGGAATGAAATTGGGTCATTTGTAGAGAGGTGGATGGACCTAGAGTCTGTTGTACAGAGTGAAGTTAAGTCAGAAAGAGAAAAACAGTGTATTAACGCATATATATGGAATCTAGAAAAATGGCACGGATGGACTTATTTCCAGGTCAGGAATAGAGGCTCAGACATAGAAAATAGACATGTGGACACAGCAGGGAAGGGGATAGTGGGACAAATTGCAAGATTGGGATTGACATATATGCACTGCTGCTGCTGCTGCTGCTAAGTCGCTTCAGTCGTGTCTGACTCTGTGCAGCCCCATAGACGGCAGCTCACCAGGCTCCCCCCTCCCTGGGATTCTCCAGGCAAGAACACTGGAGTGGGTTGCCATTTCCTTCTCCAATGCATGAAAGTGAAAGTGAAGTCACTCAGTCGTGTCCAACTCTTAGTGACACCATGGACTACAGCCTACCATGCTCCTCCGTCCATGGGATTTTCCAGGAGAGAGTACTGGAGTGGGTTGCCATTGCCTTCTCCACATATATGCACTATCATGTGTAAAATAGCTAGCTAATGGGAACCTGCTACAAAGCACAGAGAGCTCAGTGTGGTGCTCTGCGGTGACTTAGAAGGGTGGGATTGGGTGGGGAAATGGGAGGGAGGTCTGAGGAGGGAGGGATATATGTACGCATTGAGCTGATTCACTTCACCGTACAGCAGAAACTAATACAACATTTTAAAGCAATTATGCTCCAATTAAAAGAAAAAAAAAGAACTTATAAAGTTGCTGTTTTAAAAACCAGAAGAGACAGTTCATGGGAGCCCAACGCTCATCTTCATGCAAGGGCTCAAAAATATCAGCTTCTCTTATCACTGCTATAATTAAGGTGTTAATACTATCTTGGAATACAAATACAATACAAATCTTGGAATCTCAGTGGCTGTACCCACTTATATAAAGTCCAGTTGGCAGGCGGAGTGGGGTGAGCAGATTAGGGAGTAGAAATGCTCTTGACTCCACTCGGGAAGCCCCAAAGTCTTTTGTCTATTTCTAGGTGACCCTAGAAAGATCCCCTGTACTTGGCCTGCATGAGGAAAAGGAGAGACAGAGAAGGGAGGTTTTTACATTCTACGCCTGTATGTTTTTACATCCTACGGCCTTCTTTCCTTCCACCCACATCCCATTAACCAGAATTTAGCCACGTAACCAAACTGACTACAGGGAGCCTAGGAAATGCAGCCCAACTGTGTTTAGGAAGAACAGAGAAGCACTTTGTATGAACACAGGGCTGACTCATTGGAAAAGGCCCTGATGTTGGGAAAGATTGAGGGCAGGAGAAGCGGGCAACAGAGGATGAGATGCTTGGATGGTATCATTGACTCAATGGACATGAGTTTGAGCAAGCTCCGTGAGATACTGAAGGACAGGGAAGCCTAGCATGCCGCAGTCCATGGGGTTGCAAAGAGTCAGACATGACTTAGCAACTGAATAGCAAGAGCCATCCATGCCACGGGAATGACTTTGCCCAGGTCCACCCAGCTGCTAACTGTGAGAGCTAGAACTTTAGAGCAAGTCATAGGACTCCAGGTCCAGAACTCTTCTCTCTACAATCGCCCAAAGTCCTACACGAAAACAGTGACCAAGTGTTCGGATCTGGAACTCCAGGATCTTTGCTCCCACCTGCTGTGCCTGGCAAAATCATGTTGATGAATTGTAAATGGCAGGGCTCTTTCCATCACTATGCTGTGCTTCATTACAAGCTCTGATAGTCAGCACATTTCACTAAGCCATAATAGTAACCCAAGCTTTCTCTTCTTTGATGGCTGAGATCACCAAGAATGGTCTTGCCCTGTATCTGTTTCATGTCTCCCTTGTGGGTGACAGAACTGACCATTCGCTTCCCTTAAATGAGAACAATTTAGAGCAACAACTAATTACACAGGGAGTGTTTGTGTGTGTGGGATTTATGGTATGAAGTCACACTGCTTCATCATTTTTCTGCATGCTGCAACTGTGGATAATTGGGCTATTTTTCAAAGCCAATGGAGTGTGGCTTTACTGAGAGGTATTAGCCACATCCAGATTCCTCGTTACTTGCTCTTGGTCCTGCTTTAGGTTCTTTCTTTAACTTTGGATCAGGCCAGGCTCTGCACCTGCTTCGAGGTGAATTTAGAATGATTCAGGGAGAAGCCCTTCTGGATGGTCCAAGCCAGAGGGTGCCAAGGCCCAATCAGAGTGCATCTCACCCATCAGTGTCATGATTGGCCTCAGGCCATCTGACCAAACTTGCCAAGCCTGCCTCAGAGACACGGCCATCTCTCTCCAGACATGAAACCTCTAATTCAGGGAATTTCCCCTGAGTTAGCTACCATACCAGTTTTTAAGCTGTGGGCTTTCCTTAACGCTTGGGAACTGAGAACCACCATCTAGCAGGATATGTTCGGGTTTCTTTCTAATCTCAAAACTTGTTAGGGAGAGGGCAGATATGAATGCAGAGTGTATATTCTCTGAAGGCAGACAAAACACATTTCAAATAGTCATTTACTTCGTAATCACTCCAACCTATGAACCAAATCCATCTCACCATCTGCTTTAGAAAATATAGTTGTGTTGGAACAGGGCCACACCCATTTATTGACATATTGTCCGTGGCCGCTTGCCCTGCAGGCTACAAGGCACATGTGGGTGGGGCCTATGTGCCTGCAAAGCCATAGAGCCTCTGGCTTTGTCCTCTTACAAAAAATATTGCAGATCTCAGTTTTCTTTTCTGTTAAGTACAGGTAATTATAACACAAAGTTGTGGTGAGAATTAAATGCAAAGAGTTATAAAAAGCACCTGGGGCAACTCCCAACACAAAATAGTTTCTCCCTAAGGAGGGGGTTCCTTTTCTCCAGCTATTTTGCGTTGTAGTACATTTGGGTGGCTAGAGGGCAGAGGCTCAGGGACACACAAATTCAACGTGACACACACAGAAGTAACACTCTTCAAGGAGTAACCCTCTCCTCCCCCTACCCATGTGCAACTCTTGGGCTAAAAGAACAAAGGCAACAAAAAGTGAACACTCTCTCTTTTTTACCAAAGTATAGGAAATGGCAACCCACTCCAGTCTTGCCTGGGAAATCCCATGAACATGTAGCCCTAGAGGGCTACAGTCCCTGGGGTCACAAAAGAGTCGGAAACAACTCAGCAACTAAACAACAACTATAGGTGATCCACAACATTGTGTTAGTTCCTGGTGTACGCTGCTGCTGCTGCTGCTGCTAAGTCGCTTCAGTCGTGTCCGACTCTGTGTGACCCCATAGACAGCAGCCCATCAGGCTCCACCGTCCCTGGGATTCTCCAGGCAAGAATACTGTGGGTTGCCATTTCCTTCTCCAAGGCATTAAAGTGAAAAGTGAGAGTGAAGTTGCTCAGTCGTGTCCGACTCTTAGGGACCCCATGGACTGCAGCCCACCAGGCTCCTCCGTCCACGGGATTTTCCAGGCAAGAGTACTGGAGTTGGGGTGCCATTACCTCCTCCGTTCTGGTGTATAGCAAAATGATTCGGTTATACACATATGTACTGTCTTTTTTCATATTCTTTTCCATTATGGTTTATTATAGGACATTGAAAATATCCTGTTCCCTGTGCTACACAGCAGGACCTTGCTGTTTATCTATTTTATATATTGCAGTTTGTACCTGCTAATCGCCTGCCCCTAATTTATCCCTCCCTCCTCTTTCTCTTTCAGGAACTATAAATTTGTTTTCTATGTCTGTGAGTCTGTTTCTAGAACATGAACACTTTTCTAACATTAGCTGTATTCATGAAAAAGGCAGGGAGATCAGGAAGGGGGCCTTCCATTAGCTTAATAATCACCGTTACAGGGCAAATTAGCCCGTTTTAATGTTCTTTTATCTTATCTACCTGAGCTTCCCTGGTAGCTCAGATGGTAAAGAATTTGCCTGCAGTACAGGAGACCTGGGTTCAGTCCTTGGGTCAGGAAGACCCCCTGGAGAAGGGAATGGCTACTCACTCCAGTATTCTTGCCTGGAGAATTCCATGGACAGAGGAGCCTAGAGGGCTACAGTCCACAGGATATCAAAGAGTCAGACACGACTGTGCGACTAAAACTTAACACTACCTTATCTAACTAAGAAAGAAGTACATAGCAATTTTGCACTAAAACCTCCTCCTCCAACAACCCGTTTTACTCTGGAATTTATTATATGCATCCTCTTATGCATTTATTTATTATGCATATGCATTTATTATATGCATCCTCTTGGAATTTAGTATATGCATACTTCCTCCAAGAGCCAAATATATTCTGTAATTCAGAGGAAGGAAAGTATTCTCAGTGTTCTAAGACCCATCATTAGTAATTGATGCATGTGGCTCTAGATTAGGCCATTTATCAATAAAATTGCACCTTCTCAACAACCCTTTAAGGCATCTATTAGCATTCTGAATCTACAGATGAAGAAACTGGGAAATGGAATAACCTTCTAAGTTTGCGCAACCAGTAACAGGCATAGTTATAATTCAAAGCCACTCTAAGTCTCTTCTGAGTCTGCCTAATCTTTAACAAAATTGGCAGGGTCAGGAACTGCAAAAGGACTGGATTTTAACTGAACCGAAACAATATTGTCAAAAGCCTGGACAGCTGGCGAGAGGGCAGAAGAAACAACTTCTACAAATATACTCTGAATAACAAGCGTCGATATATTTTAAATCCTTTCTATGGGTACATTATATCCTTTCAAATAAAAGTGTGGTGAGAAAGCTTTGGATCAGAAAAACTAAGTCCTGGGCTCTAGAAGTGATTGAACCATCCCCCTGCTCTCAGCTTTTCTATTTGTAAATGGAAAACTCAGATGGTCTTTCAGGTCACTCTATCTGAGTAAATTTAGATACATTCCAGGGAGCAAGTCTCAGGAACCAGGGAATGATGCCTAAATGTGCAGCATCCTCCTGTGAGCCTGGTCCATGGCTCCTGCCACTGGGAAAGACATGCACACACATGCACGCACACACACACACACATACACACACACACGTACCTATTTTCTGCTTGATTTAAAACATATACAAATTAAAAGAAGTCAGAGACAGAAAAATAAACTCCATAAACATGCAGAGCTGGGTGGATAAAGGAAGAAAATAGAAACAAAATATTTGCATAAGCTTTTCTGACACTGATTGGGAATAAAATATACATGAAAAGACAACAAAAATGAAAGCATACCAATTGACAAAAGCAAAGAAAAGCTTAATCAAAAATATGTGCTTGTGTGTACACACACACACACACACACACCCCTCCCAAAGACATAGTCCCTCTATGAGCAAACAGCAAAAAAGCAAAATTTTTAGGTTTTCTCAGTCTAGGCACCTACTTGAAGAAGAAAAAAGACCAAAGTGGGCCTGGCTAACACTTATCAAGGGACTACCCTGGGCTAGACCCTGGACACAGCTGACTGACACAGTAGCATTTTCAGGGCAGCCTAGCCCAACTAATTTTTCTCACTTAGAGACGCAAACATTGCTCATAGGGGTGCGTGTTTTGCCCAAGACTACACTGCAAGTTTCACTATTCTTGCCTGGAAAATTCCATGTACAGAGGAGGCTGGCAGGCTACAGTTCAGGGGGTCACAAAGTGTAGGACCCAGCTGAGCACTGTGCTGCACTTGACAGCTAACCAGCAGTTGCTCGTTCACGTCTGACTCTTTGCGACCCCCTGGACTGGAGCCCACCAGGCTCCTCTGTTCATGGAATTTTCCAGGCAAGAATACGGGAGTGGCTTGCCATTTCCTCTTCCAGGGGATCTTCCCACCCCAGGGACTGAACCCACGTCTCTCGCATCTCCAGCAAGGGCAGGCAGATTTCTTACCACTAGCGCCACCTAAGAAGTTCAGTTAGTTGTTAAACTGACTATCAAATTCAGACCCAAAGATCATGTTCTTTCCTCTCATACTACCTTACAACTCCAAGAAAATTCTCATCATCATATTAGCCTCTCTTAATTTGTAAAACGTAAGAGTAGGAGGGCAGATATTAGTTTCTGTGCTTTATTTTTAAAAAGAGAAACTAATGCTTAGAAATGTTAAGCACCTTGCCTAAATTCATACACCAAGTAAAAAGAATGATACGAATCCATATGTTCTGACTAGTAAATAGTTCCTCAGCTACCATTTTATGATGAGACTATTGACTAATTGGTAGGCTTTTACTATTATTGAGAGGCACATGTCACATGTCCAGAGAACAGATCTTAAGAGTTACGTAAATCTGTGTTGAAATCTGAGCATCAGTACTTTTTGCCTATTTAGGAAAAATAGGCAAAAATTAATGTGTTCCTCTGTAATGGAGGGTTAATGATATCTACCGCAAAGGGTTTTGTGTAAGAATGAAGTAACAGTGTGACTGGAGGAGCAGTGCTTGATTGACAGCTAGCGGTAGGCTCAGGTAGGGCTCTTCAGAAGCAGACCATGAAAGGAGGATGTGCGCTCCCAGGAGAAAATGAAAAGGGAGTGGGAGATGCAGGACAGGGACGTGAAAAGAGCCAAGCAAAGGCTTTTCTTTCAGGAAAAACTCCCACTACAAACTGGTCCAACAGGAAAAGACAAGAGAACAGATTATATATCAGATTTGCCGTACTTCCCACCTTTTAGACTCCTGTCCCACTCAGTCACTAAGCAAAACTTGTGGCCGGAGAGGTGAGGGAAGATAAGATACCAAATCCCAGGACCTTCTGGCTCTACTAGTCTGCAGGTAAACTAGCTGGCATAAGGGCAGAGCTACAGGACAAGACGGGGCAGGAGCAGAACTGGAAGGAGAGAATATTATAAACAAGTAAAAGGAGATTCTAGGGCCTGGGTTAGATGAAGCGGTGTCTGCTACATTGGCATTATTATCATTATTACCTTTTATTAGGACGGAACTGCATCTTTCTTTTATGTGCCTCATTTCGATGAATACTGGGGAAAACCCATATATTCTCCTTGAGTCCAAGGTAGAAATCAAGCCAAGACCGGGAAAAGGATATTAGTTCACAGGAAGATATATCCATTCCAAATGATGGTTGAAAATGGAAGCCCTAAGCTGAAAGCTTTATTAGGCAACCTGCGGCATCCATCGTAGGCACTGTTCCCAGCCAAGGGACTAGAGTCCAGCCTCTGTGATTTATTGGAGATGAGATGCAATGAAACAACACAGAAAATGGAGACTGGGAGAGACAGCTCTTTTATCACAGTAATAAATGTATATTCCCAGAGCCACTGAAACCTTTTTAAATTCTCCACCCCTTATTTAATACAATTAAAGCCTGAATTAATTGTACAAGGGGTAAACAAAGAGATATACTGCTGTCCAGAGACTCAAAAAGAGATCTAGATTACCTTTCTACATTAATGCTACCTAACAAATAAACCTCTGGGCTGGACATAGGTTAGTACTAGGCATAAATTGAAAAGAAATTAATCTGCCCCCCAATTTTATGGTCCCAGCTAGTTTCCTGTAATAATTCTTTTAAAAAAATGTGTGCTTTTTATGCTTCACATTTTTCTCTGTACAGGACACGTTATCTCCTAATTTCATGAGAATAGGTCATTGGGTAAAAAGTAAGGAGATGGACACCTGCAGATTTTTCCTAAGTAATGACTCAGAAGTCCTACTCTGTCATGAAGAAAACAAATCTGACCCTAGCTTTAAAGAAGTAAAACTCCATGATTTTGAGTTTTGTGTTATATTCATGGCAGTGGATTCTTTTGGGTGTGGAGAGCCTTGATTAATTACAATTTGTTCTTCAGGGTGGAGGAAGATTTTTTCAAAGTGGCTCAGTGGTAAAGAATCTGCCTGCTCATGCAAGAGACACTAATTCAATCCCTGGGTCAGGAAGAGTCCCTGAAGAAGGAAATGGCAGCCCACAATGTATTCTTGTTCTGGAAATCCCATGGACAGAGGAGACGGGTGGGCTATTGTCCATGGCGTCACGAAAGAGCCAGACATGACTTAGTGATTAACACTTTCTTTCACTTACCTCGTTGTATGGTTTTGGGTCAGCCTTGAAGGCTTGGAAAAGTCTAAAAAAAAAAAAATCAGCTGATATACCAGACCACCATAGTGGTGGAATAATGGAATGATCTGAAAAGTAAACTAGCTAGAAAAAATTCATGTTAGTTGTATGACATCATTGGGAAGGTAGTTCTAGGGAAAATCGTGTGAAAAATTACTTGGTTGGAGTGTATCTTAGTTTTCTCTTGATATATAAAAAAATTACCACAGATATAGAATAACACACGCATTGATTCTTGCAAAGTTTTGTGGGTCATGAGTCTGGTCACGGCTTAGCAGAGTTCTCTGCTCAGTGTCCCAACGCTGTAATCAAGGTTTGGTTTGGGCTATGTTCTCATCTGAAGGCTTGACTAAGGAAGTATCTATCTTTACACTCATCCAGGTTGCGGCCAGAACCCACTTCCTGTGGCCAGAGGATTCAGGACCTGGCTTCCTGTTGGCTATGGGCTGGAAGCTGCCATCAGGCTATGGAGGCCGCCTGCAGTTCCTTGAGCTACCCACAATGCTTTGTCACATGGAGCAATGCTGCTCCAACCTGGTCATGCACTTCATCAAGCCTCTGTGCAGTGCATGGTGATGGAATCTTATTCAGTTTAACACAGTCACTGGAGTGATTTTAACGGAGACCATCCATTACCTTAGTCATATTCTATGGATAGAAACAAATCACAAATCCCACTTCTACACCAGTGGATGGGATTATACAAAGATGTGTGTATATAGAGTCTGCCTCCATCTTTTGTATGTTTGACTGATGACAGCTTTTGAATCTCACCTCTTCCTCTTTCCTTTCTGCCTCATATCTGAGCAAGCTGATAAGAAAGCCTGCATACTCCCTCACTTGACACTGGCAGGAAGTTCAAATCATACAAGCCTCTGGCCATGTGCAGGAACCCTCACTCCCTGCTTCACCCCTTAAACACCGTAAAAACCTCAAGCCATTTCAGACCTTCTTGGGAGCCACCTTGGCCTCCCTTGAAAGCCTCATTCAGATCAGATCAGATCAGTCACTCAGTCATGTCTGACTCTTTGTGACTCCATGAATCGCAGCACGCCAGGCCTCCCTGTCCATCACCAACTCCTGGAGTTCACTCAGACTCACATCTATCGAGTCAGTGATGCCATCCAGACATCTCATCCTCTGTAGTCCCCTTCTCCTCCTGCCCCCAATCCCTCCCAGCATCAGAGTCTTTTCCAATGAGTCAACTCTTCACACGAGGTGGCCAAAGTACTGGAGTTTCAGCTTTAGCATCATTCCTTCCAAAGAAATCCCAGGGCTGATCTCCTTCAGAATGGACTGGTTGGATCTCCTTGCAGTCAAAGGGACTCTCAAGAGTCTTCTCCAACACCATGGTTCAAAAGCATCAATTCTTCGGCGCTCAGCCTTCTTCACAGTCCACCTCTCACATCCATACATGACCACTGGAAAAACCATAGCCTTGACTAGACTGACCTTTGTTGGCAAAGTAATGTCTCTGGTTTTGAATATGCTATCTAGGTTGTTCATAACTTTCCTTCCAAGGAGTAAGCGTCTTTTAATTTCATTATGTGCATAATAAATATTTTCATACTCTCTTGGGCTGTGTGTGGTGTCATCAGTCTTGACGTCTGAATCAGATTTCAGGCAGACGTCCATTTCCACTCTATGTGGGGCTGTAACTGTGTAGTTATCTCTGGGAGGGGTCATGGGGGACAATCTAAAGGCAGAACACCAAAGCATGATTATTGCCAATGTGAACAGGAATCTGAAGTTTTCTAAATTATGACTCTAACTGTGTCTGGCAAATTTTTAAAGAGCTTAGTAGTTTAAAGTGAAAAGGTTTTAAAAGGAACTCTTTAACTGCTGGAAGAATTAATCTACATATTTTGTTCATTGATTCATGATTTCATCCACCCTTTCATCCTAAAAGGAGTTAGTGAACGTCTGTTGTACACCAGCCATGTGTCTGATGCCAGGGATACAGTAAAACACAACATGCAGTATCCCTACTTTCATATATTTCCCACTAATAGAAGCTATAGAGGAGTGAACCAACAACTGCATCACTTAAATGTTGTGACCTGAAGTGACAACTGGAAGATGAGTAAGAAATGGTCAAGTAAAATGTATAACCATAAATACGGGGGAGAGTGTTATGGAAGATCAGCTCGGCGCATGGGGGAATGGTTCCAAAAGATAAAAAACATGTGAAGATGTCCAGTAGCAAACAAAGAACTGGAATATTCAGGGGACTAAAAGTATTTCAATAATTTAATGTAATGACAGAATGTGACTGTTATTTTAATCCCTAAAGAGCTGCTCTAAAATAACACAGAAAGCAGAGAACATCAAATGTTAGGAATAGAGTCTAAACTTTATATTCAGAAAGGTTTGAGTTTTTTCTCAGTTTTCTGGTACACAAAAGGAAGATCTAAAGATCTTGCATTAAAAACTTTCTAGAAATTTTTCACTATTAATTGGGGATTCTAACACAGGCCTATTGGATCTCCTGTGTAACTATTAAGATGGGTTCAATTCTCCAATTTTCTCTGGAATAATCACAATGGAACATGGAACACCTACATGCATGATCATCATGGTGAGTGCTCCGTACATTCAGATTCATAGTTTAGCTTCACCTCTTAAGAGCTATGTAGTCTGGGGTTTCTTTGATTCCCAGTTGCTTCATTTATGAGTAAGTAACAATAATATTTGCAAAGATGTCACTTAGGAGAATATCGGATTTCTTTGATTACATGAATTCTTTTTGTGTTCCGTATTCCAGGGCTGTCATTACAAGCCACTCCAAAGTTGGAAAGGATGCAAAATCTCCGCAGAGAGAAAAACCAAACATGGCTTCACAATGAAGTCTCCTTCAATTTGAGTGGCGCAGAACTGCCACTGTTGATTCGTTTTGTGCCAGAAACTTAGTGAATTGTGTTTATAGTTATGTTGGCATTTGGAATCTCAAGAGGTGTGACTGAGATACGAAAAAAGACAAGGGAAAACAGAAAAAAAAAAAAAAAAAAAGGCCTTTTAAAGCCAGAGCAGGTGCTAAAGTTTGTTTCTTCACTTTGGATTGACATCTAAAGAACTTTTTGAGGTATCTTTCTATATGATCTCACTAAGGAGAAGGATGCTAGTTAAGAAAGAGAAGGAGAAGGAGAGAAAGAGACAGCGAGAGAGAAAATTTACAGGAAGTATATTCAAATATAACTTCAATTACTATTTACTGAATCTCAGTGTGTAGGGGCTTACTTTCTTAAAATGCTACTTAATTTCTTAATTTTCTGAAATAGATCTATGCAGAGTAAAATTTGTCCAAGCACAAAATCAGAGGCAGGAAATTCGGAGTCTTAACATAGTTTCTATGAGAACCTAACTCTGCAGATCATACATGTCCTCTGAGATTGGCTGAGAACAGGAGAGGATAATAGATCAAGGTTAGTGCAATGGGGCAAACCCAAGGGCCATTCTCTTCCTTCATGAACGATTTGCAACAGCAGCAAAACACTTCTGTCCTCAAACTCAATTAAATGAGCATGCCTGCACACCAACACAATCTTTAAGTATCTTGAATTTATTCAAAAGAGAAGCCTAGCTAACAAAGCAACCTATTTAGCCCTTCTAGGTGTTCTTTCCCCTGGAGAAGGGAATGGCTATCCAATCCAGTATTCTTGCCTGGACAATTCCATGGACCGAGGAACCTGGGGGGCTACCGTCCATGGGGTCACAAAGAGTTGGACACAAGTGTTCTTTATTTCTTGATCAGCTTGAGGAAGAAGGACCTTGTGGATGAGGAAAGAAAAGCCTTCAAGTTTAAAAAGGCTGCAGTTATGAACTCTGTGAGCTTCCCAGGTGGTGCGAATGGTAAAAAAAAAACCAACAGCCAACACAGGAGATATAAGAGACACCAATTTCATCCCTGGGGGCAGAAGATCCCCTGGAGAAGGGCACAGCAACCCACTCCAGTATTTTTGCCTGGAGAATCCCATGGACAGAAGAGCCAGGCAGGCTACAGTCTATGGGGTCACAAAGAGCTGGACATGACTGAAGCAACTCAGTACAATACATGAACACTGAGCTTCCATTGCACTGCATAAGCTTCCAGTTTAGAGGGTTAAAAAGAACCATCACGCCCTTTGTTATTTTGTTACCCTTACTCCAGATGGCACTTCTAGTTGTTCAATACGGTAATCATACATCCCATAAACAGTTTCAAAATTACCCTCTTGCACACCAGTGATGAATCTATCCCAAAGATTGACAATAACAGTCCCCAGAACTGAGCCCATTCTATCTTTTTATGAAAGAGCAAAGCAGTGATTCCTGAAAGATGACCCAGCAGGCCCCAGAAATTGGTTCAAGTGCTTTCATAAAATCAGGACTGTCAACAGGGCTCATTTATAATAATGGAGTTGTAAAATCAACCTAATTGTCTAAAAGCAGGGGATCAATTAAGTAAAATATGCTATAACCTTAAAATGAAGTTCCACACAGTCGTTACAATAAAGACATATTTGATAGCAAGGGGAACTTAAACACTCCTACAGTGTTAAATTACAGAAGACAATGTGCAACCCTGTGATTCTATTCTTGCGGTAAATTAATGTCTATGACTCAGTAAAGAATCTGCCTGCAATGCCGGAGACCCATGTTCCATCTCTGGGCAGGAAGATCCCCTGGAGAAGGGTGTGGCAACCCACTCCAGGATTCTTGCCTGGAGAATCCCATGGACAGAGGAGCTTGGCAGGCTATAGTCCATGCAGCCACGGAGTCGGACACAACTGAGTAACTAATACTTTCACATGCCTAGAATGTTCTCTTTTTCTCTCCCCATCTCTCTCTAATTATCTCTTTCCCCACCCCTGCCTGCCCTGTGTGTGTGTGTGTGTGTGCATGTGCAAGTGTGTGTGTATAGAATGTGTACTCACTCTTACAAAAATCAGCCAGAACTCACTTTCTCAACCCTTCCCTGGACACTCCATCTTAAATCCCACGCTTTTCTCAAACACTTGTTTATATTTCCTTTTTAGCATTTATAACTTGTAGCATACTAAATGTATCTGTCAAAGGCTTAGAGAGAAACAGATGGCACCCAGAGTATAGTCATTGAAAAGAATTTAATGCAGGGACTGTTTACAAAGGTGTGGGCAGAGTTAAGTAAAACAGTGCAAAGCATTCCAGGATGAGCAATAATGGAAGAGCCAATGGGAGTTAAGGAGTTAGAGGCAAGCGTAGTTATCAGAACCTGGAAACTAAGTGGTAACTGCAGACAAGGGCTGCCAGACAAGTGCTTTGGCTTCAGCAAAGGAGCAAAGCCTCTGTACACCCATGGCCCATGAGCATTAAATAGCCTGGCCTCTCTCGCCTTCCACCTCCTGATCTCTAGCCAGTGCCTCACACTTTCTGAAGCCAACCAGAAGGCAGAGGACAAAGGAGCTGGTTGATGTGGCTCTTAAATAAAGTTCATTCTCCCACCACAGTGTGGAAATATCCAAGCAAAGTATCCAACAACTGCCAAGTATACTTATTTATTTGCATATTACTCACCCCCACTAAATCCAGTTTCTAAGAGGGAAGGGATTTTTTTCTGTTTTGGTCAGTAGATTTATTCCCAGCGCCTGGAAGACTGCTTATATCTGGTAGATGACTTAGTTAATAGTTGATGAATGACTGAATGTTGAGTGATACATGGGCTTCCCTGGTGACTCAGATGGTAAAGAATCTGCCTACAATGCAGGAGACCTGGGTTTAATTCCTGGGTCAGGAAAATCCCCTGGAGAAGAGAATGGTTGCCCACTCTAGTATTCTTGCCTGGAGAATTGCACAGAGGAGCCTTGAGGGCTACAGTCCATGGGGTTGCAAAAGAGTTGGACACAACTGAGTGTCTAACACACACTGAGGGATACATATACAGTGTTTGTATCTGGGTCATGAGTGAGTTTAATTTGTTCACGTGCCTTTTTATATTTTCCAAGTTTCTTCAGTAAACATATTTGTTTTACATTCAGGCTAGATAGGTAGATAAATAGACAGATAGACAGACAGTTTGGAGTCTGGCAAGAAAGCAGGGAGGAGGAAGAGGAGGAAGGCAATCTGCATTCTGGAATTCATCAAATAATACTCAGGTGTTCCCCAGCTCTGGACCATGAAGACTCAATTATGTCTAGGAAGCACTGATCAATATCACCTTTCCAGACTTTACAAATACTCCACACCAATTGCCTATATATTATTTACGCTGTGAAGATAATATTTAGGCAATACATAATTAAACAACAGCCAACTCTGGAGACACAGGCAGATCACTGATCATGGAAGAATCCAGCTTTATTTTGACAAAAGGAAGGAAAGGCGTCCTTCAGGGTTTGACAACTACTTTTTAATAAAACCAGACAAGCAGCTTGGCAGTTCTTTTTTCCTGGCAGGGCCCCCAGTCTTTAGCAGTGCATGTCCCAAATGAATATCATTAGTTACACTTTTATCTAGTTATCTGTAATTTATAGTTACCTGTATTGCAAGCCCAATTCAATCACCAGTCCCCAAACACAAGGCCAGAAATGGATTCTAGCAATGTGTTTCCCAAGGCAGAAGTTATTCTGTCAGCATCAGAAATGATGATTGGATGATATGAAATTGCATTTTATTAGTTGACTCAAAACATATATAGTAAAATCCTGTTAAAGACGCCTCACTGTACCCAAGTTTTACTTGCCCTGGATACTAGGTGCTCCATCATACAGCTGTCATCAAAGGCCTACCGCAGAGTTGGTATCTTGTACAGTCATAGCAGCCTTATAATAGGGCCTGCCAGGATTTTGAATGCAATGTAATAGATATTGATTTGCACACCCAGGTGTGAATGTTGTGCTTTTTCTTTTACCACCTTTCAGCTTGGAAATAAATGAGCTTCTATTTCTGTTCACCCTAACCCTTTCCTCACTCCAGATGTTGCTTCTTGCTTTTTGGTATGATAATTGCACATCTAAAACCTGAACACTCCTTGAATACAGAAAAAAAAAATTGCACAAAAGTGTTTTGTCAATCAATACGAAGAAAAAGTCTTAATGTAGTTCATAAGTTAACTTGCTTCAGCTATATTATATATTTGCTTATTCATTTATTGGTGTATTTATTGACTTTTTCTCATATTTATCATGCAGTTTTCTGAACAGTACCTTTTACTCCAAGAACAATTCCTATTCAGGTCAATGGTGATAAGAATGTAAAACAAGGCAATCTGCTAGGAGCAAGGGAGAAGATATGATGGCTATTGCTACCTGCTGTTTCCGGACACAGCATTCATCCACTGAGAGTCTCTGGCTAAAGACCATTAACACACGTTCCAAGGTTCCACGGAGCCCTGGCCAGGATTTCACGGGCTCACCAGGAGCGCCAGCACAGGAAGCAGCACGGTACCTTTGATTGGAGTGAGGAATTGATTAATAAGTAGTTGACCAGATTTATACAGTGTGACGATGACTAATTTGACACACCAGTTCATCAGGGTAGTATCATCGTGCTAGATTAGCAATGGCAGCTTCAAGAAAGGGGAAAGGTCAGGGCTAAGAAGAAAATACAGTGGCCAAGGTAAGAGCATAAAGGCCTTTGCTAGGAATTGAAATGGAAAAGGAAAGCGAGTTCCTTGGTAAATCCTTTACTCTGTGGTTCAGCATCATTTAACAAACTAATTTGTATGTTCTTCTAATTCCCTTTTATGCAGTGAACAAAAGTCACTAAAAGGCCAAAGCAAATAGAGAATCAAACAACACTGAGAAAATATAGATAGATGTGTGTACGTAATAAATTAAAGATCCATAAAGATATACATAGAGAGAGAGACCCTGATGCTGGGAAAGATTGAGGGCAAGACGAGAAGGGGGTGAAGAAGCCTGGTGTGCTGTTGTTCAGTCGCTTGGTCATGTCAGATTCTTTGCAACCCCATGGTCTGTGGCACTCAAGGCTTCCCTGTCCTTCACTATCTCCTGGAGTTTGCTCAGACTCGCGTCCATTGAGACGATGATGCCATTCCAACCATCTCATCTTGTCACCCGCTTCTCCTCTTGCCCTTAATCTTTCCTAGCATCAGGGTCTCTCTCTCTATGTGTATCTTTATGGGTCTTTAATTTATTATGTACACACATCGATTATCTATCTTCTCAGTGTTGTTTGATTCTCTATTTGTTTTGGTCTTTTAGTGACTTTTGCTCACTGCATAAAAGGGAATTAGAAGAACATACACATTAGTTTTTAATGATGCTGAACCATGGAGTATAAGAAAGAAAGCCTATATCAAATGAATGAAGGATTTGGCCATGGTTTTGATAATATATATCATTTGACTAACATTCCTAAGTATCTACTAGGTAGTACAAATCCTGTTAAGCCTTGGAAAAATTTGAAGTCCTGTGCCTCACAGAAGCTCAGTGCTGGTGGAACTTAGCCACTTCAACAAGGCCTGAGACACAAAGAGATGGCAGAATGTACAAGGTAAATTAGACACATTAAGGGAACTAAATTAATTCTAATAGCTGGAATAAAGGGTGCTTTTGAGCCAGTGAGGTGGTTTGGAGAAATCACTTTCACTTTGCTTCATGCAACACAGTATGGAGAGTATGGCCAGACTTAGAACTGAGTCCAAACCCTCAATACATCACCTAATAGCTCATAACTCGGGGCAAATTACGTAACCCCCTTGAGCCTTAATTTCCTTATGTGGAGAAAGCAGATAATGATAGCAGTCTTCCCATAGAGCACTGACACATACTAGATTCCAAAAAATCAGTAAATTTGACAGCATTGTTAAATAATAGTATTACTATTAAAACCCACTGATCCATAGTTCTTGGGGCATCCCTTAAAGCAAAATGGTTTCCCTTTAGTCTGCTGTCTCCATTCATTTCTGGAGAGAAACTGCCCACATCTTAAGGAGGATAAAATTCACTACAGACTATCACAGAAACAGTGGATGGCAAAGAGTGCCACAATTGAGTCCAATCATATATTTTTCTACCATGCCTGTGGGTAACAGCTATTGGAGGTAACAGCCTGGGAAGCAGCTCTTGTGATGTGCAAATGCCGAGGGTCCACTGGGTTTCATCTCTTCACCCCACTGCTAGAACCTGCACTTCAGAACCTCAGCTCAAGCGCTTCAGCTAGGTTCACATGTGTTCCATCATCATGACACGGTGGTTCTAAGAGCCCCAAAATCCAAAAGAAAAAAGCAAAGAAAAAAAAATGACTCCTCTTTTTTGTTTTAGCCACCGATACTGAAAATATTAATTTTCCCCCAACTGCTACAGTGAGAATTGATGATTGAAAGCCAATAAGGCTTCTATTGACTTTAGAGTACAAAGGGATTTGATTTATCACAGAATATGACAGAAAAAGTATTATACAGGTGTGTCCTTTGTCATAAATAATGCAGATTTACTCTGCAAATTTCGTAACTGCCGTGATACCGAAAACACCTTGACTCAAGTGTATATGCCAAGACTCCATCCTGGCAATCAATTGTTTACACGGTGGACATTCTTCTAACATCTGTTTTAAGATTTTGAAGTTTAAAACCACTATTTTTCATTGACTACACTGACACATTCACCAAGCTCTCCTTAGCTAATCTTGGACCTTGGCTTGTTTAATACACAAAGCACAGGCACATCTTTAGAGTTTCTGGGGACAGTGCAAACGGTACGACACTCCACTTCCCGCCCTCCTGGTGAAGCTGCAGTGCGGTACAAGGAACCCAGGCTGGTGCTCCATGATGACCTGGGGGGACGGGACTGCAGGAGCGGGTATACGTATAATTATGACTGATTTGTGTTGTAGTATGGCAGAAACCAACACTGCTAAGTCACTTCAGTCGTGTCTGACTCTGTGCGACCCCATAGACGGCAGCCCACCAGGCTCCCCCATCCCTGGGATTCTCCAGGCAAGAACACTGGAGTGGGCTGCCATTTCCTTCTCCAGAAACCAACACAGCATTGTAAAATAATTATTTTTAATTTAAATAAAAAAGAATGATGGAAAAAGGAAGCAGCATGGAGCTCTGCTGTGAGAAGACTGACTCTCAGAACTTAGGACAGAATTTACTTTGTAATTTTTTAATGTATGTATGTGAATCCTGTCAAGTCAGCCTATTGCTTACTCCAAAAGAAAGAAAAATCTTGGGTTCTTCTGTGCATGGGAACAGAAAATGATATCTGGCTGGTTCAATATTAGAAAATAATTGAAATGATTGCTTTTTTTATCACTGGGCTCCGAGGTTGAGAGTCAAAGAAATCCTGCAGAAAAAAATTCTCTGCACTTTCTGTAAGGTATTTAACAGGGACTGTTTTATTATTTTTTTGTGAATGAAATAGAAAAAAGGGGGGGCACTCTTAATGAACCTGGCCATTTTTGGAAGAAAAGAATAAATAAAGGCAGACCTTCAAATAATAAAAGGGTTCCCAGGTGGAATAACAACATTCTAATATGATTCAGGGGAGCTTAGAGAACTCTAAGATGCTATTGAATGTCTTCCCATTGATGAGTCCAGGGTAATTTCAGAACAATTTTCTGAAGTCCTAAAATAGGTAAGTCATCTAGATATAGGTAGAACCTGAGAAGCTGTTGTAACTACAAGGTCAATCCCCATCCCATGCCTTTTCTCATGGTCAAAAAAAGGTCCACATTGTGATCCTCTGATGTTTCAACTTGGCTAGCCATCACTCCTGCCAATCCTGTAATTTAAATACTAATGTGGATGTCTTGAAGATATATGGTATATGCGAATAAATCCATAATTGATCGACTTTAAGTAAGGGAGATTATCCTAGCTATTTAGGATGGGTTTCATTTAATCAATTAAAAGGGCTTAAGATAGGGTCGAGGCTTCACTGATGAAGAAATTCCACCTGGATTGCAGCTTCAGCATGTGTTAAGAGTTCCAGCCTGCCTTTCCTGGTTGTCTGTCCTATGATTTAGAACTTTCCTAGCCAGCTCCCATCGGAGAAGGCAATGGCACCCCACTCCAGTACTCTTGCCTGGAAAATCCCACAGACGGAGGAGCCTGGTAGGCTGCAGTCCATGGGGTCGCTAAGAGTCGGACACGACTGAGCGACTTCCCTTTCACTTTTCACTTCATGCATTGGAGAAGGAAATGGCAACCCACTCCAGTGTTCTTGCCTGGAGAATCCCAGGGACGGGGGAGCCTGGTGGGCTGCCGTCTATGGGGTCGCACAGAGTCAGACACGACTGAAGCGACTTAGCAGCAGCAGCAGCAGCCAGCTCCCATAATCATATTGGCCCTTTTTTTTTTTTTCCCCTGCAGTAAACTTCTTAATGTAAGTCTCCTACAGGTTCTCTTTCTCAGTTGAACCCTAACTAGTACACTCAGATCTCAGCGATCTCATGTGGTTCAATCTGATATAAGGTCATTTGGCAAAGGAAATAGATGTGAGAATGATATAAAGTTTACTGTAAAATGAGAAAATGACTTTAAAATGAGTATGAGGAAGCTGTGTGTTGTAATTGAATATTACCTTCTCTGTATATTATGTGGTTAAGATTTTGTACTTCCTTCTATTTGGTATCTGAATATAAATACTTGAATATGTGTACTAAATATAAAGCACAGTTAAAACATTACTATTTTATTAATTAGTTATTACTTAGTGAGGTTTTATCTATCTCAGGGGCTTCCCAGATGGTGCTGTGGTAAAGAGCCTGCCTGCCAACGCAGGCGATATTAAGAGATGTCCTGGGTTCGATGGCTAGGTCAGGAAGACCCCCTGGAGCAGGGCACAGCAACCCACTCCAGTATTCTTGCCTGGAGAATCCCATGGGCAGAGGAGGCTGGTGGGCTATATAGTCCATGGGGTCGCAAAGAGTCGGACATGACTTAGCATGCACACAGGCAATTTCTGTCACCTATTTCTAGTCAATTAATTTTTTAAAAATGGGACAAAGGAGACACACATTTTGATAAGAAGGTTAAAAAAAGGTCTTTGAAATGTCAAAATTGCTCAAGAGTGACTGGCAAATTGCTTTGGTGATGGGGATACTTGAAGTGTGGTACTTCCCTTGTCATTGGAGGTGATGTCCTGCTCCATCAGATGTAGGGTTTTGACAAGAGGCCCTCTTGTTGGCCCAGTTTCCCTACTTCTTCAGATCAATGCTTTACCATTAAAGTGTTGCTTACTGCTACTGTAAGCCAGAAAATGCTAAATATCTGCAGATCCAGTTCTTTGTCACCTTTTACAATATCACAACTGTAGCCATCACCTCATGGAGAAGGCAATGGCACCCACTCCAGCGCTCTTGCCTGGAGAATCCCAGGGACGGAGGAGCCTGGTGGGCTGCAGTCCATGGGGTCGCTGAGGGTCGGGCACGACTGAGCGACTTCACTTTCACTTTTCACTTTCATGCACTGGAGAAGGAAATGGCAATCCACTCCAGTGTTCTTGCCTGGAGAATCCCAGGGACGGGGGAGCCTGGTGGGCTGCCGCCTATGGGGTCGCACAGAGTCGGACACGACTGAAGCGACTTGGCAGCAGCAGCAGCCATCACCTCAAAACACTTTGAAGTCAAGTACAGCCCTAAGGTTGAAGCCAAGAGGCCAACTCAGGCTATAATGGTGAAAAGTATCCTTGAGTAATAAACAGCTTCAGTGAAAATCATCAGCAATGTGAGTAGCACAGGTAAATTCAAGGCTCTTCAATGGGTGTTCAGAATCAGACAGATTCCCTTTAAATGAGAATTTACGGTTTTACAAACACAGAGCTTTTGAAAATGGACTCACATGCAGGGGAAATAATGAAGAGAAATACTAAAGGTAAGCTATAAAGGCAGCAATGGCTCTTGCATGTTTTCTCTAAAATCCATCACAAACGAAGCACCAACACGTTCTCTATTTAATGGGAGGTTGCTCTGTGACACCATAAATCCAGCAATAGTAGTTTAGTTATTTACCAAGTGATTAAATTGTAGTAATTTATTCTGCTTTTGCACCCATATTTTTCCCCTCAGGATCCTAAAAGCTTTTACTGCCTCTCATAAAGCATTTTCACTCTAAATGATCAATATGGATTTAACGATATCCTATTATTTTTTAGATTTATTTTCCTGTTTTTGCATGAAATTCGAACTTCCATACAGCTTATAAAAAGATAAAGTAGCTCACTTCCAAAAATCCTCTCTGAGGTCCTTCTTCCATATCTCTACCTGGCTGCCATTTCTGGGGAAGTTACATTTGACAACCCCCCAAAATGTGGTTTGACTTAGTTGTTCCTCATACATATTTTTAAAGAGAGAAGGGATGAAATGGATGTGCCATGTTAAAGATAAAAACTGCATTAAAAATGCAAAATCTCAGGCCTCTGAGTGAATATTTAAGGCAATATTGGGCTGACTAGCTAGCATACCTGATAAAACAGTGTTCTTGTCACATGTCCCTTATATCTCTAGGCCATGATGGTTATGATGTTGGAGAGGAATATTCAATAAAAGAAGAAGTCACTGCATGAAGTTAACACACATCCAGGGCAATTATTTTCCCTCAAATGTTTGGGGGAAATATTTTATATCAAACCAATAAGAATCATATTATTTTAAATGTGAATGCATTCTGGATTAATATATTATTGCAGTGATATCAAATATTAAAATTGCATACAACTTTATACAATCTGGCACTGTATACTGTAAAATAGAATAATGAATTGTGGTATGAATTTATAAAATAAATTGCAATAATTTCCCAAAATATCAGACTTTGGGATATACTTTCAGATATCATTTAGTATGTCACCTTATATATTGTTCTTCTGATTTTTTCTGTTTTCCTTCCCTCGTCCTATTTTAAAATATATGTTCACTCTTCTCTTTATTTATGGGTACTCTGATGAAACAGTTTGAGAAATATTATGCTAGAGGTGTTGATCTTGAGAAAAGGTATTTTCAGCATTGTGATCAGGATAGAGCATGGTCAGGATGAGTCAGACAACTTCTTAGCAGGTAATAGCTAAGAACTATAGTTCCTCATGGAAGATTTTAACAAATGTCCAGGTTGTTTAAGGGAGCCATGAGGATGGGGCTAAGTAAGGAGTCATGCTTCAAAGATCCTTGCATCCAGGCACCTCTAACAGAGATCCAAGGCAGTAATTGCTACCACTGTGCTTCTGCTAGCGTCTAATACAGAAAACCTGGGCATCAGTGGGTAAGCTCTTCATAAGCTGAAAGGCTTCTGTTGGCCTCCAGCCAGTGTACCTTACCATCAATGTCTTTAGACAGAGCTACATCTTTCAGACAGTAGGCTGGTCTGAAATAAAGCAAGGGACATGCAGAACTGAAACCAAATGCCTCAACGTCCCGCTTTAGGGACTTCCTCAATGGCTCAGACAGTAAAGAATCTGCCTCCCATGCAGGAGACCCAGGTTTGATTCCTGGGTCAGGAAGATCCCCTGGAGAAAGGAATGGCAATCCACTCCAGTATTTTTGCCTGGAGATTTCCATGGACAGAGGAGCCTGGTGGGCTACAGTCAATGGAATTGCAAAGAGTGGGACATGACTGAGTGACTAACACTTCCACATTTTTTCTTTGCTCCCTTTATAACAGCTCTAAAACTGTTAGGACTGAGTGAGAACTCTTGCCAGAGGTTAAAGTGACACTGCCCCATCCCACTCCACCTCCTGTTCAATGAAAAATATTCACGGGAGAAAAAACAGTTTTTTCTTTCCATGAGAATCAGTTCAGCTCAGATCAGTCGCTCAGTCGTGTCCGACTCTTTGCGACCCCAGGAATCGCAGCACGCCAGGCCTCCCTGTCCATCACCAACTCCTGGAGTTCACTCAAACTCACGTCCATCGAGTCAGTGATGCCATCCAGCCATCTCATCCTCTGTTGTCCCCTTCTTCTCCTGCCCCCAATCCCTCCCAGCATCCGAGTCTTTTCCAATGAGTCAACTCTTCGCATGAGGTGGCCAAAGTACTGGAGTTTCAGCCTCAGCATCATTCTTTCCAAAGAACACCCAGGACTGATCTCCTTTAGAATGGACTGGTTGGATCTCCTTGAAGTCCAAGGGACTCTCAAGAGTCTTCTCCAACACTACAGTTCAAAAGCATCAATTCCATGAGAATATCACTCAGTAAAAAATTTTATTAATACTAAGAAATGCCATGCAAGAAAAAGGGGTGTTGACCCAGTATAAATGGAAGGCCACTGAAATCCGAGGGGGTCTGCTTCTCATCACCTCTGAAATGCCTGCTTTCATTATTTCTTTGTGCCTATTCCCCAAATTACTAAAATGGAAAGCAAAAGTGAAAGTCGCTTAGTCATTTCTGACTCTTTGCAACCCCATGGACTATACAGTCCATGGAATTTTCCAGGCCAGAATACTTTCCCTTCTCCAGAGGATCTTCCCAACCCAGGGATTGAACCAGGGTCTCCTGCATTGCAGGCGGATTTTTTACCAACTGAGGCACAAGGGAAGCCGTAGACCCTCAACAAAACCCCACTGAGATAAAATGCTTTCTACTTTTAAAACAATTTAAAAATAACATTTATAGATTTATTTCATACACATGCATATATATCTTCTTCAAAATAAGTGCAATTGTGTATGAAACAATTAAGGACATTCAGCATGGTCACTAGCTAAAGTTAATCAATAGCTTTATCATACAAATTACAATTCTGTGAGTTGAAGTATTGTCTTTAAACTATTCAAAAAGAATGATTTATAAAGAATACCAGCTGAGGACAAATCCAAAGCAAGATGTAAAGTTTAAGAACATCTTTGGATAATGATATATTACATGTACTTTGTTTATTCAGTTTTGCTCTACTGAAAGTAAAACATCTTAATTCAAACAGGCATATGACAAGGACTGATTAAAAAGACACACTTGTCCTTTGCCTTTGATTTCTATCCTGTACCTAAGAGTAAAGTCTAATAACCAGACTCCAACTCCATACACACGGTGACAACTCATAATTTATATAACTTCTCTCCCTTTGTGCGAATACGAGCACACCTTAAATTGGAACTTCTCTGTGTATTTTCCACAGACAATTTTAAAACAGTAAATCATAAATTCTGATATCTGTCAGTGTATTTTCTTAGTCCCACTCTAATGCCACAAATTAAGTAAATCAGATTTTAACCTAATTTAACTCCCTTTTTAGCAACTAAAGTATAACTCTTCATGCTAAATTCCACACCAGCAAAGATACTAGAACTTCCCAACATGTTGCAAATAGGCCAATGAATTTCCTATCACTTGTACCAAAGAGCACTGCATCCCCTCATGCCTCATATTCAGAGCTTGGATAATTCACTCTCTCTCTCATACACACACACACACACACACACACACACACACGCATACACATACACACATAAATCCACAGAGACCCATACAAACATGAGTACACATACACACAAACACACACACACATTCATATACACACACACACACACCTCTTTCATTTTCAACATCACCCTTAAGTAACTGTGTGTTCACAGACAAGATTCTTTTCTTACCCACACTAATAATCTTATTTTATGAGTGAGAAATGACAAAATGCAATTTATATAATTTATTTTTAGATAATTGGGCCCTTATCTAATCCATATTTACTGCACAGATGTCAGGAGTGATCAGATGCAAGAAAAAGGAGATATATTTTTTTCTGTATTGTAGAATAAAGGATTTGGATTTGGGTCTGAGTTTTCTATTTATGCATCCTTAAAATGCAAATGCAATAATGTTGGCACAAAATGACCTGACTGTGTTTTTCAATAAACAGCAAGACTGTTATCCAACTCATTTCACAAGCTTATCTTAGAGGTAAAAAAAAAAAAAAAAAAAAGAAGAAGAAGCATTAAAGAAAAACACAACAACAATTATCTTAGAGCTGTATTGCGCCTTTCCTCTGAGACTCTTAAAACATTCTGGAAATTATGGTTCAAATACTGTGCCCAGCATCTAACTATCCTTCACTGGTCCTCTCAGTGAGAAATACAAGTACATCGCAGTGGATAAAGATGACCCTCCAAATAAATACAGTTCATCATTCTATCATGAAGTAACAACCATTGGGGATACATACCCACAATGAAAACCAAAGGTGTGTGAACCCTAAGAGGTCCCTCCCAGGAGTTTCAGGCTTAGAGCCCCCAGGACTGAATCCAGTTCATGGACATTGCTTCACCTGCAAGTGTGAAAGATTAGACAATTTCACGTAAGTCTAGCTTTCTACCCTCCTGAAAAAAAGGAGGCATTTGGAAACACTGAGCCCACATCCCTTATGGCAGTAATTTGGCTGCATCTGAGAGCAACTCTCTCCTCTTTACTGGGTACAGGATATACAGTTCTTTTCCTCCATTTGCTACACTTGCTGTATTTATGTTAGCTGCTCACCTCTGGAAGTAATCAAGCTTGAAACCCTGGTGTTAATCTGTGCAGACATACTACCATCCTTACCTAAAGTAGGTTGTTTTTCTCCAAGTGCTTCATAATCACACCTTAAAATTTAGCTATTGAGATAACCTTTGGGATGACAATTCATATTGTAACCTGGTCTTACTCATTTCCTCAAATATGTGTTAAATGCAGGGCAAAAGGCAGGGACCTGGAGAATATACAGGAACGGATTGGGCATAGACCCCATCCATGGGAAGCCACTGGCTTAATAAGGAAGATAAAACATGAATGGCAATTTCAAGGCAGAAATGTATTTACACAGTAAGAGGGATATTGAAAAGGGCTAAAGGTTACAGAGAAAGGAAAATTCATGTCCACTGGGAATAGATGAGGGAGAGCTCAGTGAAGGAAGTCTCTTGGGTCTCTTTCTCTGTGAGCAGACTCTGAGATGGATGTTTGTATGAAGGTTATTCACTTAGGATGCTCTCAGGATCAACACCTGTTGAGGGGAGTGGGAGGAGCAAGCCTGGGAAGAGCAGATGCTGAACCAACATGCAGTCATAGCAAATGGTTTCAGCAGACCTCATGTGGAGCTTTGGAACTGGGATGGCCCTTGCAAGTAATTCCAAATGCGGACAAGTGGACCAACCCTTAGGAGCCTATATCTGCCAATCTAAATATGTGGTTTATCTATAGGCAAAGATGCTGGTTCCCAATAACTCTTCCCTCCTTTCACTTTTTGGACTCATCTATGGCCAAGCCTGCCTTATATATTGCTGACTTCGCTAAAGCCTTTGTGTAGATCACAACAAACTGTGGGAAATTCTTCAAGAGATGGGAATACCAGACCACCTTACCTGCCTCCTGAGAAGCCCGTATGCAAAATCAAGAAGCAACAGTTAGAACTGGACATGGAACAACAGACTGGTTGAAACTTGGGAAAGAAGTACATCAAGGCTGTATATTGTCACCCTGCTTATTTAACTTCTATGCAGAGTACATCATGCAAATGCCAGGCTGGATGAAGCACAAGCTGGAATCAACATTGCTGGGAGAAATATCAATAGCTTCAGATATGCAGATGGCACCCTCTTATGGCAGAAACCAAAGAGAAACTAAAGGGTCTGTTGATGAAAGTGAAAGAGGAGAGTGAAAAAGCTGGCTTAATGCTCAACATTCAAAAAACTAAGATCATGGCATCTGGTTCCATCACTTCATGGCAAATAGAAGGGGAAACAGTGAGAGACTTTTTTTTCTTGGGCTCCAAAATCACTGCAGATGGTGACAACAGCCATGCAATTAAAAGACACTTACTCCTTGGAAGAAAAGCTATGACAAACCTAGACAGTGTATTAAAAAGCAGAGATACTACTTTTCCAACAAAAGACCATCTAGTGAATGCTATGATTTTTCCAGTAGTCATGTATGGATGTAAGAGTTGGACCATAAAGAAGCCTGAGCACCGAAGAACTAATGCTTTCCAACTGTAGTGTTGGAGAAGACTTGTGAGATCTCTTGGACTGCATGGAGATCAAACCAGTCAATCCTAAAGGAAATTGACCCTGAATATTTGCTGAAAGGACTGATGCTGAAGCTGAAGGTCCAATACTTTGGCCACCTGATGTGAAGAACTGACTCACTGGAAAAGACCTTGATGATGGGAAAGATTGAAGGCAGGAGAAGAAGGGAATGACAGAAGACAAGATGGCTGGATGGCATGACCGACTCAATGGATGTGAGTTTGAGCAAACTGTGAGATGGTGAAGGACAGGGAAGCTTGGAGTGCTGCAGTCCATGGGGTTGCAAATAGCTGGACACAAGGGAGCAACTGAATAACAACAACACTCAGTAGGACTTCCATGGTGGCTCAGCAGATAAAGAACCACCTGCAATGAGGGAGCCCGCCTGTAATGCAGGAGACCTATTTCAATCCCTGTGTCAGGAAGATCCCCTGGAGAAGGAAGTGGTAACCCACTCTAGTATTTTTGCTTAGGAAATCCCATGGACAGAGCAGCCTGGTGGGCTACAGTCCATGGAGTCGCAAGAGTTGGACACAGCTTAGCAACTAAACCACCACCTGGACAGTAAGCATACAGGGCTGGGCCTACTCTGCCGTTTTTTTCCTGGTTGAGGCTCTGACTGCATAGATGAGGCAACACTTGCTCTCCTAGGCAATAATATGCGTAAGCAAACCCAGGCTACTCTGTGTTCACAGTCACTCTTCTCTATCTTGGTCTCATCATCTCTGACTCACTCTTGCTATTGCTCTTACTCTTTCCTGGACATGCCTGAATTTGCAGATCCCTAAGTGTAAATTCAAAATGAAAGATAAGCAGTTCCACTTTGGCATGAGGTCTATCATCTTATTTAAGTCAGCGTTTATCAGAAAGTTTCACATTGGAATTAGATTATTTTTTCTACTTTGCTAACTCTTTGATATCCTTGCATGGACATTCTATCAGCCAGAATGCCAGAAGAGAGGAAAGGTGAGTGGCACCCCAACCTAAGGAATGAGTGTGTTTTGGTACCATTGCTAGAATCCCCCTAACTTATGCCAGCTTATTATTGCAAGCATTATTTTATGCTACTGACTTACATCCTTACTGGCCATGACCACCTTGATAACAATAAAAAATAGTCATAGTTATCAATTATTGACTTTTTATAGTAACAGGTACTGGACTGGCCAATTTGCTATCTTCTTTAATTCTAATATCGACTCTTCAAAACAGATATTATTTCCCTTTATTGGCTGAGTAAATAGACGATAATAAAGAGAAAAATCCTGCTCATATAATTAGTAAGTTGAAAGTGTCTTCACTGTGAGTGCATTCAGTCACTCAGTCGTGTTCAACTCTTTGCGACCCCCATGGACTGTACCCTGCCAGGCTCCTCTGTGCTATTCTTTCCAAACAAGAATCCAGGTTCGATGCACGATACTGGATGCTTGGGGCTGGTGCACTGGGATGACCCAGAGGGATGGAATGGGGAGGGAGGACGGAGGAGGGTTCAGGATGGGGAACACATGTATACCTGTGGCGGATTCATGTTGATATTTGGCAAAACTAATACAGTTATGTAAAGTTTAAACATAAAATAAAATTAAAAAAGAAAAAAAAGAATACTAGAGCAGGTTGTCATTTCCTTTTCCAGGGGATCTTCCCAACCCAGGGATCAAAATTGCATCTCTTGTGTCTCCTGCATTGTCAGGCAGATTTTTTACCACTCTTCTTCCTGGGAAGTAAGTTGAAAACTACAGTTCAAATGTAGTTTACTACATTTAGTAAATGTAGTTACTGTAGATACAGCTTCTTCAGCGGTACCTCTTTCTCCTGTATGCACTACCTTTAAAAACAGTAATCGATTATCAGTCCCTACCAGGTGTGAAGTTCTTTACATGCATTACCTAACTGAATATTTACAACTACCCCATGACATTTATTATTGCCTGCTTTCCCCATGTGGAAAATGAGGCTAAGAAAACTTGCCAAGAATCAATGAGCTAATAAGTGGTCACACCAGGATTCAGTCCTAGGTTCTGAGCCTACAGCCCTTCCACTCTATCTCAAAGTCTGTCTCTTTGGTAAGAGAGTAGAGGACTTGGAGAAGTCAAAAGGAAATGTTCATACATCACTACAATCTATAGGAGAAGTCTTCAGATAGTGTCAACATTAACTACTACATAGGCAGATTAATGTCAGAGGCCTGTGGGTCCCTGTATTTCAGCAATAAAACAGATATAATGATTGGTATTCTCCCTGGTGGCTCAGATGGTAAAGAATCTTCTGGCAATGCAGGAGAACTGGATTTGATCCCTAGTTTTGGAGGATTCCCTGGAGAAGGGAATAGCTACCCTCTCCAATATTCTTGCCTGGAGAATTCCATGGACAGAGGAGCCTGACATGCTGCAGTTCATGGGGTCGCAAAGAGTCAGACACAACTGAGTGACTAACACTTTCAATTTCCTCCATATTGAAGTCCACTTGTAAGCCTTTAGGAACACAAACCCCTGGGTCTGAAGACAAATCTCAGAATTCTCAAGGAAGATAGTCGTCACTTTACAGAACCATTGAGAGACTCACTAGCACCCATGAAAGTCTGGTAGAAGATGACAGATGGGAGAGAGAGAGAGAGTTCAATGAAATGTTTGTAAAACTTACTGAACCTATCACTGGGTTACCAGAGTACTTGGGACCCAAATATAACTTCTTAGAATGACTTCAGATACATACAGGCCTCCACCAGATCCTGAGGAGAGATCTAGGAGAAACAATATTTATATATCGTAGCCCTTCCCAACATTCACTGTGATGAAATCTCAGAAAGATGACTTCCAAACAGCAATTCAAGGAGCTGGTGAGTCAGGATGGATGGAAGGATGCAAGATTGGTCACAATTTCAGGGTTCTGCCACAATGTGTCTAAAAGCTGAAATCTTAATAAAGCTGACTCCTGATACACCATGTGTAAGATGCAAACACAAACAACACACACTGTATGATTCCATTCATAGGGAATGTCCTGAATAAGCGAACCTAGAGACATAATATAGATTAGTGGTTGCTGATGGCTTGGTCAGGGGATAAAGAGCAACTGCTAATTGGCACAATTAATTTTAAGGTGTCAAAATACTCTAAATTAGACTGTATTGATGGTTGCACAACTCTTTAAATACCCCCAAACATCAAACTGTACATTTTGAATGGGTGACTTTTATGGTATATAAATTATATCTAGATAAAGTTGTTTACAGGAAAGATGATTTACCACATAATAATAAGATGTTATTAAATTATGCGTGTTGTGCTATGATTAGTTGCTTTGCCATGCCTGACTCTTTGTGACCCTATGGACTGTAGCCAGGCTCCTCTTTCCATGGGGATTCTCCAGGCAAGAATACTGGAGGGGGTTGCCATGCCCTCCTCCAAGGCACCTTCCTAACCCAGGAATCGAACCCAGGTCTCCCACATTGCAGGTCTCCTGCATTGTGAATTCTTTGTGAATTCATTCTGAATCCTGCAAGGTGAATTCTTTACTCTCTGAGCCACCAGGGAGGCCCATGAATACTGGAGTGGGTAGTCTATCCCTTCTCCAGGTATCTTCCCAACCCAGGAATCGAACCGGGGTCTCCTACATTGCAGGCAGATTCTATACCAGCTGAGCTACTAGGAAAGCCCCATCATTAAATTATACTTCTAAGTAAAAAGAATAATCAAAAGACATTAAAAATATGATAGAAACCAACATAAGATTTTATCGAAAATCATTCATTAAAATTGAAGTCTGAAGTTCAGTGCACACTTTGTCTAATTTGAATTGCTTTTCCTATTTTGAGTCTTTAGTTAAGGTTCCTTGAGAAGAGAATCTGAAATCACAAAAGGAAATCAATACCACAGTTGACCAAGGCCAGGTTCAATACTGCTGCCCACATTGGAGCGCAGTGAAGGAAAACAGTATTCATTAGTCATTTAATAACTACATGGCCTCCCGCTTATCTCAGAAATTTCTCCAAGGAACACAACCATTTCCCACCTATTATTTCCTATTGATTTTTACCACCCATCAAAAGGCAGAGAGGAGTTGTTATTGAGGAAGGTGAGACCAGAGAGGGCAAAAGGAGTGGGGAATACTGCACAGCTCCTCGGATGTGATAGCAGATAGGCATGCAAAGCTTTCAACTCATAGCTCATTTTTCTGTGTATTTGGTTCTCTGATCCTCTGATCCAAGCTGATCCTGTGAGAGTAGGAATTCTATTTGCTCACCTGAAGCCTAGGTTCAAAAGAATTTGAGGGCAGATCACTGGATTGATAATTCCATCATTATCATTATTATCCTGTTGTTATTACACATATTAACATATATACAAATATACTAATATTATCATAATTTCAGCTATTTTTTTATTATGAATGATTATCACAGCTAACATTTACTTTCATCGTCAGCAAGCTCTCCCCTGAGCAGCCAAGGTTTTCAGAGGATCCCTGAGATGTCAATAGCAGACAGGACCTGTTTCTTACAACATGTGAAGAAACTTAACACATTCAGTGTTTAAGTGTTCTGTTCTAAGGGTTTTACATTCAGTAAGTCACTTAATTCTCAGAACAACTCCATGGGGGAGGTATTTTAATGAAAGCCTCTATTTAACAAATGAGAAACTGAGGCATGAAATCTAGAAAGTTATACAAGGTCACACAACTATGAAGTGGTGGAAGGGAACTTGAGAAAGCAGTGTGCTTCTAAACGCTCACTCACGACTGCTCTGCAAACTGGCTTCACAGGAGAGGAAGCTCTTTCAAAGAAGAACATTTTAACCTAGATTTATGTTGTTCACAGAGACCCCTTGTAGCCAAAGCGCAGTAGAGGTAGCAATTCTGATCATTTCCTAAGTGGTTAGGTTTTATCTTGCCAATGACAAATACTAGCACTTTGTCTTTATCTAAGATCATGATTTTATCAATCTTTTAAGATCAAAAAATTGCGGAAATACTACGTATCAGATCCTATTAAGACCTTACAAATACTATGTTCATATATTTATTGATTTGCTGAATGTTTGATATATTAAAACATCTGGTCTTGTTCTAGGCATGAGGCACAGAACATGACAATCCTGGCAAAGCCTGTGCTCTTTTGTGCTTTCTTCTGGTGCAGAGTTTCTCAGCCTAAGCCACTGTGAACATTTTGGGGCAGATAAGTATTTTTGTGGAGAGCTCCCTAATCTATTGTAGAATGTGTAGCAGGAATCTAGTCATGGGAACCAAACATACCTCCAGGTATTGCTAAATGTTCCCTGGGGGGAACAAAACCACCCCCAGCACCACTGTTCTAGTATAAATCAAATTGAAAATAAATGAAGAAGTGAATCAGCAAAAGATAAAAAGGATCACATTGTGAAAAATTGTTCTGCAAAGTATTAAAAGACTTATATTTTAGGAAACAATAGTGTGGCTACTTTACATTGGGTGGTCAAGATGACCTCTTTGAGGAGGCAGCATATAAACTGAGATCTGAATGTCAAGAAGGAAGATTATGGAAAATAGCATTCTGAGTACCGGCTGAACTAGGGCAAAGTCCCCGAGAAAGCAAAAGCTTAACTCGTTCCAGGGTCAAAAGGCCCAGATGGATAGGAAAGAATGAGAAAAGAGAGAGTAGTTTAAGGCCAAATCACAAAAGAAAACACAGCACCAATCCACAAACCATGCAAAGGGCATCCACAGCAGAGCTTCAAGCAGAGTATTCTACTATGTACAGGGTGGACTGTAGAGAGATAAGAGTAAAAGCAAGAAAACTGGAGAGCTGGAATACTGCTGCAGTATTAGAATGGAAAACCAGTGGTGGTTTGGCAAAAGATGGTATAGGTGGGGATGGAGGAAAATAAATTATCTGATTGAGTGAACAAATGACATTTATCAGAACTTGCTGATGGATTGAATGTGATAAGGAAGACAGAGAAATACCACCCTTCCTCCTTCCTTTTACTCTCTGGGACAAGAGAACAAACAGTTGTTGAGAAGAGTGAGAATAGAGTGAAGGGAAGAGATTCAGACCTAAGAGTTTTAGTTTGCCTGTGCTTAATTTTAGTTTGTTGCTGTGCTTAGTCGCTCTGTGGTGTCTGACTATTTGCAACCCCATGGACTGTAGCCTGCCAGGCTCCTCTATCCATGGGGATTCTCCAGGCAAGAATACTAGAGTGGATTGCCATGCCCTCCTCCAGGGGAATCTTCCCAACCCAGGGACTGAACCCAGGTCTCCCTCACTGCAAGCAGATTCTTTACCATCTGCACCAGGGAAGCCTAAGAATACTTGAGCGGATAGCCTATTCCTTCTCCAGGGGAACTTCCCAACCCAGGAATAGATCCAGGGTCTCCTGCATTGCAGGCAGATTATTAACCAACTGAGCCACCAGGGAAGCCCTTAGTTTTAGTTTACATACGTTAAATCTGAGCTGCCTCTTAGACATTCATGTGCAGATACCATATATGCAGTTGAAGCTCCAGGGTCAGGCCAGAATTAGAGACAGAGTTTGGGAATATTATCTTAGTTATTATATAGTTTTTAAGGCGAGGGTCTGGATTAATCTATCCATGGAGACTCACTTGAAAGACAAAATAAAGGGACCCAGGAAAAAAAATAGCAGGACTCACCAGGATTTAGAGATAGACCCTGAAAGACAGAGAAAGTAAAGGAAGAAAGTGAGAAAGAATCAGCCATGAATACTGAGAAAGAGTGACGAGGTGGATGGAAAAAGCACTTTGATTATCAGGAATTACCTGAAATAAACTGCCAAGCTTATGGAAGCTACAAAAGGAGTATTTATACAGATAGCTCATCATTAAAGCACTTCTGCCTTAAGAGAGCTATCAGATACCTAATTTGAGAACAGAAATGAGGGTAAATCCTGGAATATGCTTATTAGCCTGCAATGTCTACATCAATCTGTTTAATAATATGGCTCCTTAACCTTCATATAAGTTAACAGAGCACACGTGTGCAGAAGCATTATCCTAAGTGCTTTTTAATCAACAGTCACTTTTTTAGTCCTCTCAACTAGCTTACAAGAGAGCACTAGTAAATGAAGAATAAACATGGATATAGAGCTCACTGTGAATCCAGCCCGGTTCAAGCACAGTATATTAATTAACTCAAGAGATAGGAACTGTTCATATTACCATTCTCATTTTATAGATGAAGAAACTGAGGCAGGGAAACTTTAAGCAGATTGTCCAAGAACACACAGCTAGTAAGAGGTGGATCCGGGGTTTGAACCCAGCAATCTAACTCCATTCTGTGCAATTTACCAATGAACTACATTGCTCCTGTTTAGCTACAGGCATTTCTCAAGTGCTAGTAACAATTATACTAAGCTAATTTTACAAATGAGGGGACTGAGCCTTGACAGGGTTAGGTTACTTCACCAAGATCACTTGGATAATGAGTGGTAGATCTGTGTTTTGAACTCAAGTCTCTCACTCTTAAATACTATTAAGCAAGAACCATAATCAGCAAGATACAGGGAGAGAAACCAGAATTACAAGAGAAATATGATTCTGTGATCACATCTCTTTAAATTAATGGAAGAAAGAGAAACAAACTTAAGATCAAGTCTTTAGCTAAAAGACACCATGGCCTTGCTCTTGAAAGCAAATCCCAGTTCCTCTTTATTTCTTCTGTGGACACTTGGGGTTGGGTGTTGTTTGCCATTCTTAGCACCTGATAACCCTGCTTCACCTCCAAGGAACCATCTCCTTCTTAGAATGGACCACTCTGCTTTTTAGTGTCTTCCCTTTTTGAACAATTCAAGTTTTATTAAATTTTATTTTTATTGAGATACAGTTGATTTATAATATTATATTTATTTCAGGTGTCCTACATAGTGATTCAAAATGTCTCTACATTATACTCCATGGAAAGTTATTATAAAACAATGGCTCAAGAGGGAGAGGATATATGTGTACATATGGCTGACTCACAGTGTTGTACAGAAGAAACCCGGGCTTTCCAGGTGGCTCAGTGGTAAACCATCTGCCAGGAATGCAGAAGATGTGGGAGACCTGGGTTCAATCCCTGGGTGGGGAAGATCCCTTGGAGGTGAAAATGGCAACCCATTCCAGTAGTTTTGCTTGGAAAACTCCATGGACAGAGGAGCCTGGTGGGCTATAGTCCACAGGGTTGCAAAGAGTCAGACATGACTGGGTGACTGAGCATGCATAGCAGAAACTAACACAACATTGCAAAAAAATTATATTCCAATAAAAAAATTAAGTAATGGCTATATTCCCTGAGCTGTACACTGTATCCCTGTAGCTTATTTGTTTTATATGTCACAGTTTGTACCTCTTAATCCTCTACCCTATCTTGTCCGTTTCCTATTCCTTCTCCATGCTAGTAACCACTAGTTTGCTTTCTATATCTGGAAGTCTGTTTTTATTTTGTTATATTCATCATTTGTTTGTTTTATAGATTCAACATTAAGTGATAATATAGAGTATTTGTCTTTCTCTGACATTTCATTAAGCATAATACTTTGCAGGTCCATCCACTGCTGCAAAAGGCAAAATGTCACTCTTTTTTAAAGTAGTAGCATTTCATTCCATATGTACCACACCTTCTTTATCCATTCATCTGCTGATGGACACTTAGGTTGCTTCCTTATCTTGGCTATTGTAAATAATACTGCTATGAACATTGGGGTGTTATATATCTTTTCAAATTGGTGTTTCATTTTCTTTGGATATATACTCAGGAGTGAAATTGCTGGATTATATGGTAATTCTTAGTTTTTAGGGGAATCTTCTTACTGCATTCCATAGGGACTGCACTAATTTACATTGCCACCAATTGTGTACGAGGGTTCTTTTCCTCCACATTGATCAATTCAGTTTTCTATTCATATATCTATCTTTCAGTTTATTTTTTAGAAAATCATACCTGCACAATGAATATATATTAAGTAAATAAATGAATTCTATAGAGTGATTGTATGGATTAAATTAGATAATGCTTATAAACCACTTAGTTCTGCACATGGACCACAGGGACTGCTCAATAAATGGTAGCTACTCTGTTATTCTTCTTATTGCTCTTATCATCATTTTAATTATCATTATGGATGTTTATTATAGGATAGAAAGAAATGTATAGATACATAGTAAAGCCCCAAATATGAGCCTAGTCACTGGAAAGAATTCATAGAGGAAAGAAGGAGAGATTATTTTCCTGCCTTTCATTAGGGTGACCAGTAGAGAGTTCAGAGGGTATGACAACTCAGTATGGCACATGTTCAATTCAGAACGTCTCATTGGAAAAGACCCTGATGCTGGGAAAGATCGAAGGCAGGAGGATAAGGGGACGACAGAGGATGAGATGGTCGTTTGGCATCGCCGACTCAATGGACATGGGTTAGAGCAGGCTCCAGGAGATGGTAAAGGACAGGGAAGCCTGGCATGCTGCAGTCCATGGGGTCCAGAGTCAGATACTATGAGCAACTGAACAACAACAACAAGGTATGGTCTAGATTAATTGTCATATTTAGATTGGCTTAAATATAAAAATGAAGAAAAATTTTACTTAAAATAATAGTTTAATAGCACTGCTATTTGGTTTATTTCAAACATAGTTCTAAAGTACCTAGTTACTATTTTAATTGCAATAGATTGCAATAGAAACTAGAAAATTCGGATAAACAAAATGAAGACCCCAAGTTAAAATTATTTATTATTAAAAATTTTACGGATTACATATGAATAATGTTTCCCTAAATGTATGCATATATACATATATATAGTGTTACCCTTTAGTATTACTAAATTATTTAGTATTTAGTTACTATTTAGTATTACCAAGCTATTACTTGAGTCACATATATCCTTTTAGAATTTTCCAATCAAATTTATATTTTCCTTCCCCCGCTGTACACACACATGTGCACACACAAACATATCCACATACTGTATTTTTAGGGTTTCATGATTTTGTGGTTCTTAATAATTCTGTCTATATATATAAATAGGACCTTAGACCTCTTTGCTATTAGCAAGCATCTGATCCAGAATAAAAAGCAACAAGGCCTTTAGAACTGTATAGGACATTGATTTTTCCAACTACACATTAGCTTTTCCATGTTTCATCCATCAGCTTCAGGTAGGGCATCACTCCTGTTTCCAGATGGAGAACACATCACCCAGCCCCAGTCACTCAGCAAAAGGATTTCACTTGCCACAACGACTGGTTTGGGAACAGTGGACATACGACCTGTGCCATGCTGTGCTAAGTCGCTTCAGTCCTGTAACCCACCAGGTTCCTCTGTCCATGGTTTTCTCCAGGCAAGAGTGCTGGTCTGGGTTGCCATGCCCTCCTCCAAGAGATCTTCCCGACCCAGGGATTGAACCCACGTCTCCTGAATTACAGTCAGATTCTTTACCACTAAGCCACCAGGGAAGCCCCTGGACGTGTGACCTACATTGGTCCAATTAGAATGCATCTCAGGACTAAGGTAGGGCCTCTTTTTCCTGTTAGACCTGAAGCTACCACATGGAGCCTGCACGTGAAACTAACAAGGGTCAGTTTCAATGTGATATGGTAAAAATTTCAAGAACTTATGGTAATTTTTGAGCCCCTAGATCATTATCTGCATATGTTTGTACTCTGGCCTCCTGAATCACATCAGCAAGATAAAAATTCCTGTTTTGAATATAGCTGATGGACAAAGTTTTGTTTATGTGCAGCAGAAATCCTCTTAACCATTACGAACACAAATCACAGAAGCCAAACTTGAGTTTTAGCTCTAATGCCTCCCCTATGTCCTTTTTTCTTAAAAAGAAATTCCTTTTCTCTATAAACTAATGGGCAGAGGGAGTGAACACACTCAGACTCAGGCCAGCCAAGAACACATGGCCGCTTAGAACAGATCATGCCATCTGTCTCCTGCTGGAAAGGCCTTTCTTTCTGTATGTTTCAAATACCCCTCTGTGTCAGGGATCTCTAAATGGCAAAAGTTGTTCTAATTCCTCAAGCTCAACAAGCAAACAGAAACTATAAAATTTTGATGACCATCAATCAGGGAAGAAAATCTTACAATCGGATTATAAAATTTCCCTCATGAGATGGTTGCACTTGTAAAAGACATCTGTGGTTCAGAATAAAAAGTTATTTCCCCACCAGTCCTCATCAAGCTTAACAAATACCTAACACATAGAGTAACCCCTTCTATTACTGAACTCTTTGTTCTATTAGGCATCAGACTCTCTCAGCACATCAAAACAGTGCCCACCCCCGCTGGAGGCAATAATATCGCTAACCATCCTTGCCATGGGCCAGTATGACAGAGCTTTTCCCAAAGGAAAACACAAACTTGGTATCAAAAAAAAAAGGCATCGGAAGACCTTGTTTCAAAACTAGAGCAAAGAGAAAAATAATGCAGTCAGATATATTCAAGGGGCCTACTAAACAAATATATACACTGTTTTACTGTATTGACATTTTGAAGGTATCTATTTTAAAACCTTGTTGTGTTCTGTAATCTTCCTAGCCTCTCATACCCAGAGCAATTTATCTGTACTTCTCTTGTGGAATTTATCATCTACGACTGTTATTATCGCTCTCTGTGTAGTGTAGGTCTTATCTTTGCTACAAGAATTCAGACTCCTTGAGGGGAGGAAGCCTGTGTATCCCTGTATCTCTGACATGACATAACACAGAAGCTTGTAGATACTGGCCTTCCATAAATACTAGAAAAATGAAAAAAATGTTTAAGTGTGTTTTTTTAAAAATCAGCGTAAACCTGAATGGAAACAGAAAACTTTTTTTCTCTCGTTAATGTAGATTGGTTAGAACAAAGTTGTAAAAGTTATTTAGTAAAGGATTGCAGCTCAAATTTTGGTAAAGAAATCATTTTTCATAGAAACCCAGTTGTTTCATAACATATATAAACTCACTTATTAACTGAAGTAATATTTTTAAAAGCTATTGATAAAACTAAGAATAGAATAAAAATTAGAAAGTGTTAGTTCCATGGAGAGATGGAAAATTGCTGTTTTTTCGGTATTTTATTCAGCCAGTGACATCATGGAATTTATTTCCCCAATCTTGCTTAATAGGACATGAGGGAAAGGCAGGGTGGTAAGAGTACAGAACTGCCAACTGAGCAGGCGCTTGTCCCCTAGCAAGCTAAGCAAAGAGGACTGAAGAGTTTATTTTTATTTGCTTTTGTGGTAGGGAAATTGAAATCTAGAAGAGGAAAAAAACCATGAGAGAAAGAGGATGTAGAACTTCTCTCAATTCCCAAAGAACAAAAGACAGAATTATGAATGAGTCCCAGAAAGCCTGCTGAGATGAAAAGACACCATTTTGACCAAAGAATTCTTCCTTTCAGGCCTCGTAGTTCATCTTAAAAACATGAAAACCTGAATTAAGAACAGTCAAAAATTAGTGTGATATGAGCAGCAAGTTGTACCGGGTTCATTGGTTTCATTCAAACCTAGCTCTAAAATACATAGATAGTTTAAGACACTGATAACTCCAAAGTCTACACTTCTCTACTGGAAAATGTGGTAGTAGTTACTTATTATTTTACCTTGTATTCAAAAAGAAATTATTAGATCCAAGTGGGATGGAATTGTTAAAATAAAGCATAAAACAAGAGGCCAATGACAGTGATAGATGACTAAGAGACCCTTAAATTCTAGTCAATGTGCAGTTAGTGATAAAGAACAGTTTCTTACCAATTATATTTCATTAAAGCTGAACAATTGCATGTAAAACTTGTAGGAATTTTTCTACTATAATTACGTTTAAAAAGGAAAAAGAAAAACAAAAACCTTTCCTTTGAGCTGGCTCCCATTCATATAAATAAACATTACAAAATCACAAACCCCCTCAGTAAAGTACAAAGAATAAAGAAAAATATTTATTATTCTTCATTCTATAAGTAGAATCCTCGGTTCTAAAAATAACAAATAAGTACATTTGTATTCAACAAAATAAATGTGTTTGAATTCATTGTAATAAAAAAAAACAACAAAAATGTTTCTTCCATTCTTTTTTTCTTACATTTCTCTGTGTACATGTTATCCCAGGCCACAGTTTAGGCATACAAAAGAAACTCTATTTTTTCTTCCATAGAAACATATTTTACCCTTCAAGATTTGGATAATGTCATGAAACCTCAGCCAATTTGATTGTTTCCCTTCTCTTCTCCCTGGGGAAGCTTCTGAGTTCCAGAGAGGGTTTGTACAAGCTCCATGGGTCAAGATATGGATTCTGTTCCTTGGTCTCATTTCTCTATGCAGGCACCAATTGGTAAGTCCATCATCTTCTTTTGTCTTTGATCATAGGTCCACACAGGTAGCCAAAGTGATAGGCTCAATTTCCACTCACATGAGCCCTTCAAGTATTGTTTCTGCTGTTTCTGTGCAATACTTGGTTTTAGAGGAAGCATTCAGCTTCTAGGTCACTCTGGGCTACCCTCTGAGGCTTTGGAAAGATGTCTTTGGATGGGGAAATAATAGAAATAGTGAGAGACATTTTTTTGGGGGGGTAGTTTTCCAAAATCACTGCAGATTGTGACTGCAGCCATGAAATTAAAAGACTCTTGCTCCTTGGGAGAAAAGTTATGAGCAACCTAGATAGCATATTAAAAAGCAGGGACATTACTTTGCCAGCAAAGGTCTGTCTAGTCAAAGCTATGGTTTTTCCAATAGTCATGTATGGATGTGAGAGTTGGACTGTAAAGAAAGCTGAGTGCCAAAGAATTGATGCTTTTGAACATTGGTGTTGGAGAAGACTCTTGAGAGTCCCTTGGACAGCAAGGAGATCTAACCAGTCCATCCTAAAGGAAATCATTCCTGAATATTCATTGGAAGGACTGATGCTGAAGCTGAAAAGCCAATACTTTGGCCACCTGATGTGAAGAGCTGACTCATTGGAAAAGACCCTGATGCTGGCAAAGATTGAAGGTGGGAGGAGAAGAGGACGACAGGATGAGATTGTTGGATGGCATCACTGACTGGATGGACATGAATTTGAGTAAGCTCTGGGAGTCAGTGATGGACAGGGAAGCCTGGTGTGCTGCAGTCCATGGGGTTGCAGAGTTGGACACGACTGAGCAACTGAACTGAACCTTGGATTGAACTCAACAAACAACCATTACTGGGGATACCACTGCTTCCTGGAATTCAGTTTGTTCTTGTGCTCAGTCGCATCTGACTCTTTTGCAACCCCACTGACTATAGCCTGCTAGGGTCCTCTGTCCATAGAAATTAAAGGCAAGAATACTGGAGTGGGTTGCCATTTCCTTCTCTAGAGGATCTTCCCAACCCAGGGATTGAACTTGCAACTCTTGCATCTCATGCATGAGCAGGCAGATTCTTTACCACTGCACCATCTGGGAAGCCCAGCCCAGCTTTCAGTTTAGATGAATTTATTCTAGAAAAGATGGACACAGTGATGGAAGGAATGTGCAGAGTCAGCAGCGGAGGGGGAACATTTTCTTCTATCTCATTATGTTTTTCCAAACATAATTGGCTTGGAGCCCTCTCAATTCTATTAAAGGCTTTAGGCTGGAAACCAAAGTCAGGGAAAAACTGGCGTCCTAATTTTTTTTTTTTCTTTCTGGCTTGCCACTTCCCTCTCCTGAGGCAAGGACCAGGGGTGCCCTGGCTTTTTGAATAAGAAAGTCCAGGAGAACAGAATTATCAGGAGGGGAGAAAAAACAAATACTGTTTAATATTTCAAGACTTTTCCAGGAAATAGGAAAAATGCCTATGAAGGTATATGGAAGAAAATTAGCATAAAGTTGAGTTTAGGTGAAATAAATTAGCATAAATTAGAATAAAGTACTGATTTTGCTGATCTCTTTGCCTCCAAGCAATCCTATAGAAATGAACTTTAAATCTCTTTCAAATCAAGAAATTTAACAAAGTCATTATTTCCTATAACATATTCTTCTGTAGATTTGGTGGTATGCCCTGAAACATCTCTAGGGAAAAGTTTTTTTTTTTTCTTTAGAAGAAACTTTCCCTCTATGCAATTTATCTAGTACCAATAACTGGTCATCCTGGCCCTTGGATGTCTTTCTAAGACATACAGATAAAGTTCTTTTAAAACTCTTTAATAAATTAATCCTTTCCAAACCAATGTGGACTTCTCTGGTGGCTTAGCTGGTTAAGAATCTGCATGCCATGCAGGAGACCTTGGTTTGACGCCTGGGTTGGGAAGACCCCCTGGAGAAGGGAATGGCTACACATTCCAGTATTCTTGTCTAGAAAATCCCATGGACAGAGGAGCTTAGTGGGTTACAGTCCTTGGGGTTGCAAAGAGTTGGACACACCTGACCAAGCACACTTGGGTTCTGAAGAAGTGATAGAAACGTATTTCTGAGCATATAAGAATTAATGTTCTGGCAATTATGGTGAGAGAGGCACCTGGTTCCTTGTAGGTAGCAATAGCAGAGCTTCTGGCATCCAGACCTAAGTACAATAGAGTATCATAGGCCAAACAGTGATGGAGCAGCATTTTCCCACAAAAGGTCCTTTAGTGGGCCTAAAAATTGTCCCTGTATTTGTGACTGAAGAATCTAGTACTTCTGCCCTCCTGGAGAGTCATAAGTTGCAAGTAACTTTTCATAGATTTCTTTTCTGGTTAGAGTTGCTATTACTTGCAATGTAAAACACCTTTACAATTACTGAACAAATAAATAGTTAATCAGAGAGTATTACATTTATATGTTAAATAAAAAAACTGTTTTCATTCCTATTGATATGTTAACACTGTTACTGAGATTCTAAAGAGAAGAAAAAAACCCAAACATTTAAACACTAGCCATTTTTTATATAGTCCAGTGGACATGGTAACCCAATCTTAGTAAGCTAATAGATTTTCCACTTCTTTTCTTTCCTGTTTATACTTATGGTGCATATGCTTTTGAGTTGTTAAAAAGAGCGAGTTCTTACAGGTATAGTTTTATTATGGTGATTTGTTTTAATACAGTTCTATGAAAGATGAAACTGAGCTGCCTAATACAATTACTCTAAACACCAAGGCACTCATTCTGTGAGCAATTACTGACTACTTTCTGAGTATATTGGGTAGCTAAGATGGAATGCAAAAAATTAATAATGAGTTAATTCCAGCTATCAGGCAGTGCTCACTCCCACAGTTTCCACGGAAAAAGAATGATATTCAAACTAGAAAAGTTCTGCTTACATGCATATGTGCTCAGTCTTGTCCAACTCTTTGTAAACCCATGGACTATAGTCTGCCAGGCTCCTCTGTCCATGAGATTTTCCAAGCATGAATACTGGAATGGGTTGCCATTTCCTTCTCCAGAGGATCTTCTGGACCCAGGGATCAAACCCTTCCTTGTCTTGCCTTGGAGAGGCAAGAGATTGACAGGTGGGTTCTTGACCAGCTGAGCCACTGGGGAAGTTCTCCTTATACTTCCATAATTTTCATTCCTTTCTCAAATCAATTGTTCTTTCCCTGGAAATTATTTATTGCTGAGATTACCCTAGGAAAATGTCATCCTGTCCCTATAGGTCTCACTGGTACTATTGAGAATTGTCATTTTACATTAGAAAACAATATTATTATACTGCTTCCATGGACCATGTTAACATAACAACTGTCCTTTGGGAAAACAACCAGATGAATCAGTTAGGTGTCTCCAACAATGGCCATGTGCCTTGTGAGACTCCTAGAGTCTCCCACCCATGCTACTCTCATTCTAACTGAGCCCTGCTTTGTGGTATCAATAACTAATTACATTACAGTTCTGCTTCAGTAACATAGATTGATGATTTCATTATACCATTTAATTAGAAATGTTTTTAATTTATCAGGAAGAAAGGGTTTAATTGGTGAAAGAACAGCTGTTGCAGGTCACATGGAAAGAAAATGACTGAGTAACAGAAAATGGCAAACTTTGCGGAGAACTCCAAGGGTCACTTAAACCTTTAGGAGTATATTATATGAAGGGAAAGGAAGTGTGCCATCTGTCATATTTCATCTAATCAACACTTCTGAACTTTATCACTAATGTTACCAGTACAGGATGCATGGGTAGCTGCAAGAAGTACTTGCAGAGAGAGGTCCACTCTAGATCAATGAATCCTATTTCCCCATAATATGGTATCACCACAGTTTCAAGGTATACAAAGAAGAACTTTAGTCCCTGGATGTAGCTGCTTCATGGATAGTAAACAGTATTCTTCTTCTGTTGTCCAAAATAGTAGCAGGCATAACTATTTTATTAAAGGAGTAACTAGGATTCGACTTGTCAGACTCTAGCTTGATTTCCTCATATCAGCCAGGGATGCTGGCAGACTGGAAATTTCAGGAAGGACTTCTATGTTAAGTTTTGACGTGAAATTTCTTTTCTGAGAAGCCCTAGTTTCTGCTCTTAAGGGCTTCAACTGATTAGATGAGATTTACCCACATGGTTGAGAGTAATCTCTTTCACTTAAAGCCAAACTGATTGTAGATGTTAATGACATCTACAAATACCTTCACAGCGATATCTAGACAGGGTTTTGGGCAAACAGCTGTATATCATAGCCTAGCCAAAAGGACATAAAACATAACCATCACACTTACTGGCAAAAAACCTCCCAGGGTTCTATTTTCATATTTTACCCTTAGCTCTCTAGATAAGAACGAGACGTTTCTGCATGAATGCTATCTCTCTGTCTTCATGTATACAAGGAACACATTAATCAATTATGGTACACTTTTCCACTGAGTGCAGAAATACTTCTCAACCCAGTGCTCTAAAATGCCACTTCCATTTTACTAGAGCTAGCGTGCAAAGTAAAATATATTGACTCTTCAGTCCTAAGCAATTGACTGCTTTTAGCTTTTGTTTATGTGCTGATTGTTACAATATAGTTGGGAGCTGAATATTGAAATCATTCAATAAGAATCATTCAAAGAGGCCATGGTCAGATATGACTGAAAAAAAAAAGAAATGATGGAACTGTAGAATTCCAACACTTGTACAGGGGGATGAAAGGATCCAAAAGAGATGTATCATAAGTCAAGTAATATATAGGGCAGTTAAAGTAAGTATGAACCAGTGAGCGAGACAAAGTTGCTGCAGGCAGTGACAAGAGGGAAGTGCTGAAATTTCATGATCAAAGGGGACACGGCTGAGTCAAAGAAGACTTCCATGGCAAATCCAAGATGAGTGTTTGGGTGGAGAGGATGTTCTGAGTATGTTAAGGATCTGTCCTGGATTTTCAAAGTGTTCTCTGCCAAGTTGAAGAGCCACAGTGGGGGTTAGTAGAATGGCCACAATTACCATTTCATAAGCCTTGGTTACCATAGTCTTTATAACCTGGGAAGACACTGAGCCTAGTTTTTAGGTTTCCTGGTCAAGACGAGTGAGTACTATGACACAATGGTCTTCTTCTGCTGCCATCAACCAAGTTCATGGGTAGTGGACAGTATAATCAATATGCGATTAATCCAAAACTGATTCTAACTGCCACCTCCAACCTATTGAATTTTTACTGGGGTTGACTGATCTTTTATGAATCATGTAGAATCCATGTCCTTCATCCTCATGTTTCTCTCTGTTTCCTTATTTCTCTTCATGAGTTGAACAATGGCAGCCATCACTGTCTCATACAATCAGAACGCCAGAGGTGTCCTTGTCTCAGCATCTCCCTCAACGCCAAAGCACCAAGTCCAATGATTTTGCTCCACTCCTTCCCTTTGTCCTTTGCCCTCTTTGTTCATTTATCCTCTTTTACCTGGACATCTTTCAAGATCCCTTTAGAGAGCATCTTGTCTCCTATGTCTGCCACTCTGATATATATTCCCCCGTTTCAACAGACCAAGGGACCTTAAAACAGGATTCAGGTGTTACTCCTTTCATCAAAGGCTTGTGTGCTTAGGCGTTCAGTCATGTCTGACCCTTTGTGACCCCATGGACTGTAGCCCACTAGGCTCCTCTGTCCATTGGATTTCCCAGGCAAGAATATTGGAGTCAGTTGCCATTTCCTTCTCCAAGGGATCTTCCTGACCCAGGGATCCAACCACATCTCCTGTGTCTCCTATATTGCAGGCAGATTCCTTACCCATTGAGCCATCAGGGAAGCCCCCATAATCCTATAAAGTAAGATACAAAGTCCGTAATCTAACATTCTGTGTCTTCTCTAACCTGGAAGGTTAAACCATCTTTCCAGCATTGTCCCCGCCAGCATCCTGCTCTGAAATTTACAATTCAAAAGGTTATGCTACTTGCCATTTCCAGACAATGACCAGTATACACTTCCACACGTGCACTGCCTACTGGTTGGTTTCTATGCCTCTGTTAGACCTTTCTTCAAACTCCAACTCTAAAAACACTCCTTTTAGAAACATCGTCCCTGACCTCTTACTACAAGAGAATTCTCCTTCTTTTTAATGAATCTCTACACCCCTTGTAACATATAGCATTTTACTATATTCTATCCAAGAACAGACTGTATTCCCCTTACCATATAAACTCCTTGATGATATGAATCATTTTTTCACTCATCTTTCTTTTACCTATAGTGTCTTTCACCACTAAACTAACTTTCACTGAGAGTGTTAATTGTATACTGTATATCTGGCAAGTGGAATAACACATTAAAGAATGAATCAATCCTTGGAGAAAACTCATTCCTCAGTCACCTCTCCTAATCCATGTGAATGAAAGATTTGGTTAACAGAGATAATTGCAATCTCAAGAAAATCCCTCAATTTTGCAATAGGCACTTCTTCTAGCAAATCCTTTTACTGAAGCAATTTACAAATAGTGAAAAAAATTCAGTATGAGTTATCTCCTTCACTCTCTATACTCAGCCTCATTTATTCTTATATTCTTCCATTCAACAGGCATTTGCTGTGTTTTTAATATATTCCAGGCCCAATGCTAGATGCTAGAACTATGGAGAACACAATTCCTGCTTTTAAGGCCTTTCCAGTGATGTGTTATTTTTAAAGTCAACTTTAATGCAATCACAGTAAAGAAAGACAAGGGCTGTAACAGAAATGCAGATGGACTTGGAAGGCAAAGGAGGAATATCGAGATTCAGTGAAGATTTTGCTGAGATGGGACGATCTCAACTGGTAATTTTAAGGAAAGATAGAAGCTGGTAGATTAACACTTTAGGAGAAGGGAGTCCTCTAAGAATAGATACTGCATACGTGAGAGCACAAAGGCCAAGCCTGGCCTTGCCTCCTAATGGGAAAAGTCTCTTCTGAGCTTACAAAGAGCAAGGTTCAATGATGAGTTCCTAGTGTCTTCTTTTACAATTTAGGATGAAGTAAGCAGGAAGTCCCAGAAAGTGTGCTAATATGATTGATGTCCTTGAGGACATGATGCATACCTTAGGCCCTTAAAGTCCTGACTTCTCGTAGGGACCAGGTGGGCTCCAGGTCACTCAGAGAGTCACCTCATGTGTGAAAGACATTACCGCTTCTGCCCTGCCTCTGGTGAGTGAGTCCACCATTTTAACTTTTAATTTGCAAATTCAAAAGCTTAGACAACCAAACAACATTGATTTTATTGCATATTCCAAGATACCATCATCATAATTAATCCCCTAGAAAACAATATTGTCTTTGTATTTCCAGAAAAGCAAGGGGCTAAGTTTGTTCTTGGTGATTATCCCCAAAGGGTGCTACTAACCTAAATGTGCTACTGTATTATTCAGCTTTTAAACAGTTTAATACAGTTCTTGATTATCCATATGATTTTAATATCTGATACTGCAAAAGGATAATAATGTTATAGAGCAAAAACAGGAGGAAAAGGTAAAATTATCATCACTATTGGTAATTCTCTGCTGGTAGGCAATGCTAAAAACATGCTTTATTACTTGGGCCTAACATCACTGCAGATGGTGACTGCAGCCATGAAATTAAAAGACGCTTGCTCCTTGGAAGAAAGGTTATGACCAACTTAGGCAGCATATTAAAAAGCAGAGACATTACTTTGCCAACAAAGGTCCATCTAGTCAAAGCTATGGTTTATCCAGTAGTCATGTACGGGTGTGAGAGTTGGACTATAAAGAAAGCTGAGCACCAAAGAATTGATGCTTTTGAACTGTGGTATTGGAGAAGGTTCTTGAGAGTCCCTTGGACTGCAAAGAGATCCAACTAGTCCATCCTAAAGGAAATCAGTCCTGAACATTCATTGGAAAGACTGGTGCTGAAGCTGAAACTCCAATACTTTGGCCACCTAATGGGAAGAACTGACTCATTTGAAAAGACCCTGATTCTGGGAAAGATTGAAGGCAGCAGGAAAAGGGAATGACAGAGGATGAGATTGTTGGATGGCATCACCGACTGGATGGACATGAGTTTGAGTAAGCTCCGGGAGTTGGTGATGGACAGGGAAGCCTGGCAGGCTGTAATCCATGGGGTCACAAAGAATCATACATAACTGAACAACTGAACTGACCTGAACTGAACTTAATAATTCAGAATAAAATGAAGCCAATCCACCAGGGAGCCATAAAAAGGGGGAGTGGCTAAATTCTCCACCGCCCTCCTGCATAATTCAATAAATTTGAGATATAAAGGTGTTTCCATCATCCAAAAGAACAAATGTTCATTCACCAAATATTTGCTGAGCACCTACTATGTGTGGAGCCCCAGATTAAGCATCTAGGCTCTAAAATCCCTTTTTCTCAAGTGGTCATATTTTATTTGAGAAATCAGATGGGAAAAGAATAGATCAAACTGAGTTACACGGTAGAATAGAGGCATGAACCATGCATCCTAGGCTCACAGAGGAGGAAATGACTTTTTCTTCCTGGATAGCCCACAAAGGGTGAAAGATCACAGAAGTAATCTTACAGCAAAGGTGAAATCTCACAGAAATCATCTTACAGAAATGGTCAAAGCAGATGACGGGTAACAGTTCCTCTACCTAAAAGAGAAAGAGGAAGTGCCTGGGCCCATGGCAGGACACGCCCATTCACATGGATTCGTCCATCCTGTTCACTGTCATATCCGCTGCCCGGCAGGCTGTTACTGCCACTCAATCTTTATTGGACAGATAGATGAACGCTGGTACAAGGATAACAGAATGTGAGAAGTCTTGTTATCTTGACTCCTATCTGACCGTGCATGCTTAGTCGCTTCAGTCATATTCGACTGTTTTCGACCCCATGGACTGTAGCCCTCCAGGCTCCTCTGTCTGTCGGATTCTCCACACAAGAATACTGGAGTGAAGAATCCTACTCCAGGGGATCTTCTCAACTTAAGGAAAGAACCCACATCTCTTATGTCTCCTACATTGTAGGCATATTCTTTACCACTAGTGCCACCTGAGAAGCCCCTATTTGACCATAATTTTCCATTAAACTATTAATAATTTCTGCTGTCTAATGCAGGTTTACAGTCCATTATTAGCAATGCAAAAATGCAAAAACTTCTGAAAGCCAGAAAGTATTTTTCTGATTCCTATGGTGTCAAAATATAACCTGACTTGATCTCATTCAGTGGAAAAACCTGACCTGGACTAACATAAGGCTCTTTTTAATCTTTGTTTACTCTAATTAGTGTGAATATGTATCTACTCTGCGGAGAAAATAATACTGTGCTTGATAATGGGGTGCTGTCCCAGAACCTGCTGGGAGTGGTGTATAATATGCTCTATATGTACTGTCGCACCTTTCTAAACCTGGAAAACTTTGAATTTCAAAGCACATTTGCCCCCAAGAGTTTTAGATGAAAAATCGTAGACCTGTAAAACATTATGATAAACCTATGAAATTTACAGATCCTATAAACTTGTGCTTCTTTATTTCCTTCTGGCTTATTGTTTGAGGTCTGTCTTATGCTAAACTCAGTCCAGGTTGGTGTGTTGTCTTACTGTGGTCCTGAATTACTGTCACTCACGTATGTGATGAATTCCAGTCCAACCTCCCTCCCTGTGGCTTGACATATCCAGAGGTCCGGTATTGGCTCCAAATGACTGAAAGTACTTCTTTCACTTGACTCTGATATCCTGTCACTGTTTCAGTGATCATAAAATGTCTACTACCTTTTTAACAGTCATAGAAGCAGGGTTCACCCTCTGTGTGCCAAATGGAAAGAGACAGCAAAGTAAGAAATTACCTTCACCTTAATGTGAATGGACTATTGTAGGGTGCCTCAGAGACCAGAAAATTCAATACACTGAAAGATAAAAGTGCAGAGAAGCAAGGAAATCAAGTCAAAGACAAACACTGTCTATTGAAAATCTTGCACAGACAAAACCTGAACAGGAAGATAAAGAAAATCTACTTGTGCTGAGCAACTTGTATTTATTAAATGCTGCACCTTTAATCCACACAATTACCCAGAGAGAGCTATTGGGATACTTTTATTTTACAAAGAAGGAAAGGTATATTAGGATAGAAAAAACTTCCCTTAAAGACATAGAATCGGGAAGAGGCAAACCTGGAATTAGGGAGGACAGAGATAGGGTGCTCCCACAAAATATGCCACACTGCCTCACACAGCCCTGTGTTTAAAGTCACACGCCAAAGGATGCTGGCTGGAAAAGAGGAGTGGCCCCCGCTCTGCTCTCCTAGATAGTGCTTAACACCCATTTGGTTTATCACTATTAGCAGTAGTCAATAATGAACAGTCAATCGGCCATGCTTTCATACATGGCGTCTAATTTATTTTTATTGTGATCTATAGCCGTGGAACAGTGCTGCTGCTATAGCCTGGGCTTTGTCCCGGACACTTCACGTACAGTGAATTGTCTTCTCCTGCAAGAAAAGCGTTACAGATTCCAAGATTCAGGGAAGTTGAGTAAATTTCCGAGGGTTCCTCTACTAGCAAGTGGTCGAGACCGGATTGAAATATACAATTATCTAACTCTAAACACACGTATTCTTCCCATACATGGCGCTGAAGCACTCAAATATGGAGCTATCGCTGGCACTGAATCACAAGGGCCATCTGTTATTCGCAGCGCTCACCCTTGCAGCATTACTGAAGGGGCGCGGAAGGCTCAGGCCACCGCCACATTTGATCTCTCCCAGCAAACGAGAGACACAAAGGCACACATGGAATTTGAAATGCCCTAGAATAGCCACCTCTGACTTCCTCGGCTCTGAGAATACAATCTCCTTTTAGAAACACAAAACCAAAGTATGTATTTTGACATACTGTAATCCACTCACTCTTTATTCAAACTAAGGAAGCCATCCATTGATTCTGGAAGTTGTCCCACATGTGTACCTCTAGGCCACACTGGACTGAGCTTTGGACAGGCCACCTGTGATGTGATCTTTTTAAACTTTGCCACCTAGTATATGACAGCATGAAGGAGAAGGTGCACAGATATAAGGAAATCGGCCCTCCTCCCTTCATGAAGAGGGACTGCAGTAAGGATATTCTCTTCTGCAGTAAGAATATTCTGAATATAACATGGACTGGGACTGAAGAAGGAGGCTATGTCCCTAGCAGAGAGCCCTGAGTCCAAGGCTTCTCTCTGTAGCCCTATTCTCAACGACCTATGAGAGACCCCTTCCCACCACATCCCAGCACCCTAAGAACTAGGTGATGCAGGGGTCTCAGCCCGCCCCGTGCCTCAGGGTAGTGGAGTCGCTGGTGGGGATTAAGTATGTATGTGAAGCGTGGGGAGTGTTGCTGTTGTCACAGGGACTGGAGATTTGATCCTTTAGTGGGAGGGGATGAGACACCTAAAGGAGATCCATGAGCCTGTCCAGGAAAGTACCAAGATATCAATTCCTTTGTTGGGAAATACTGCCATAACGCTGTTGCTTGGTCCCAAGCCTGTGACTGAAGTCTAATGTCAAAATACTTCCTTGCCTCTTTGATCCCTCAAACACTTCTCTTATGCAAAAAGTATTACTAATGCCATATTGCCTCAGATACTGAAATTGGTAGCTCAGCTGGTAAAGAATCTGCCTGCAGTGCAGGAGACCCTAGTTCAATTCCTAGGTTGGGAAGATCACCTGGAGAAGGGATAGGCTACCAACTCCAGTATTCTTGGGCTTACCTTGGGTGGCTTGTTCTTGGGTGGCTTGCTGCTGCTGCTGCTGCTAAGTCGCTTCAGTCATGTCTAACTCTGTGCAACCCCATAGACGGCAGCCCACCAGGCTCCTCCGTCCCTGGGATTCTCCAGGCAAGAACACTGGAGTGGGTTGCCATTTCCTTCTTTTGGGTGGCTTAGATGGGTAAAGAATCTGCCTGCAAAGTGGAAGACCTGGGTTCAACCCCTGTGTTGGGAAGATCCCCTGGAGAAAGGGAATGGCTACTCACTCCAACACTCCTGCCTAGAGAATTCCATGGACAGAGGAGCCTAGTGGGGTCGAAAAGAGTTGGACACGACTGAGCAACTTTCACTTCACTTCATGTTCTAAAAGTTTAGCTATAAAATTAATACAATTATGTAAAGTTTAAAAATAAAATAAAATTAAAAAAATTATAAACAATGTAGACAAAGAGATGAAACAGGAGAAACAATACAAGGATTCTTAATCCAAGTTGCAAATATCAGATTTCTTGACTTAAACAATTAAGGCTTGACCTAGAAATGGTCATCATAGGAAAAAAATGGCATTGTTCTTCATTGTCCGAGAGTAATCTTTCAGGCACCCTCCCCTAATTCTATACTTTAATTTCAATCCCAAATGTAATCCTTGGTAGGAATAGATGGATAGAATATTACTGCTTAATTATCTGCTTCTGCACCAGTAGAGGTACCTTCTGGTGGAGTATTTGTGTATACAATGTATTACAACAGTCAACACACCATGACCCATGGGCCACATTCAGTCAGGCCCTGATTTTGTATGACCTCAAAGTTAGGAATGCTTTTTCCATTTTTAAAGAGTTAAAAAGAGCAAAGGGGGAGGAGGAGGAAAAGGAGGATATGTGACAAAGGCACCATATGGCTTCACAAAACCTAAAATACTTACTATCCTGGTCTTTATAAAAAAAAAAAATTTGCTGAGCTCTGTATTAGGCTTCCCTGATAGCTCAGTTGGTAAAGAATCCGCCTGCAATGCAGGAAACCCTGGTTCAGTTCCTGGGTTGGGAAGATCCCCTGGAGAAGGGATAGGCTGCCCACTCCACTATTCATGGGCTTCCCTGGTGGCTCAGCTGGTAAAGAATCCACCTGAAATGTGGGACCATCTGGGTTCGATCCCTGGGTTGGGAAGATCCTCTGGAGAAGGGAAAGGCTACCCATTCACTTCAGGAATTTTGAGAGCAAGGTGGTGATACTGGCATTCTTTAGTGAGTACTGATGAGCCACAGCACCATGTAAAAGATCCCCAACCCAAGATATACTTTTAATAATGAAGATGAAGAATAGACAGCTCCTAATGTGCCATACATGTATGTGGACAGGAAAAAGTTAGTCACTCAGTCGTGTCTGACTCTTTGTGACCCTATGGACTGTAGCCCGCCAGGCTCCTCTGTCCTTGGACTTCTCCAGGCAAGAATACTGGCATAGGTTGCTATTTCCTTCTCTAGGGGATCTTCCTGACCCAGGGATCAAACTTAGTTCTCCTAGCATTGCAGGCAAAATCATTACCATCTGAGCCACCAGGGGAGCCGTATGTAGACAGGAAGCTGTTAGCAAATATAAATCCCCATTGCACTTCAGCAAAGGATCATGTCCTGGAGCTTATTTGCAAGAATGACCTCATTTTTACCTTAAGAGTATTTACCAACAGCCCTCTCTTCTTCCAGGTCTTTATTTCTGTGTTCGTGATTCTCCTGTTCAACAGTCATTCTGAGCTCTCCCTATCACTCCTACCTCAGTTTCCATTAATTCTTTTCTGCTGAGCAGTAATAAATTAGGCAAGTATTGCCAAGAAGGGAATTATGAAGATCATAATTAACAAAGGAGACAGTTGGAGGATTTACAGTGAAGGCTGATCCCAGTCTAGTTTCACGGGGAGACAGCATCGTCTCAGTCTCATTTGCCAGTAATTAGCTCTGCCTTTATTGCATTGTAAATACTGCCTTAATTACCAGGCTTCTTAGTTCAGAAGATGGAACTCTGTTGCCTTATTGGATTCCATGTTCTGGCAATCCCTCGTCATCCCTGTCGGAGCCTGTGCTGTGCACAATAGATATATGCAAATGCAGCTGGCAATGGCAGAGTGAGAGGATTACAAGGGCCAGAGATGAGCATATGAGAGATGGCACAGTCCTGGAGAAGGAGCCACCTGCCTCTCCCTAATTATCATCCTGATCCCTCTTATCCTGGAGTCTCCGGAGGAATTAGCAAATACAAATGAGGCAACCCTGTTGGGGTAGCCTCTGAAAAGGCTCAAAGAAGCTTTTAGATGAGATAACCATCTTCAGAACTTCCAGGCTACAAAGAGGAAGTAGCCAACAATTAGGCACTAATTAGCATCAGCTAGGAAATGGGCCCAGAGATACAGAGGCCAGAGTGCAGGGAATGCAAGTTTGAGGCTCAGTTTACCCACTAATTCACTGTGGGTCTTAGATAAATGATTTCCCTTTTGGACCTCAGCTCTCACCACTGAAAATAACAGAGTTAGGTTATGTTCAGATGCTCATTTGAGTCCAACTCTTTGCGACCCCATGGACTGTAGCCTGCTAGACCTCTCTGTCCAGGGGATTTCCCAGGCAAGACTACTGCACTGGGTTGCCATTCCCTTCTCCAGGGGATCTTCCACTCCCAGGGATTGAACCTGGGTCTCCTGCATTGCAGGTGGATTCTTTACCAATTATTCAGGGAAGCCTTGAGATTAGGCTAAGTGGTTGCATATAACTCCAGATCAAAAACTGCATGAATTTCAAAATTCTATGCAGAAATTCAACGGCAATTCAACTGCAAGTGGGCTTGCCATTTCCCATCTCAAGCACTTGTCCTTCCTTTCCATGTTCTGCTCCATGGTCAGCTCACTAAGTATCGTGCAAGTAGAACTAACTGTTGGGTGTGACGCTCAACAACCAGGGGATAAGAGTGTGGGGTGGGTGCTCCAGTCTCCCATCTTCCAGGTGGATGATCCTGAGCCACATCAGGCAGGCTGCTCAGAAATATCAGAAGTGAACTCTGTTGCCTACAGCAGTGACCTCAATAATGTTCCCCTTCTGTCAGCTTTTCTTCTTTCCTTCAGTTCAGTTCAGTTCAGTTGCTCAGTCATGTCCGACTCTTTGCGACCCCATGAATCACAGCACGCCAGGCCTCCCTGTCCATCACCAACTCCCGGAGTTCACCCAAACTCTTGTCCATCGAGTTGGTGATGCCATCCAGCCATCTCATCTTCTGTCGTCCCCTTCTCCTCCTGCCCCCAATCCCTCCCAGCATCAGGGTCTTTTCCAATGAGTCAACTCTTTGCATGAGGTGGCCAAAGTATTGGAGTTTCAGCCTCAGCATCAGTCCTTCCAATGAATACCCAGGACTGGTCTCCTTTAGGATGCACTGGTCTGCTCCCTAAGATCGCCTCCTAAAAAAAACTCCTTCCTCCAAAGTACCTGTTTCAGGTTCTGCTTTCAGGGAACAGAAACTAAGACAGTCTTTCAATTTACAAAACAAAGACATTTAGGGTGAGAAGGAAATAATGCAACTAGACTGAGGGCAATGTTCTTTCTGCTGCCCCGGGTATAGATGGACAGCCCACTTGGTTGAGAAACATCCCCAGAAGAGACCTTCCTTCTTAGCATCTCATCCAAAAAGATATAATCTACAAGAGAAATATTAACAAACCTCATTATATAAAGGGGGCTTTCCAGGTGGCACGAGTGGTAAAGAACCTACCTGCCAGTGCAGGAGACATAAGAGATGCAAGTTCAATTTCTGGGTCAGGCATTTCCCCTGGAGTAGGAAATGGCAAGCAACCCACTCCAGTATTCTTGCCTGGAGAATCCCATGGATAGAGGAGCCTGGTGGGCTATGGTCCATTGGGTCCATACAGTCCATAGGGTTGCAAAGAGTAAGACACAACTGAAGCAACTTAGAAGGATTATATAAAGAATAAGAAATACCATAAGTGATGGAAAATTATTAGCAACAAAAATAAAAGAACATAAGCTTTGATATCAAACAGACCTAGATATGAATCCTCACTCTACCATTTCTTGGCTGTGTGACCTTGATGCAGAAGCTTTTTATAGTTTACTGGGCGACTCTGTAAGAAATCAGAGCTGGTGCATTGGGATGATCCTGAGGGATGGGATGGGGAGGGAGGTGGGAGGGGGGTTCAAGATGGGGAATACATGTACACCCATGGCTGATTCATGTCAATGTATGGCAAAAACCACTACAATATTGTAAAGTAATTAGCCTCCAACTAAATAAATAAATTGTTTTTAAAGAAATGAGGAATAAATAGACCTAAAATAACAGTAAGTGAATGAAGTGAAAGTTGCTTAGTCGTGTCTGACTCTTTGCGATCCCATGCATTGTAGCCCGCCAGGCTCCTCTGTCCACAGAATTCTCCAGGCAAGAATACTGCAGTGGGTAGCCATTCCTTTCAGGTAACCATCCCAGGCCAGGGATTGATCTCCTGCATTGCAGGTGGATTCTTTACTGTCTGAGCCACCAGGGAAGCCCAAGAATACTGGAGTGGGTAGCCTGTCCCTTCTCCAGGGGATCTTCCTGACCCAGGAATCAAACTGGGGTCTCCTGCATTGCAGGCAGATTCTTTAAAAGCTAACCTCCCAATAAATGACCATTATCATTTCATCACTATTACCATTGTTATATATAATAATTTTGTGATTGCTATTCAAACAAAAAAAGAAAAATATCATGCTGCAAATGATAACCTCACTCAAAACTGGAGTTTTAGTTACTTTGTGCCCTTTTGAAACAATAGGCAGGGAGTGTTTCTTCCTTCTTTTCTGATGATTGTAACAGCAAGACACAGGAAAATAGAAATGAAAAGGAACACTGCAGATTGTATCCCCACCCTCTCTCTGCCAAGGACTTGGAGAAGGCCCATTGATGACTCTTGGCACTGAAGCACTTCATTCCTTTGGGTTGTGGACTGACACTCCCAAGGTTGATGAAGACTGAGACAGAGATTCACCCTCCCTGGCTCTCCCTTTCCCGAAACCACCTGTGCCAACTGTTACGGAAGGCTTCCCAGATTCTGCAGAAGAAGCAGGCAAGCATCCAGTAATGAATACGCCGGGATGCAAAGCTATGTCAGAAAATCATCCGATCTCAAGGACCTTAAATGTCAGCAGATCTGACTGTAGCCTTGCCAAGTGGTTGCCCTGCAACTCCTGAACGCTGCCGACGTTCCGAGATGGCCTGTTCCATACTGGGACAGCTCCGGCTTCTAGAAAGCTTTATATTCTTTATATTCATCCAAAATATTTTCCCTGTAGCTTATGCTCATCATTTGTTATACTTCTAATCTATTAAGTCATTTAGAATAAAAGTGAATCTTTTCTCCATATGGCAACCCTTGAAAAAATTGGAAACCTCAGTCACTTCTTCCCTTGGTTGCCATTTCTTCTGGCTAGACAGCTCCATAGCTTTCTTCAGTTCTTCATTTATTCCCCACCATTCAGGGTGATCAGGGAAATAGCTTGAATGTATCTAAATAGCTAACTGCCTTTGCGATAAAATAATAATAATAGTATGGTTTAATTTCTAAACAAATAATTGAGAATTGGCAGTATGATCCAAATAGAGTCCACAAATACATGTCACTTAAAAAAAACTGATTATTCCTCAGTCAGGTCTGACTCTCTGTGACCCTATGGCTGTAAACTTTGCAAAACTTCTCCCTCCTCTGTCTCTGGTCTCAGCAGTTAATATGCAGATTGTGTGTTAGTCACTTAATTGTCCAACCATGGGACCCCATGGACTGTAGCTGCCTGGCTCTTCTGTCCTTGGGATTATCCCAGCAAGGATACTGGAATGGGTAGCCGTTCCCTTCTCCAGGGGATCTTCCCGACCCAGGGGTCAAACCCAGGTCTTCTGCATTGCAGACAGATTCTTTACCATCTGAGCCACCAGGAGCGCCCATCTCTTAAAAGGCAGATGGTTGTTTAGGAAAAGCATGGACTCTGGAGTTAGACCAGCTTGAATTTGAACCTCAGCTCTGCTGCTTACTGGCTTAGTGATCTTGGACAGATTGTATGACACCTTTCAGCCTCAGTTTCCTTGTCTGTAAAACGGACTTAAAACACACATTCCAGAGAGTTACCATGAGGATTAAGTGAGAGAAATGACATAAATGTACTCCGGGTGCAGCCTGGCCACATGATGCAGTAGAAAACATGAGCTTGGAAGCTAGATGGAAGAGTTGGAATCTTGTCTGTGCTACTGCTCATCCATGAAAATCTGCAGGAGTAACTGAGGTCTTCTGAGCCTCCTCTTCATCTGTCAAATGCCAAACAACACTGAATTTAAAAATTTATTGTAAAGATGAAAAAACTATTTGTAATATGCCTAGAGTAGAGTCTATTTCTTGAGTTATCCTTATTTTTTTTTTAAGCTTCTTTTTCCTTTCACTCTCATTAGAAGATGCAAACCAGGATAACCTTCTAATTTGGGGTTTTGACTGAGGTGGTGGTAGAAGGAATGGGTATTATGAAAAAAAAAAAAGAGATGCCACGCATTAAAAAAATCCAGATGATTCCCCTAAAAAGTAAAAAGTTTACGAGAAGTAATTAAAACAATAATGTCAAGACAGTATACATTTTGATTTTTTGCATATTTATATTCAAAAAGAGACCAAGAGAGTTATACCTGTGATACAACAGGATACTAGTGAGTCTGTGATTTTTTTTTTTTTAAGTTTAAAATATCAGGAGAGGAATTCACAGGGATGAAGCCAGATCATGTTTGGGCCACTGGGAAGAATGTTAAATATTCAGGATGGTGCAAAGAAAAGGCAGAAAGAGCACATGGAACCTCTATACAGGCTGTGTATCTATTCAAAAGGTATGCCCTGGCCCAACAGATGTAAGAGAAAGATGATTGCTATGCCAATCCATCACCATTCCTGGAAAAATATGCCCCAAACACTCATTACTTTTGAGAAGGACTGTCTGAGTACATGAAAGACAAATCAGAAGTACCGACCTATAGGGTAAGGACACTTTGACTTCCAAGTCTAAATTTAAAAGCCACTTTGAAAACATTCAGTGGAAAAGGTGTCCAGTGATTTCATTTCTGACCGCTTATTCAGTCTGCTTTGTACCCGGAAGAAACCACTTTTCCCTCTCTCTGCACCTCTGTGTAAGGTGTAAGGTGGACTGAGGGTGCGCTGGCCAATTTCTTGGCTCCCTTTCAGCACCAACAAATGCTATGTTTCTTTTCTGTCAAAAGTATTCAAGATTGATTAGCATCAAGAAACCTGCAAATTTCCAGGCAGCGTTCAGCATAGAGCCCGGAATGGTAGAAGCTAAATGAGAATGTACGCTTGGATGTGTACTGTTTCAAAATTAAAATCAATCAATGAACGTCAAGGCAATGCTCAAAGTGGTTAGATAACATCTGGTTAATTGAAACCTAAGATCACTTGCAGGATCCAGGCTTTTACTACACTGGAACTGGTACAGACTGACATCCCATTCTAGAAATTCTTGCATTAAACCATGATTTCAGCAAGAACATAAGTGGGTCTCCTCCCTTCCTTTAAAAGAGTCTTTGTTCGGTCTTAAAGGTGGCAACATGAGCCAATGTCCTCTAAGCCAAGACGGAAGTCTCCATCTCCTCTTTTACACACATCCCTTCATCCTTCTTCCTTAGTCTCAGTCCCTGGCATGTTTTATCATGAGGCAGAGGCGAGGCAGGTTCAGGTTTGTGTCCAGTACAGAAAGCAGAGGCAAGTCTGGGGGAAGGATTTGGTGTCTGGGGGCCTTAAGGACTTGAAAACAAGGCCACCTACACCCCGTCCATTCATTTGCTATCTAGAGAAAAATGGAGCCGCCCAGATGCAATCCTCAGACATGCATCCCTCCTGGAGATACAGCCTGTGCTTGCAGGAGTGCATGCTCAGTCTCTTCAGATGTGCCTGACTGTGCGACCCTACGGACCGTAGCCTGCCAGCTTCCTCTGTCCATGGGGATTCTCCAGGCAAGAATACTGGAGGGGGTTGCTATGCCCTCCTCCACGGGATCTTCCCAACCCAGGTATTGAACCCACATCTCTTTACGTCTCCTGCACTGGCAGGCAGGTTCTTTTTTATTAGTGCCACCTGGGAAGCCCACATATACAGCCTAAATATTCAATATTAATGACATCATTATGTAATTATTACATGTGATGACAATAATGATACAGTCATTTGACCAACATACTGGAACACAAACACTGTCCTTCAGCCACATACACATATCGTGTTGTCATGATGGAGGTCATAACTTGCTTCTTCATGGACTCTTTCCCCAAAGAAATGAGGCTGCTCCAATGCTTTGTCCTCCTGGTCATCTCTAGGGAAGTTGGTTACCTTGATGAGTTGCTGAAGGAAGCAAATGCCAAACCCCTTCCCCTGCCAGGGAGGAAAGGCAGTATTCATCTTGGGCCACCCACTCCCTATCTTATGCTTCATCCCTTTCATCAAATGCCTTTGCCATTCATTCCAGCAACAGAAGGCCGGGGTGGGCCAGCCGGATGGCATGGTGCTGAAATCGCTCCCCATAAAAACGTGCCTGCAATGTTACAACAGCTTTGATACTGTTGTAATGCACCCATAAAATCAAGGAACATATGTAGAGGCAGCTGCTGGTGGCAGCAAAGGAATGTAAAAAATATGGGGCTGTTGAAAAACTTTGATAGATTTTACTGCCAGCCAAGTATATATATTTTTTATGGTCTGCTATGTGAAACTACAAACAAATGCCATGCTTTTCTTTAGTGTGTTTATTCATTGCATCATTTACAACAAATTTCTTAGACAAGCTAGTAGACTGGATGACTAGTTTTCAAATCAGTGGTTTCTGTTTAGCCTTAAGTAACTCAGAGAAAAAGAAAAAGGCTTTAATAACTGGCCCTTGGAAGGCATTGGGAAGCCCTAGGTATTAGGAAAAAGCTAATGTCACTCCCCCTAAACCATTTCCCTACATCACACCCTCTGTATACATCAGGACCCTCAGAAGATGGCTTCACAACAGCTTTGATCTGGCAAGCAACTAAGTAGGGATATGATAATTAGGGAGGAAAACATCCGATTACTGAAGCCTAAGAGAAGGCTGATGCGGGGAAAGATTGAAGTCAAAAGGAGAAGAGGGCAGCAGAGGATGAGATGGTTAGTTAGCATCACAGACTCAATGGACACGAACTTGGGCAAACTCCAGGAGATAGTGAAGTGCAGGGAAGCCTGGCACGCTTCAGTACTTGGGATTGCAAATAACTGGACACAACTTAGCCACTGAACAACAACAAAAAGGGTAGTATTAATATAAAAATAAAAGGATGCACAAAGTAAATCAATAGGATGTGAAAAGAAAATATTACAACTACCATTACATTTATTTGTATGTAAAATAATGGAGAAAAAAGTATGTTTACTCATATTTAATATATACTCAATGGGAGTGCTCTTATTGCTAGCAGGTCAATGCAGGGCAGGACTCAATCCAAAATTCATATACTGCAGCCATGAAATTAGAAGATGGTTGCTTCTTGGCAGGAAAACTATGACAAACCTAGACACTATGTGAAAAAGCAAAGACATCACTTTGTCAACAAAGGTTCTTATCATCAACGCTATGGTTTTTCCAATAGTCACATACGGTTGTGAGAGCTGGACCATAAAGAATGCGGAGTGCTGAAGAATTGATGCTTTTGAATTGTGGTGTTGGAGAAGACTCTTGAGAGACCCTTAGATTGCAAGGAGAACCAACCAGTTAATCTTAAAGGAAATCAACCCTGAATACTCATTAGAAGGACTAATGCTGGAGCTGAAGCTCCAATACTTATGCAAATAGCCAGTTCGTTGGAAAAGACCCTGATGCTGGGAAAGACTGAAAGCAGAGGAGAAGAGGGTGACAGAGGATGCCATGGTTGGGTAGTATCACCAATGCAATGGACAAGAACTTGGGCAAACTCTGGGAATTGGTGAGAGACAGGGAAGCCAGGCACGCTGCAGTCCATGGGGTTGCAAAGAGACGGACATGAGTTAGTGACTGAACAACCACAACATAGTCATATGTTGGGATAAATATTCCAAAATTCTTTATTATAAATGTATGACAGAAAGTTTAGAGACTGCTGAGTTAATAGTACAAAACTCTTTACCTCACACAATGAGAAAAGGCCCAAATTATCAAGAAATAGTTTTGTTTTGTTTTGTTTTTTAGACCATGAGGCATTTATTGCTTTCTTATCTGCAAGATCACATTAGTGACTAGTGGCAATGAAAAAGAACAGTTGACATCAATGCCATTCAAAACAGTAATTTAATAAGAATAATGTCCTGAGACAGCCACTAAAATCAAACTTGAAGACTAGGGAAATTTTCATTTTTCATCAGAACTGGAATATATAAAATATTAAACGTTTTCTCCATTATGACATTTTAATCATATCACATACTCTTCATATAGAGATAGGAAATAATTCTTATTTGATATATGTTTTAGAGCATGAGTGAAAAGTGAATGGGTTAATTGCTCAGTAATGTTCCACTCTTTTTACAACTCCATGGATTGTGGCCCACCAGGCTCCTCTGTCCATGGAATTCTCCAGGCAAAAACAGTGGAGTGGGTTGCCATCCCTTCTCCAGGGGATCTTCCTGACCCTGGGATCGAACCCAGGTCTCCTGCATTGCAGGAAAATTCCTTACCATTTGAGCCACCAGGGACATTTCAATCACATCACATACTCTTCATATAGACATAGGAAATAATTCTTACACGATTTGTTTCAGAGCATAAAAGTGTGGCAAATTTCCAAATTATTTTATTTGGCTGGAACATGTGTACTCTGGTTGGTTGGCTGGCCTATGTTTGTTCTTGCTTTGAATGTGAGCTTTCGGTGACTCCCATATTGACACTAGTTTTATTTTTTCCTATACTTTTTATCCTGCTGCTGCTGCTGCTGCTGCTGCTAAGTTGCTTCAGTCGTGTCCGACTCTGTGTGACCCCATAGACTACAGCTCACCAGGCTCCCCCGCCCCTGGGATTCCCCAGGCAAGAACACTGGAGTGGGTTGCCATTTCCTTCTCCAATGCATGAAAGTGAAAAGTGAAAGTGAAGTCGCTCCGTCGTGTCCGACTCTTCGCGACCCTGTGGACTGAAGCCTACCAGGCTCCTCCGTTCATGGGATTTTTAATGGAGATATATAAGGCTCAAAATGCATACACCCACAGTGTCCCCTTACCCTGCTCTTTCCAGGACACCATGTGATCCTCCTTGCTGCAAACCACAGTCAGCTTCAGAAGAGGAAAAAAAATACTAAGTGGCTAGAGTAAAGCCATGACCATAAATTTTAGTAATTGAGAATTTGGTATAGTTTTAAATAAGTGTGGGTTGGATAATAGAAGAAGGTTCCTATTCTGGATCTGCCGTTAACATGGCTGTGTTAAGTGGGCAAGTTAGTTACTCTTTCTTTGACATTGCTATTGCTATTGCTATTGCTAAGTCACTTCAGTCGTGTCTGACTCTGTGTGACCCCATAGACGGCAGCCCACCAGGCTTTCCCATCCCTGGGATTCTCCAGGCAAGAACACTGGAGTGGGTTGCCATTTCCTTCTCCAATGCATGAAAGTGAAAAGTGAAAGTGAAGTCGCTCCGTCGTGTCCGACCCTCAGTGACCCCATGGACTGCAGCCTTCTAGGCTCCTCCATCCATGGGATTTTCCAGGCAAGAGTACTGGAGTGGGGTGCCATTGCCTTCTCCATTCTTAGACATAGTCATCTGTAAAATATACGTACTTTATTCATACCTTAACAGGATAGGTGGTACTAGATAAATGGAAACTATTATCATGAATATTATAACATAACATTTATTGCCTGTAACATCTGTCCACTGAAGGGCAAATAATTCAGAAGATTTAATATGATCATTATCGTCATTAAAACAAGGTTGGGAACGGAGGAAGTAGTAGAGGAAAATCAGAAACGCTTGTATATAGAATGAGAATGAAGGAAATTTAAATATGGTCTAATGAATCCCTCTCAGAGTTCTGCTTCGTGCAGCAAGACAAAGGAGTTAACACAAGGCTGCACAGCCAGGAACTGCTGCTATCTTTGGGAAGAGGCACGGCTTGGCTTAAATCTTTCCAATGGTCTTCAATGATTTATCTCTTGACCACACAGGAACCAATGAAACAAGCACATTTCCAGTCCTGACTTCTTGGGCTCAGGTGAAAAATCTATTAATAGGCATGAAAGGCCAGATGGACTGGCCAAGGCCTGGAGCACAGAGGTTAGGTTTAGAGAAACCATCTGGGGCTCGTTCTTAACGCCTTAGTGAAAAAGCCAGCAAGAGCCCAGAACACAACACAGTCAGTCAGTTGGAGGCCCGCTGGTTCTGTCGGCCTTTTACTGATCCAGAAAAATGCTAGTCTGAGAAGGGAAAGGCTTAGTTAGTTTCTTCTTCCTTTTCTAATTTTAAAAACTGGATACATGTTGGTAGCTAGGAAAGTAAGCTGAGAATTCAGGATTCACCCAGGTCCACATTTCCCAGCATGACAGCAGACAGTTCCCAGAGCCCCTCATTCCATCTGAGGTGTTGTTCCCATAGTAGGTGGTGAGAGAGGTCTGGCTCTGGGTGTTCGCTGGAGGAAAAATCCAAACTACCCATCTGAGTTTGTCAAACACTTGTCTTAGAAACAAGTTGGTTCCGTTCAGTGTTACCCACCTTCCAGAAGAGTTCATGCTAAACTTTCAGAATTACTGAGTTTCCAGATGTAAAAATAAAAATCTCATGATCACAGCAATAGAACAGAATGCTTTTAAATGTCAGCTCCTTACTCACTAGCTGTTTGATTTCACACAGGTTACTTAACCATTCTGACCTGTAGTTGCTTCATGTTAAAGGATGATAATAATAAAGTATCTTCATGTTAAAAGACGACTTAAAAAATAAACAATTTATGTAAGAAAGTTAGCACAGTTCATTCATTGTTTTCATCCATTCATTCTGTCAACATGTATTCACTGGGTACTAACTCTATTCCAGGCAGAGACGGCATAGCAGTGAAAAGGTACATAATATACTTGCTTATAATAGGTGACTAAATTACAGCAGCTATTTTAAAAATGCAGACATTTGGGAAATAGAGGGAAAAAAAGGAATTTTTTTTTAAACCCATAACCCTACTGGCTATAAATAACCAATTTTAGTATTTTTTATATAATTCTTTGCTTTGATTTATTTTGAACAACAATGATCTAGATAAAGCTAAACCTAAAAGAGTATAAAGCAACTACAAATGGTGGACTTTCTATGAGAATATGTTATAAGCAATATTTAGAAAATGCTTACTGCTAATTTTATATTTTATTATGTGCTAACAAAGGAGCATTATCAGAGTTTTTAGATTATGAGGGTATTTTAACTTTGGAATAAATGAAACAAAATTTTATAATTTTGGGCAGACAGATCTCATTTTGAATCTAGCCTCTGTCTCTAACTAACTGTGTGATCTTGGGAGATTTTAGTTCTCTGAGATTCAGTTTTCTCATCTTCAAATTTAGATAAAGTTCTATTTATGATCTAGTTATTACCAATGTCTAAAAGAATATAAGCTTTTGTTATTTTATGAAATTGATAAATGCCTGCCTTTAATTTTATGGTGGACTTAATGACATTTCTGTAGATAGAATATTACAGTGTATGCTTTGAATGAAGGATCCAAGAAGAAAAATAAGTATATCTTAAATGACTTTATATTGAAAACAAAATAATAGCATAGAATATGTCAAATTTATCTACTGGAGGATTTTTAATCCTCTCCTAAAAAAATACTTTCAGGTATAACTAAACTGAAACCAATCAGTAATCACATCTTAAAAAAATAATGAAAATAATGTGTTTGTGAATTTTTGAACCTGCAAGAGATTTCAAGTTACAGAAGTAAAAGATTGAATTTTTATGTTTGTTTGTCTCTTCATAAGTTTTGCTATTAACTGATGTAATTTTCAGAATTTTTCCAACCTGTGTCTTAGTCTCCAAATATACATGCCCTTGGTTTATATGAAGTAGAGGCTGGTTAAAAGTAACTGGAAAAGTATGCTAAACTACCCATTTAAGGGACAATATTCAGTCACAGAGAGAAGCAACTCGTAACTGAAGGTGTCCTAGATTGAGACCCCTTCCTCCCTTTTCTTTCTCTCACCTAAGACAGTGGCACATATATACAATGGAGTATTATTCAGCCATTAAAAAGAATGAAATAATGCCATTTGCAGCAACATGGATAGACCTGGAGATTATCACACTAAGTGAAATAAGTCAGAGAAAGACACATATCATATACCACTTTATGTGAATTTTTAGAAAATGATACAAATGAATTTATTTACAGAACAGAAATAGACTCACAGACTTAAAGAATGAACTTATGGTTACCAGGTGGGAAGGATGGGGTAGGGGATAGACTGAGGGTTTGGGATTGACATGTCTACACTGCTATATTTAAAATAGATAACCAACAAGGACCTATTCTGTAGCATAGTCTGCTCAATATTGTATAATAACCTAATTGGGAAAAGAACATGAAAAAGAATAGATACGTGTATATGTATAACTGAATCACTTTGCTGTACATATGAAACTAACACAACATTGTTAATCAACTATATGCCAATATAAAATAAAAATTTTTTAAGAAGACAGCCATAATAGTAATAGAGACAAAGACAATAATACCCATCTACTTCTGCTATTCAAATTTCCTTTCCTACCATTGTTGAGATATATGTAATTTTTAAACTTATAACAGAAAATATGATATTTGCTCAGCCAGATATCAGGATAATTTAGGTTCCTTCCAATTCTATATTAGTAGGAATTCTAGAAATTTTTGTATTCTGCACTATCTCCAATTTAGACTAGGAAACTGTCCCTCAGGGTTCTCACCACATCTTAGAGTCCACCTTTATATTCCTAGAATATATGCAGTTTGGTGATTTATTTTAAAGCATTGTGGTCTACTGCCCTGATTTGTGTCTTCCCACCTCAAGTGTTCACGCCTGAAGGGTAAGACTGTAACTTTCATTTCTCTTCTGTGCTCCATGGCACAGAGCACTGAGCAGCTCTGATGCATTGACAGTAGCAGAATCCCTGGTGTCAGGAGGCCAAGTCTCTGTGGTATGTGTGCATACAATATAAGGAGGGAAACCAGGCCATTCAATTTGCAATTCTTGCTGGGAAAAAAATTTTAAATGTTAAATGTTAAAAATTTTAAATATAAAATGTTAAAAAATTTAACAATTTTTGCTAAAGCTATGTTAGATGAAAGACAAAATGACTCTCAAAGTGTGACTCCTTTCCTGCTGGAAGAGTCACCAGTTGATTCAAAAATTCCATTCCTCTCCTCAGTTCTTACAAATGAGTGTTGCACAATCTAAGACTTTCTTTCTTCCATTAATGTCAAGTCTCTTTACTAGTGAATATCTAAGCAAGGTATCAAATGAAAGTGAAAGTCGCTCAGTCATGTCCGACTCTTTGCAACCCCATGGACTATACAATTCATGGAATTCTCCAGGCCAAAATACTGGAATGGGTTGCCGTTCCCTTCTCCAGGGGATCTTCCCAACCCAGGGATCAAACCCGGGTCTCCCGCATTGCAGGCGGATTCTTTACCACCTGAGCCACCAGGGAAGCCCAAGCAAGGTATCAAGAGCTATGAAAATAACCTCCATAAGCTAAAATTAATGTTTTACTTGAACATACTAAAGAATTCAATTAAATATTTTATAAAAGCAAAGAAGAGAAAACAGTGTCCTCCAATTGGAAGTGCATTTACCATGGATACAGGCATGTGTAGACACAAGCACATTATTGGAATTTTGCTTCAAAGTGTGATTGACTGGTCCAGGTGGATCTTGAACCCTCCAATGTCCTAAGCAGGAAAAAGGTTAAAAGGAATACATGATGCTAAGACCCATCTATATTCTAGTTTAGATCACAGCCTTTGTAGAAATGCCCAACCCGCCATTATCCACTGAAATGTCTATGAACCAGACAACACTAGAGGCAGTGATGGCATAAAGAAATGCCATCATATATTGCTGTTGAGAATGTAAAATGATGCCACCACTTTGGAAAACGTTTGGCAGTTTCTTTAAAAGTTAAATACACAGTTATCATGTGATATAAGAATTCCACTCTTGAGTATCTACCCAGGAGAAGTAAAAATATATGTCTATACAAAGACTGTACACAAATGTTCATAGCAGCATTATTCACAATAGTCCTAAAGTGTAAAGAATCCAAATGTCTATCAATTGGTGAATAAACAAGCAAAATATATATATCCATACAATGGAAAACTATTTGGCAATAAAAAGCAACAGAAATACTGATACACACTAAAACATGATGAGCTTCAAATACATCATGCTCAGTGAAAAAAAGCAAGATATAAAAATGCACATGTTATATGATCCATGCATGTAAAACATCCAGAAACGGAAAATCTATAGAGACTGAAATAGTGGTCGTCTTAGGTCTGTGGGTAGAAAGGGAAAGTGGGCAAGAGGTTTCTTTTTAGGTTGATAGAAATGTTCTACTTAGATTGTGATGAAGGTTATACAGCTCCATATATACTCTCTTGATATACTAAACCCACATCCAGATTTACCAAGAAATGAAAGGAGGGTGAGGTGATTCATTGTGATAGAAACGTGTTAGAAGATGGCTAACTTTAAATTTCTTCCAAAGAACTATTAACACATCATTAGATTTCTGTAAGTTCAATTAGCACATGATTTCAGAGGGACCACCTCTTATACAAAGAGAGGCCACCTGTGCTGGTCAAGGAGTTATGTTAATTTGTGAAGACCTCAGAGGCTTGTTTTCAATTAGTTTAAACCCTAACATACTTTGATTTCCTGGGTGTGAGCCCAGCCCATGAGATGATTCAGCACTTTCCTGAAAGAGATTCCCAGAATTTCTACTTCTAAGACAAAGGAGGAGAGCAGAAAGTGCAAGAACTGGAAGTCAGGAAATTAAGTGACTCAGTCCTAAGATCTCATGGTAGACCAGAAGTTTTAGGAATAGCAACAGACACAAGACCCAGACTGGCTTAGTCAAGAATATGACATTCTATGCCAGGACACATTTTATATCAGGGTCAATCGTCTTTCCAAGGTATGTGTTTGAGGTCAGTTTCTTCTGAGTTCTGGGATGCTAAGAGACTAATTCCCAAAGCCAGATAAAGTAAAGAAGTGCAGCCGTTCCCATCACAAGGCACCAACACACCTAACCTTCTGAGCCCCACAATCAGAGTTCACTCCCTTCCTCCCCTAACTACTAATCAAGTCTGATCATTTAAAAATTATTGGACTTCCCTGGTGGTGTTGTGGATAGGAATCTGCCTGCCAATGCAGGGGATACGGGTTCAATCCTTGGTCAGATCGATTCAGTCACAAGCCATGGAGTAAACTAAGCCCCTGTGCCACAACTACTGAGCCTGCGCTCTACAGCCTGTGCTCCACAACAAGAGAAACCACCACAGTGAGAAGCCCCACACCATAATGAATAGTAGCCCCCACTCACCGCCACCAGAGAAAGACCAGGCAAAGCAGCAAAGACCTGGTGTAGCCCAACATACCTGAACTGATTTCAATAATTGGAAAAAATTTCAAGCACACGCAAAAGTAGAATACACCTGTACTAAATATCAATGTACCTAACTTCTGGGTTTAACAATTATCGTCTTCTGATTTCAAAATATGTCTTAACAACTCCTGCTAACAGACCCACTTATGATAGTAGAAAATTAGAAACAGCCTAAGAGTACAATAATGGACTGCGCGATGTTAAGAAACTGCATGGTGCATCCACATAACAGAATATAGTGTGGCCATTGGAAATGACAACTCAGCAAACAAGATGACGTACGGACATGCCCAGGAGAAAATTACAGATGGATATGCCAACGACAATACAGCAACTCTTGAACAATACTGCCAAATTACGCTCTGGGAAAATATTGTTACTCATGTCAGAAATACATGAGGGTCCGTTTCCATGAATACTCACTAGAACTAAATAGTATTAATTTTTAATGAATGTGAGTTTGCCACATTTCATTTTAAAGTATTATTTGAACTTTGGGTACCCCCTTTGGTGGCAGTCCTACCATCAGACACGGGTCTTCTATTCCTAGGGGTCACCCTCCTACTCCCTGACCTACCCTCACATTTTGTAATTTCTCAGACCCAGGTCGGGCTGTGATACTGGGCATCCCACAGCTCCTGGCTTCAGGTCCAAAGTAAACTTCCACTATACCCAGTGACCTTCTCTATAATCATTCTTAACCTCACTTAATTATTAAACAGCAAAGCATTACCATGCCACAGTTTTTTAATACTAACTCCCAACTGATATTAGGAGCACATTTTGCTGCATAATGTTGGGTCACTTTTTATATTGGAAGAGAGGGGACAAAGGGCAGACCAGAGTCACCGCAAATACAAACAGAGCAGCCAACATCAGACTCATACTATGCGCCAGAGGATACTAACATGTGATGTGCTTTTAGAACCTGTGATAATAAACAGTAAATAAACAGTTCTTTACAGTGAAGTGAATGAATGATGGTTTGACAGATCCTAAACCTGAATGTGTGGACATCTGAACCCTACTTATCAGGCTCTGTCCACACTAGAACAAATCATATAAGATTGTGAATTGCATTTCTACGCCTCTCCCTCCTTCGGCAGTGTCAATACATCAACTTGAAGTCATCAATGCTGGACTTTATGAGAGCTAAGAATTGCTTTTTTTCTCCCCTCACCATGACATGTGGTGGACCTAATGGGGAGTATAAGTAAATTTCACCGGAGGATGAAAGAGTGTCATTCAAAAAAGAAGATTTATTTTCATGTAAGATATTATTAAAAAAGAGACTGTAGTTACCATCTTCTCTCTGTTTAGTGGGTTCAAGATGAAATGTGGTTTGGTTTGAGAAGAAAAATCAACACAACTTTACCAGCTCTACACAATGCAATGAATTTATTAAACTAATCTAGGTATCAGCTATTTTTCATATACTACTTCCCAGACACAAAGAAATCAGATCACTGACAGCATAATAGTAAGAATACTACCTCTGGAGTCAGAAAGGTTCAGATTCTGCCTTATTAACTGGATGATTCCAAGCAAAGTGCATGCTAGGCTTCAGTTTCCCCATCTATAAAATAGGGATAATGATATCTCATCTCATAAGAAACCCCATCATGTTGTCGAGGATTAAATGTGGTTAGTATTAATTAAAACATGTGAACCTTACCTATAGGTACTGAATAGGTAACTATAGGTAAGGTTTCAGGATGCCAGGATTTGTTAGGAAAGTTAGCATAGCAATTTTATTTATGGATAGGAAAGCCTGAATATCGCACTGCTGCTGCTGCTGCTAAGTCGCTTCAGTCGTGTCCAACTCTGTGTGACCTCATAGACGGCAGCCCACAGGCTCCCCCATCCCTGGGATTCTCCAGGCAAGAACACTGGACTGGGTTGCCATTTCCTTCTGCAATGCATGAAAGTGAAAAGTGAAAGTGAAGTCGCTCAGTCGTGTCCGACTCCTAGCGACCCCATGGACTTCAGTGCACCAGGCTCCTCCGTCCATGGGATTTTCCAGGCAAGAGTACTGGAGTGGGGTGCCATTGCCTTCTCCCTGAATATAGCACAGGAGTGATTTATTGCACCAGATTTTTACTAAGATTTTCAATAAGGCTAATGTTTGATTCTGTAACATAAAAGGGAGCTGCTGAGCCCACAGCTGTTAACACCGAGGAGACACAATGATGGGTAAAATGAGACCCAGAACAAACTCACCCTCTACTCTCAGCTCTATTTCCTCTTTACAATGTTTCAGCATCCTTCTTCCTTTCCTTCCCATGATCCTGTGTCATTGAATCAAATAAGTACTAAGGTTTATAAATGTAAAGTCCAATGGAAGTAGGAATCATTTAAGATACTCACCCACTAATTTTTACTTTATTCTTGTTTTTGAAAGTTTTCTTGGATTCAGTAGTTCATTCCCTTGTCAATTTCTGGATCCTGGAACCAATTTTGTTCACTTACTGCACACCGCTATGGCCTGAGAGAAGAATGTAATAAAATCATAAATAGACTCTATTGATAATGGGGCCAAAACCACCAAACAGGAAAGAAGAAGTTATTATTTTCATCAAATTGAATAAAAACACCAAGGATGTATTTTGCTAGTACATTACATGTGAATGTGTATGTGCATCTTTCTTTCTTCCTGGAGAAAAAGATGAGAAAAATATTGAAAGATGAACTGTTTCCTCCCTATATTTTTTTGTGATAACTTTAAGCAGTTCTCAATAAAATATAAGTAAGCTAAGTACAGGAACACACAAAAATGATTGCTAAGTGACCAAGTGGGACTTATACCAGAATGCAAACTTGTTTTAACATTTAAAAAAAAATCAACTACCAGAATATTGTATTAGAATATAGGGCAAAATGCACAGACATCTCAATAAATGTAAAAAAAAAAAAAATAAAAAGCATTTGCAAAATTCCACACCTATTCATCAATTCTTAATGAATTGACGCTTTTAAACTATGGTGTTGGAGAAGACTCTCGAGAGTTACTTGGACTGCAAGGAGATCAAACCAGTCAATCCTAAAGGAAATCAACCCTGAATATTCACTGGAAGGACTGATGCTGAAACTCCAGTACTTTGGCCACCTGATATGAAGAGTTGACTCATTGGAAAAGACCCTAATCTGCTGGGAAAGACTGAAGGCAGGAGGAGAAGGGGATGCCAGAGGATGAGATGGTTGGATGGTATCAGTGAATTAACAGACATGACTTTAAGCAAACTCTGGGAGATGGTGAAGGACAGGGAAGCCTAGTGTGCTGCACTCCATGGGGTTGCAGAGTCGGACCCGACTTAGTGATTGAACAACCACGAATCTAGAAATAGAGAACACTCCTACAACTGAATAAAGAGCACCTATGGAAAAGTACAATTAGCATCACATTTGATGATGAAATGTTTGATTGTTGCTATTCAGTCACTCAGTCGCTCAGTTCTTTAGTGCTCAGCTTTCTTTATGGCCCAACTCTCACATTCATACATGACTACTAGAAAAACCATAGCTTTGACTATACGGACCTCTGTTGGTAAAGTATTGTCTTTGCTTTTTAATATGTTGTCTTGGTTTGTCATAGTTTTTCTTCCAAGGAGCAAGCATCTTTTAATGTTGGATAATTTCTCCCTAAGATCAGGACCAAGACAAAGATGTCTGTTCTTATTCTAGTCAACATAGTACTAGAGGTTCTGGTTAGGACAGTCCAGGAAAGACAATGAAATAAAAGACATCCATACTGGAAAAGAAGAAGTAATCCTACTAGCAAACAACATGATTCTGCATATATAGAATCCTAAGAATTTATGAAAAATCTACTAGAACTAATTAAAAAATGCAACAAGGTGGCAGGGAACAAGATCAATACATAAAAATCAATTGTATATCTATATACTATCAATGAACAATCTCAAAATGAAACTAAAGAAACAATTTCATTTACAACAGGATCAAAAAGAATTAAATGGTTAAAAATAAACAAAAGAAGTACAAAATTCATATTATAAAAACTCCAAAACACTGCTAAAAGAAATTAAAGATCTAAGTAAATATGAAGATGCCTACATTCTGAAATCCAAAGACTTAATGTCAAGATGGCAATATTCATATCAATTTACTGATTCAATTCTATCTACCAAAACTTAGCTTACATTTCTCAGAAACTGACAAACTGATACTGAAGTCTATAGAAATACAAAAGACCTAGAGTACTCAAAACAATTTGGAAAAAAAATATTGGGTCTCATAATTCCCAACGTCAAAACATATTGGAAGTGTATGGCAATCAAGGCAATGTGATACTAGCCTAAGTGTGGACATTTAGGTCAGTGGAATAGAACTGAGAGTCTAGAATTAGACAACTGCAATGATCATCAATTGATTTTTGACCAAAGTAACAAGACAGTTCAATGGTTGAAAAAAGGAGTCTTTTCAAGAAATGGTGCCGGTACAACTATATACCCATAAGAAAAAAAAAAAAAACAAAAAACTAGACTTCAATTTTCACAAAAATTAGCTCAAAACAGATGAGAACACTACCAGTAAGAGCTAAAACTATAAAACTCTCAAAAGGAAATAAATATAGGAGTAAATTTTCATGACCTTGGTCTTCAAGGAGATGACACTAAAATTATGAATGTGAAAGAAAAGTAAGTTCTGTAGATTGGACTCTATCAAAATAAGAACCTCTGCACTTTAAAAGATGCTTCTAATAAATGCATAAAAGTAAGAACATAAAGTAAGATAATACAGAGAATGCGATAAAATATTTGCAAATCATACATCTGCTAAGCAACTGTAACTAGAATATATAAGGAACTCTAATAATTCAACAATAAAGACAAACAACCTAATTTTAAAATGCATACAATATCTAAATGAACGTTTCTAAAAAGAAGATACATAAATTGTCAACAAACACATGAAAGGATGCCCAGCATCATGAGCTATTGAAGAAATGTAAATAAAAAGACATATCCGTTCAAACCCATGAGGATGGCTATAATCAAAAAGAAAAATAGTAGCAAATGCTAACGAGGCTGTAGAGAAATCTGAACATTCATACACTGGTACTGTGAAATGGTACAGCCACTTTGGAAAAGTCTAGCGGTTCCTCAAAAGATTAACCATGAGAGCTGCCACATGATCCAGCAACTCAACTCCTAAGTATTAACCTAAATGAAAATACATGTCCACACTAAAACTTGTACAGAGATGTCCACGGCAGCACTATTCACCATAGCCAAAAATGAGAAACAAATCAATGTTGCTAAACTAAGGAATGGGTAAATAAAACATGGTATATCCACACAAAAATGTATTACTTAGCAATAAAAAATGAAGCATTAGTACATGCCACAAGTTGGATAAACCTTGAAAACAGTTTCCAAAAAGAATGAAGGCATCATATAGTGTATGATTCCATTTATATTATATGAAATGTCCAAAGTAGGCAAATCTGTAAATAAGTGGTTGCCTAGTTTTTGGGAAAGGGAGGAAAAGAGAGGTGACATTAATGGGTAAAAGGTTTCCTTTTAATGTGATGAAACTATTTTTAAAATGACGGTAGTGGTGTCTGCATAATTCTGTGAATATCCGAAAAGTCTTTGAACTGTATGCTGTGTGAATATCTGAAGAAAGCTGCGGGGAAAAATAAAGAATTCAAACACGAGTGACTCATGACAAACCTCCAAGACCAGAAAATGGACCATTTTCTCTCTTACATGATTTTACATTTGTTTCAGAAATCTGAAGACACGGTGGTATTTCTCAGTGGGGAAATATTTTCCTTCCAGGAATTGTTCACCTAATAGTGAAACAATATCCTTAACTGTCTTATTCTCCCAATAAGGATGAGGCTTAAGAATTGCTGTTATTTAGTTGCTCCCTCATGTCTGACTCTTTTTTTGACCCGTGGACGGTAGTCCCCCAGGCTCCTCTATCCATAGGATTTCCCAGGCAAGAATACTGAAGTGGGTTTCCTTTTCCTTCTCCAGGGGATATCCCTGATCCGAATGCTATCTTTGCATTGCAGGGGAATTCTTTACTGCTGAGCCACCAGGGAAGCCCAGAGGCTAAATACATTGAATCAAACACTTTACAATAGAAAATGGAGGTGTAAGAATTAATACAGAACAGCTATTTTATTCTACAGAAGCTTTTTTTTTTTTTCCTGCTGTTGCTATGTGTGCTGTGCTATGCTTAGTCACTCAGTCATCCCAACTTTTTGTGACCCCATGGACTGTGGCTAGCCCGCCAGGCTCCTCCGTCCATGGGATTCTCCAGGCAAGAATACTGGAGGGGTTGCCATGCCCTCCTTCAGGAGATCTTCCCAACCCAGGGTTCGAACCCAGGTCTCCCGCACTGCAGGTGGATTCTTTACTGTCTGAGACACTAGGGAAGCCTATGTATCATAGTAAACACATCACGATATGGAAGTTTCACTTATTTTCTAACTGGGAACAGACATCCAAGAGGGGGAAATCTGACATGAATATGTTGATGAGTGGACAAGAGAGGCTTGTTGTGAGTTCCTCAGCACCACTTAACGTCCTTGATGGCCAATCCGATAAGGACCAGTGTCCAGGCATCGCAAGGGCAGCAGCATCCCTCTGTCCATTCCAACACATCACTGTAAGAGCAAGGTAACTGCCACCCCCTGATGCCCCTTGAGGATGCCTTCCTAGAGTGCTCCAAGGACAATTTTAAGACTAAAGAGTATCCTAAGAGAGGGGCTATGGGACAAGGTAGAGTCAAAGGGGAAAACTTCAACACCCATATTTGAAAGGGCTGCAGTCAACAACCTCGTCCACTAAGTAGATTGTCTGTCACACACACACACACCGAGTGTCACACACATCAGGTGCTCATGGTACATACTTTTTAATATGATTGCTTATAAGATAAATCCTTTGAAAAGGGATTAAATTTTACTGAAAATATTCATTATGATTTACAGTTGAGTCTGGTACTTCAGGTAGGATTTAGAGTAAATAAAATATTTTATGGGGAAATCATACCATTTATTAGAATGAGTGTATTATATCAAAAACACTATTAGTCTACATCATGGGAGGTAAATGTTGTTTCCATTTTGTAAGTAACCTGAGTCTCTGAAATAATAAATATCTAACTTAGACTCACACTGTTAGTAATGGCAGAGAAAAACCTCACATCTTCACCTTCACTTGTGATATTATTCTTAGTTAATACATTGCCTCTGAACAGTGAATAAACAGTAGAAGCACCATTAACAAAAAGTGTATAGTGATGCCTTTTTAGATAGCAAGGTAATATTGTTCACAGTAGATGCAAAATAAGTATTTTTAATTACTTTAATTTTTACTGAGATAACTATATTGACTGAAGGAAAAGGACATAGTGCTGTTTAGAAAACTTCTGATCAGCCTGCACGTTATAATCAGAAGCTTTTTGCAGCTCCACTAATGCTGTGGACTTCCCATCCGTTTGCTAATAATCTGATTACATGCTTCAGCCTTGGTGTCTGATCCCAGCAATACCCCCATGGATAACCCAATTCCAGAGAACACTCAAGGTGAATGCCTATCTATAGTTTCACTAATAATGAAAGCCATACATCATAGCTGCAAATTGCCAGGGACCCTGGGGTAGGCTAAGAAGAGATATTTTAATGGCCTTAGGTAATTACTAAGCACAGACATTTTCCATAGTAGGAAATGGAAGAAGCTGTGTCTCAGGTATAATCCAGACAGTAAGAGGGCTGACCCCCTTTCTATAGGCATCTTCCAGCAATTTAGAGAGTATCACAGGAAGACTTATAAGATCAAATCAGCTTTGTTGAAAAATCCCAAGTTGTATAACTGAATGAAGTTGAACAAGCAGAATAAACTGAAGTTTAAGATTGCCCCAGATGAAAATTGAATGACTATAGTTTTTTTTTTTTTCCACTCCCTAATTCATTTAATAAACATAATTACCAAGATGGTAGTTTTATGCTATGAGTACTAAAAGGAACTGCTTTGAGGAGACATAAGGGAAATCTAAAGACCTTAGGTGAGATTCAAAAGCATTCTATACAGAATTACACATATAGGCCATACCTTTAAATAAAAATATATGAATAGTTAATTTTTTTAATGCCACAGTATCAGTCAAGTGGGCAGTGGACTTATTTTTAGCTGCCATTGTCTCCCCAGGTTGTGACATGAATGCAATATGAGCTCTGCAGTTCTCCTAGCTCCCGTTCATCAGTGAGCTCCCCTGGGCAAATTTCTCATTACTTTACCCAGTACGGCTGGTGCTTCTTCAGACGCCATGTCCTGTTTCTGTCTGTGTTCAAGCCCTTAGTTCAGTTTGTCCACCTGGAGTTCTATTAATGAATAGAGGCAAGCTCAGGTTAATTTCCAAATCATATCAGCTTTCTATTCATTCAGTGTCAAGGTCACCAATGACCTTCATGTTTTTAAATCTAATGGACAGTTCCTGGTCCTAAAAACACATTTTTTTCACTTGACAATTAGGATCCCAAACTCCCTTGTTTTTCCCCCAACTTCTCTGTCTCCCAGAATTCTTCACTGATTCCTCCTTGCCAATCTTCATTCTAAATTTTGCAGTGTTTTTGGTCTCATTTATTGAGCTTTGCATCTTTTCTATCTGCATTCACTCCATTGCTGACCTTACCTAATCTTGTAGTTTCAAATGCCATTTCAATACATTCATAAATGTACTTTTCCAGTCCTGATCTACTAATTCCTGAGCTCCAGACTCAATGAGCCTTTTGTCTACTCAACATCTTTATCTGGATGGCATCTGATATTTAATGAGCTTCCCAAGTGGCACTAGTGCTAAAGAAGCTGCCTGCCAATGCAGGAGACATGAGACAAGGGTTTGATCCCTGGGTCAGGAAGAGTCCCTAGAGGAGGGCACAGCAACCCACTCCAGTATTCTTGCCTGGAGAACATGGACAGAGGAGCCTAGTGGGCTACAGTCCATAGGGTCACAAAGAGTTGGACATGACTGAGGTGACTTAGCACGCATGCACACTGAAAGTTAGTGAGTATTAAAAAAAAAAAAAATTAGGGCTTCCCCATTGGCTCAGGGGTAAAGAATCCGTCCACAATGCAAGAACAGCAGGAGATGCAAGTTTGATCTCTGGGTCAGGAAGTTCCCCTGGAGAAGGGCATGGCAACCCACTCCAGTATTCTTGCCTGGAGAATCCCATGGACAGAGGAGGCTGGCAGCTGGCGGGTTACCATCCACAGGGTCACAAAGAGTCAGACACGACAGAAGCGACTTAGCACTCAGCACGCATTAAAATTTTATACCATTTCTCTATACCTACTATCTGTATCTACAAACATGTGATCTTTCACTCTTATTAATCTATTCCTCTTCATATCCCTATCATAGTAAATGACAAACCACCCTCTTTCAGTTCAGTTCAGTTCAGTCGCTCAGTCGTGTCTGACTCTTTGCAACCCCATGAATCGCAGCACACCAGGCCTCCCTGACCATCACCAACTCCTGGAGTTCACTCAAACTCACATCCATAGAGTCGGTGATGCCATCTAGCCATCTTATCCTCTGTCGTCCCCTTTTCCTCCTGCCCCCAATCCCTCCCAGCATCAGAGTCTTTTCCAATGAGTCAACTCTTTGCATGAGGTGGCCAAAGTACTGGAGTTTCAGCTTTAGCATCATTCCTTCCAAAGAACACCCAGGACTGATCTCCTTGAGGATGAACTGGTTGGATCTCCTTGCAGTCCAAGGAACTCTCAAGAGTCTTCTCCAACACCACAGTTCAAAAGCATTAATTCTTCGGCACTCAGCTTTCTTCACAGTCCAACTCACATCCATACATGGCGACTGGAAAAACCATAGCCTTGACTAGACAGACCTTTGTTGGCAAAGTAATAACGCTGAAGAAGCTGAAGTTGAACGGTTCTATGAAGACCTACAAGACCTTTTGGAACTAACACCCAAAAAAGATGTCCTTTTCATTATAGGGGACTGGAATGCAAAAGTAGGAAGTCAAGAAACACCTGGAGTAACAGGCAAATTTGGCCTTGGAATACGGAATGAAGCAGGGCAATACATGACGACTGGAAAAACCATAGCCTTGACTAGACAGACCTTTGTTGGCAAAGTAATAACACTGAAGAAGCTGAACGGTTCTATGAAGACCTACAAGACCTTTTGGAACTAACACCCAAAAAAGATGTCCTTTTCATTACAGGGGACTGGAATGCAAAAGTAGGAAGTCAAGAAACACCTGGAGTAACAGGCAAATTTGGCCTTGGAATACAGAATGAAGCAGGGCAAAGGCTAATAGAGTTTTGCCAAGAGAACACACTGGTCATAGCAAACACCCTCTTCCAACAACACAAGAGAAGACTCTACACATGGACATCACCAGATGGTCAACACCAAAATCAGATTGATTATATTCTTTGCAGCCAAAGATGGAGAAGCCTTATAAAGTCAGCGAAAACAAGATGGGGAGCTGACTGTGGCTCAGATCATGAACTTCTTATTGCCAAATTCAGAGTTAAATTGAAGAAAGTGGGGAAAACCACTAGATCATTCAGGTATGACCTAAATCAAATCCCTTATGATTATACCCACCCTCTTTACCTCATAGCAAAAACCTTGGAATCAAGCTAGTTTCATCACTTTCTCTTATAATCCAAATCCAACTCAGCAACAAATATTGATGGTTTGCCCTTTAAAATATATCCATAAGCTTATCACTTTCTTCCACACCCACCACGGCCACCCTGATCCAAGTAACTAACCTGCTCACCTGCATTATCCTAACACATTTTTGGCCTTGCTTCCCTATATTCTATTCTCAACTCAAGCAAATCAATACTTTTGCAAAGTAAGTCAAATCATGTTATTTCTTCTTTTCAAAAGCTACTAAGGGTCTTCTCTCTCAGAGTAAAACCCAAAGTCCTTAAACGTTTTGCTGCTGCTGCTGCTAAGTCACTTAAATCATGTCCGACTCTGTGTGACCCCAGAGATGGAAGCCCACCAGGCTCCCCCGTCCCTGGGATTCTCCAGGCAAGAATACTGGAGTGGGTTGCCATTTCCTTCTCCAATGCATGAGAGTGAAAAGTCAAAGTGAAGTCGCTCAGTCGTGTCCAACTCTTAGCGACCTCATGGACTGCAGCCCACCAGGCTCCTCAGTCCATGAGATTTTCCAGGCAAGAGAACTGGAGTTGGGTGCCATTGCCTTCTCCGTTAAAAGGTTTAGAAGGTTTTAAATAATTTGCTGCCCTCCCAACCCACCTCTCAGATCTGGTCCCCCGGGATTCTGTCTCTAGCTCCCTCCACTCTGGCCCAATGGTCCCTTCTTGTTCTTTGCTAAGCAAAATAGTCAGGTTCAGTTTCAAAACTTTGCACTTGCTTTCTCCCATGCCCAGAATGTTCTTTCCTTCATCCTTCATCTCCTTTGGTTCTTTGATTAAAATGTCACCTTCTCTGTGAGGCCTTCTTTGACCATCCTATTTTAAATCGTAACTCCCACCTGGAATCAACTATCACTCTTCTATGTTTTGTTTTTCATTTTTCTTCCTAACATGTCTCACTATCTGGCACATCATATATTTTATCTTTTTTGATGCATTGTTTGCGTTCTCCCAGGTATGCAAATTCCATGAAGTTAGGTTTCATCTTTTTAATTCAAGGCTGTGCCCCAGTTTCTAAAACAGTACTTGTCAGATCCAAAATAGGCAGCTAATAAATAGATTTTGAATGAATAAATGAATTCCTTTCATACCTAACCCCTTCATATTTAAGAGCAGACATATTTACTTAATGGCTGAGGATAAAACAGCTACAGTTCTAAATAAGACCTTCAAAGTCATCCTGTCCAAAATTTCTTCCTCTACACCTCTGGGTGCTTCCCTTGAATGGGTCCACACAGACTGACCCTCCAGGGCTGTTTCATAACCTATAGCCACATCAGGGTTACAGGGATCTCCCATTTCCTTCAAAAGTTTTCCTGCTTCTTGTGCCAATAATGATGATAACAATGACAATGATGATGTCATAGCACTAACGAACATTTTTTTAAGTGTTTACTCTTCATCAGCTGTTGTACTCAGAATTTCTCATTGCATCATCTCACTTAATTCCCACAACAAATCTATTCGGTAAATACTATTATTAATCTTTTTTTTTTTTAACATGAACTTGATACTTAGCAAGATTAAGCAACGTGAGAGTTTATACAACTAATTAGTAACAGAGCTGGGTTAGGATCTGAGATCTGCCTGACTCCAGAATTCAAGATCTTAGCCTCTACCCTATACTGCCTCCCTCAAGTCTCAGCCTATTCAGGGATGGAATGTCCTTGGTGATCCTGATGGTGGCCACCATGAAGAACAGCATCATAGAAAGATCCAGATAATGAGTGTTTTAACATCCTGGGGGTTGTAAGGTCAAGGCTCCTCCCTACTCATTGCAAGAACAAAAATGACTGCAATTGTTCATTTAAAATCATGCATGTGGGTATAAACATAGGAAAATAAATGTTATGAAACTTTCAACAGCAGTCTCTATTTCAGTTTCCAACACTGCTCAAGATATTAGAAAATTTGAACTCATTGAAACTCTTGATGCAAATGTATATTATCTTCTTGTTCAAAACCAAAAATAGTTACATGTGAGCCTTTAAAAGTCCTTGCTACTGGAATTGTTTAAATTAATGATCTTACAGAGCAATTTTGTAAAATTACATAATGAAATAAACTCCTTTTTTATTAAACTATTAAAAGCTTTATCAGTTTATTCACATGGACAAAAGATGTACTCATATCCCATGAAGCAAAATCTAGTAGACTTAGTTTAAATCTTGGTTATAAACACTTATTGGATGTAGACCTTATGGATGGCTTTTAGCCATGGCAGGCCTCAATTAATTCATTTTTAAATGGGATTAATACCACCTATCTCTCATGTGTTTTGAAGGCTGAATATTATACATATAATTGCCTTGCACAGTAGCTGACATATAATAACTTCTCAACAAAGGTTAGCTTGAAATTAGGGTCTCTAAAAAGTTTTAATTAGCAAAGTACAATGGCATGTTATCATGTGTTAAATGAGTTTCAAGAGAATTTCTGGAAGTGTTTTATTAGGCTGTCATTCCTGAGGTAGCAAGCCTTAATATTATGGGCCCCATAGATCTTTTGGGTTTTGAAAATGTAAAGCTTAGAAGAAAGATAGTGATGTGCTGGAGAGTGAAGCTGGAGACAATTGTTCCTGTGTTATTACTGAGCATGTATGTGGCTGCCAAACCCAGCATGTGATCTTGGAGCAAATGAAGGAGTCAGAGTATCTCATAAAGATGAACAGGGTGCTCAGAAAGGAAGACCTGGATATTATTTATAGTAAATTAGTACATACATAATTATTCTTTGTAACAAATAAAAAGATGCATTATAAGGAATAGGCTCAAGTGATTGTGGAGACTGAAAAGTCCCTAGATCTGTTGAACTGCAGTCAGCAAGCTAGAGATCCAGGAGTCCAAAATATATGTGTGTGTGTGTGTGTGTGTGTGTATTTACAAGGTATACACACACACACATAAATACACGCTAGTGGTTCTGCTCGTGGTTCTACTTCTCTGATTGAAGCCTGGCTGATGTGTGTTATTATCAACATGAAGCCTAGAGAGTAAGAAACCGCCATAGTGCTTTTTTGCAGAACCTGAGGTCATCCAAGACCATAAAAAGCAAATTTGTCTGCAAATATGTAATAGCTTTAAATATGTCCATATGTGTCAAAAGCCACATGAGACTGAGGTGTCATCATGATGATGTGGTGATGGTATTTCATCAGAGGAACAAGGGATGCTTGGATCCTACACAACTGCCTTTCCAAAGAAAGTTAAAGTAACATTTGACGGAAAATGGACCTTCAAAACTCTATTGAGATAGTGCATAGATGGGTATGTGTGCTGCAAGATGAGAAGTGGCACAAAAGATAATTCAATCTCATTTTCCACAGCGTAAATTCAACAGACCGTGCTGAAATTTAAAAATTAACATGTGCCAACACAAGCACATTAATTAGAAATACAGAAGAAAATATCAAAAAGAATAGCTACAACAATAGAAAGCGGTTGCCTCTAGGGATAGAAAACTTGTGGTGATGAGAAAGAGGGGCAGAGAACAGTGCTTTGTTTTCTTTAATATGGCTTGTACAAGTACCTGATTCTTCAAAGTATAGGTATACATAACCGTTTAAAATTTTAAAATAAACACAAAAGATTTATACACAAAGATGCTCATCACAGTACTGTTTATAAAAATTAATGCTAATATCCACATTCACAAAATGAATAGCTAAATTACTATTTGCTATATAATGGAATGTACTACTAACGAAATCACCTTTAGCGCAAGGTTTAGTAAATACATGTTTAAAAGTTAATAGTGAGAAGCAGGTTTCAAAGCTGTACAATCAGCATCATCTTAAATAGGAAAGAAATTAACTGAAGTGGGAGAGAAACTAACTGAATGATGGAAATTTCTGGATTATGAATGGTGACATATATGTGAATGTTTCCTTACTGTTTTTCATGTGTACATTCATGCTTTCTAAAATTGTTAAAGTATATGGTAAAAGGGAGGAAGGTACGAAAATAGGAGGAGGCAAAAGGAAAAGGGGAAAGAGAAATGGGGTAAAAGTTGGGTGGGAGAACAGAGCAGAAGGAGGAGGAGGGAAGGGGGAAAGGGAGGGGAGGAAATCACCTCTGTCTGTCACGAGGGGCCAATCTTCCCCTCAGCCCCTCTGGAGTTCTTGTGGCTGAACTAATAGTAAAACTGACACAACATAGATTAACAGGAGAGAAAGAAACAAATTTTAACTTGTGCTCACAGATGTCACACAGAAACAGGACCTAAGAGGTGGCCAGAGCAAGCAGCTTTTATATGTTTTAGACAGAGAAATTACACATTTGTGAGGAATTGACAGGACAAAGAAACTTAGGTGTGGGGTACTCAGTTCCCAAAGAATCTAAACAGAATTCGAGCTTGCTGCTGCTGCTAAGTCACTTCAGTCATGTCCGACTCTGTGCGACCCCACAGGCTCCGCCGTCCCTGGGATTCTCCAGGCAAGAACACTGGAGTGGATTGCCATTTCCTTCTCCAATGCATGAAAGTGAAAAGTGAAAGTGAAGTCACTCAGTCGTGTGTTAATTGAAATCACAAGGTTTGTACATAGCCTTATTGCCCAGATTACCTATCTCTGTTCATAAGTGTCCTTCTAGCTTCAGATGTAGGGAGTGTGCCTTTCACATGAGAGATTTATTTCCTGCTTTCAGGGAGACAGAAAGAAGAGTCAGAATGTTCCTCTTGTACTTGCCATTTCTTATGTGACTTTGATCCAAAATAATCAAGATGCCATCGTAGCATATTTGGGAATAATCTGTCTTGAGACCCAGTATCACCATGATACCCAGTGGGTCCTATCTAAGAGCTCTGTTACCTCCTCGTCAAGCATATACAGGTGTGGATGGTAGGAACTTTGTGCTTTTGGAGCTAAAGTTTATCTCAGACCATCCTGAAGAAACTGAGTATTATTTTCTTAAGGGATTGCCTGATAACTGTGTAATTAACACATACTCCTCTGCATTTCATTTTTCTCTACCTTTAAAGCACAATTTACAAACAATAAAAATGCACCCATTAACACTTTAATGACTTCTGACAAATGCATATACTTGAGTAACCATCACCCCAATCAGGACATAGAGCATTTCCATCACCCAGAAAGTTCCCTTGTATGCCTTTCAAGTAGTCCATCATTCCCCTAGGAAACCACTGGAGTTAGCATCCATCATCACAGTTTATTTCTATCTGTTAAAGATCTTTGTATGAATGTAAATGCAAAGGGTGTACTCTTTCCTTGACTAGATCCTCTTGCGTAGCATTTTTTTGGGATTTATCCATCTTGTTTATATCACTAATAGTTAGTTCTCCTTTTTATTGCTGACTAATATTACATTACTCTGCTGACAAAGATCCAAACAGTCAAAGCTATGGTTTTCCCAGTAGTCATGTATGGATTTGAGAGTTGGACTACAAAGAAGGCTGAGCACTGAAGAATTGATGCTTTCGAACTATGGTACTACAGAAGACTCTTGCGAGTCCCTTGGACAGCAAGGAAATCAAACCAGTCCATCCTAAAGGAAATCAACCCTGAATATTCATTGGAAGCACTGATGCTGAAGCTGAAGCTCCAATACTTACTTGGCTACCTGCTACAAAGGTCAACACATTGGAAAAGACTCTGATGCTGGGAAAGATTGAGGAAAAGATGAGAAGGTGGCGACAGAGGATGAGATGGTTGGATGGCATCACTGACTCAATGAACATATGTTTGGGCAAACTCTAGGAGATAATGAAGGACAAGGAAGCTTGGTGTGCTGCAGCTCATGGGTTGCAAATAGTTGGACATGACTTAGCAACTGAACATCAAGTATTACATTACTGGAGTGTACAACTTGTCCATCTGTTGGTGGCTGTTTGAATACTTCCCAGTGTAAACTAATATATAAAAAACACTGCTATGAGAATTTTGTACATGTCCTTTTGTGCACATATGGCTTCCTTTCTTTTCAGTAAATATTTAGAAATGATATTGCTGTGCAATAATGTAGGTGGACTATGCTGTCTGTGGCTCAGCCAGTAAAGAGTCTGCCAGCAATGCAGGAGACCGGGGTTTGATCCCTGGGTTGGGAAGATCTCCTGAAGAAGAAAATGGCAACCTACCCCAGTACTGTTGCCTGGAGAATCCCATGGACAGAGGAGCCTGGCCGGCTACAATCCATGGGGTCGCAGCGTTGGATACGACTAAGAGAATTTACTTTAGTGTAGGTGGATGTTGAACTTTTTAAGAAATTGCCAAATTATTTTCCAAACAGATGATACAATTTTATAGTCCTACCAGAAATGTAAAAACAAAATCCAGTTGCAGTTTTCTGATTCTATTTATCAGCTTACTCAGAGTTTTGTGTACATTTGCCTTTGTGTTTCTAGTAGAAGAACTCCTTTCAACCGTATGGTGATGGACGGAAACTGCATTTTTGGTGATGAGCATGTGTCAGCACACACAGAAGTAAAACTATAATGTTGTACATATGAAGCATACACAATGTTATCAAACAATGTTAGTATAATAAAAATAAATTTAAAATAAATATATTATTCTTTAAAAATTCCAGTTACTGTACATCTTCACACAGATTTCATATTGTCAGTCTTCTTAATTTCAGCCACTCTACTAAGCACAGAGTGATATCTTAGGATATTGAAGATATCTGGTTCTCCATTTGCATATCTTCTTTTGTGAAATGTCCATTCTACTTTGATTTGAATGTTTGAGGAACTGAATTTGGGTTTTTGTTTGTTTGTGTTCTGGATACAACCTATTTGCCAGAAATATGCATTGCAAATATTTTTCTCTAGACTGTGGCTTGCCATTTTTTTTAATGGTGTTGTGATAAGCAGAGATTTGTACATTTTTATTCTAAGGAGATCAAACATATCATATTTTTCTGTTTTTATTTAGTGCTTTTTGAGTTCTAAGAAATTTTTGCCTACTTCAACATCGTGAACTGTGTTTTCCTTTAGGTATATTACTCATTTCAAATTTTTGTATATGGTGTGAGAAAAGAATTTGTTCTGTTTTTCTATATGGCTATCCAGTGGTTTTAGCCAGTGTGTTGAAAATATTTTACTTTCTCCATTGAATTATCTTTCTGCTTTTGTATAACTTATATTTGCTTTTGATTAGGGTCCTACAGTCACAGCTTCCTTCCAAAAGAGAGGTAGTTGAGAGTTTCTGTGTTCCTCACCTGCAAGAACAAGCAAGCTGCTGCTGCTGCTGCTGCTATGTTGCTTCAGTCATGTCTGACTCTTCACAACCCCATGGACTGCAGCCCACCAGGCTTCCCCATCCCTGGGATTCTCCAGGCAAGAATACTGGAGTGGGTTGCCATTTCCTTCTCCAAAGCATGAAAGTGAAAGTGAAAGGGAAGTCGCTCAGTCGTGTCTGACTCTTCACAACCCCATGGACTGCAGCCCACCAGGCTCCTCTATCCATGGGATTTTCAGGCAAGAGTACTGGAGTGGGGTGCCATCGCCTTCTCCAGAACAAGCAAGAGTAGTGCCCAAATCACCTTGAAATAGCACCCCTTTCCTGAGGAGTTCCCTGCTGGTAAGCCCAATGATCATTAAGCACATCTAAGAAAGGAAGCACTTGGAGAAGAACATAGATAACATACTCCAGAAATCTAAATCTCTGTTCATGCCTCAGATCCGCTTTGTTGCTTCCAGGGGTAAAGCAGAGGGACCTGATAACTGAGCGTTTAGGTTTTGCCAGACACTTTAGAAAGCACTTTATAAACATTGTCTCAGTGGATGTTCTTTTTGATACCAGGAAATATTTATTTGAATTCTATTACGTAGATAAGAAAACTTAGACTTTGCCACAGTTCCTTGGCCAGTTGATGGTAATAGCAGGATTTGAACTCCTACTTCCTAAACTTGAACTTCCTAAATATAGCACAGTTCTTTCTTGTATCTCATATGACCATTTCACAGAAGATATCTGAAGAACATCCCATTAGGAGCCAAGGAAACAGATGAAGAGTATTTTCAGTTATTCTTGACCTATCAGATCACTGACTCTCTTTCAGTCTCCTTAAGTTGTGACAGTTTTCTTCTCTCATTCTAAAATGACCATCTCAGTTTTGGTCTTTGAACTAAATTTCAAATAACATAATACCCCAAAAGTCATCGTGTTGTGAGAATCCCAGGAATATGTGTTGGTAAACTCAATAACAAGAGAAAATATATGTTTGATATATTTCCAGTGGAATTTTTAAAATAAACATATTTACCCTAAAGCAAAATTATTGGATGACAACCTACAAATTTACTTATAATTGCTTCCTTCCCATTCATGTGCACATACATTTTTGAAACTAATAATTATAGGATTCCTTTGACAGCACTTTACTTTCCCATGCAGTAAATAATCATTGTCAGCTGTAAATAATAATAAAAAGACAAGTTTTCCATTGTAAAATAAAGTTAAGGTGGTTTGTCCTAATATAAAAGAAAGAAGAAAGGCAGATACTTGTCCTAACAATCACAGGAACTTGGAGTGTTCAAGTTCTTGTCTGTTAGTTTGACAGTATCATTTATCATGCCTATACCTTTCTTGCTACATTTTAGAACAAGAATTTTATTTGGACAGTCGTATGCTGCCAGATATTTATTGATTAAAATACATTTGTGTTTTCAAGAAGACTGAAAGCACACAGCAATAAAAGTTCAGTTCAGTTCAGTCTCTCAGTTGTGTCCGACTCTTTACTCAAACTCATGTCCGTTGCATCGATGATGCCATCCAGCCATCTCATCCTCTTCTCCTCCCGCCTTCAATCTTTCCCAGCATCAGGGTCTTTTCCATTGAGTCAGATCTTCACATCAGATGGTCAAAGTATTGGAGCCCACCAAAATAAAGTCTGCCACTGTTTCCACTGTTTCCCCATCTATTTACCACATGGGCTCCAAAATCACTACAGATGGTGACTGTAGCCACGAAATTAAAAGACGCTTGCTCCTTGAAAGAGAAGGTATGACCAACCTAGACAGCATATTAAAAAGCAGAGACATTACTTTGTCAACAAACGTCCATCTAGTCAAAGCTATGGTTTTTCCAGTAGTCATGTATGGATGTGAGAGTTGGACTGTGAAGAAAGCTGAGTGCCCAAGAATTGATGCTTTTGAATTGTGGTATTGGAGAAGACTCTTGAGAGCCCCTTGGACTGCAAGGAGATACAACCAGTCCATCCTAAAGGAAATAAGTCCTGAATATTCATTGAAAGGACTGATGCTGAAGCTGAAACGCCAATACTTTGGCCACCTGATGCGAAGAGCTGACTCATTGGAAAAGACCCTGATGCTGGGAAAGACTAAAGGCGGGAGGAAAAGGGGATGACAGAAGCATCACCAACTCAATGGACATGGGTTTGAGTAAACTCTGGGAGTTGGCGATGGACAGGGAGGCCTGGAGTGCTGCAGTCCATGAGGTCACAAAGAGTCGGACACGACTAAGAGACTGAACTGAACTGAACTGATGGGACTAGATGCCATGATCTTAGTTTTCTGAATGTTGAGTTTTAAGCCAACTTTTTCACTCTCTTTCACTTTCATCAAGAGGCTTTTTAAGTTCTTCACTTTCTGCCATAAGGGTGGTGTCATCTGCATATCTGAGGTGATTGATATTTCTCCCCACAATCTTGATTCCAGCTTGTGCTTCCTCCAGCCCAGCGTTTCTCATGATGTACTCTGCATAGAAGTTAAATAAGCAGGGTGACAATATACAGCCTTGATGTACTCCTTTTCCTATTTGGAACCAGTCTGTTGTTCCATGTCCAGTTCTAACTGTTGCCTCCTGACCTGCATATAGGTTTCTCAAGAGGCAGGTCAGGTAGTCTGATATTCCCAACTCTTTCAGAATTTTCCAGAGTTTGTTGTGGTCCACACAGTCAAAGGCTTTGGCATAGTCAATAAAGCAGAAATTGATGTTTTTCTGGAAGTCTCTTGCCTTTTCCATGATCCAGCGGATGTTGGCAATTTGATATCTGGTTCCTCTGCCTTTTCTAAAACCAGCTTGAACATCTGGAAGTTCACGGTTCATGTACTGCTGAAGCCTGGCTTGGAGAATTTTGAGCATTACTTTACTAGCATGTGAGATGAGTGCAATTGTGCAGTACTTTGAGCATTCTTTGGCATTGCCTTTCTTTGGTATTGGAATGAAAGCTGACCTTTTCCAGTCCTGTGGCCACTGCTGAGTTTTCCAAATTTTCTGGCATATTGAGTACAGCACTTTCACAGCATCATCTTTTAGGATTTGAAATAACTCAACTGGAATTCCATCACCTCCACTTGCTTTGTTCGTAGTGATGCTTCCTAAGGCCCACTTGACTTCACATTCCAGGATGTCTGGCTCTAGGCTGATGATCACACCATCATGATTATCTGGGTCATGAAGATCTTTTTTGTATAGTTCTTCTGTGTATTCTTGCCACCTCTTCTTAATATCTTCTGCTTCTGTTAGGTCCATACCATTTCTGTTCTTTATTGTGCCCATCTTTGCATGAAATGTTCCTTTGGTATCTCTAATTTTCTTGAAGAGATCTCTAAACTTTCCCATTCTGTTATTTTCCTCTATTTCTTTGCATTGATCACTAGTATACTTATAAAATTATACTTCTTTCATCATAATCTGAAGGACAAGGTGCAGGGACCATGTAATAATTTTAACCTGCCCACCAGTTCTTTTGAGTTTCTAGCACCCACCAGCTCTGGAAGTGAAAACAAAACCAATCCCTTAAATCATAGTTGTTAGTTGAGAGCTGGTTACTACCTTCGCCCTCATGACATTGGCTGGTACTATGAGTAAAACAAGCACGCTCCTATTAAAATGACAGCATTGCAAAACATAAGCCTGGTGCTGCCATGAGCTTTCTTTGCTACCTTGAGACAAAATCTTACCAAAGTTTCAAACCAATGAAGGAAAAAGCAGAGCTGAGAAACTGAGAGTAAGAATGAATGAACGCTGATACAATTTGAACTTTGAATTCATCCATATCTACGTCAGATTTGATTTCCAGCAACTAAACTATCACTGACCAATCCAAGGTAAGTCCATGGGAAAATACACCATGCATGTTGCCAACATGGACTGATGCACAAGCCTCAGAAATTTCAAGTAAAGTGGGCAGGTGAGTAAGATTAAAGGGACAGAAAAAGGAACCTTGATTCTCAAAGCAGGTTCTGACCAACAAGATATTTTCTATTATGAACTCATCGGGGTTGGACCTAACACCAAGGGCAGACAGAACAGAATAGAAGAGAACTTGTTGGTAGGAGGCATCAGCAGGAGAGAGACAAGTGCATTCTGAAACACATCAGTCCCACTTACTCGGCACAAAATCACATACCTACTGATGACATTGTTTATTTCATGTCTTGTGTTGTTATATAGCTTTTCATGTGAACTTGCCCCGAATCTCCCACTACATTATAAGCTTCTAAAAAAAGTACTAACTATGCATGATATTCTTTTAACATTACTAACAGTGCCAGGTATAGGACTATAGATGTAGCATATTATTAATAAACATTTAATGAATAAATAGAGGAATGAAAACTCAAATGAAAGAACAAATACCATCTAATTAGTATTTAAGATCATTGTATAAATAACATTTTGTCAACTCCCACTTATCACATTTCTTCTTGATTCTGTTTATACCTTCCTTGTCCTTATTTAAAATAATTCTCTAATACTTTTAAGTCTCCAAAGTGATACCTCTGTATGAAGTTTATTTTTTGTTTGCATCTGTTCAAAACTCAAGTAACATTCTCCAACTCCCTTCTCTTGAATCCCATTTTTATCTTTTAAGAGTCAAATGAGTTTTCTTATACCAGTAACATTTTATTTGTAGGATATATGTCCATGGCTTTTCAAAACAAGACAACCAGTGTGTCTAGAGATAATTCAGAAGGCAAAATTCTTGCCCCATTCTAATCCACATGCCATACTCATTGCCAAGAGAAAATTAGTACTACGTCCCCCAAAGTGAAACATGCATAGGATTGGTGTTATAATGTTGACTTCTTAGCCATATCCCAGACCTACATCATGGAGTCAGATCTCTGGCAATGTCAGAAATTCTTTTTCTCCTTTTTTCCCAATTATCCCCAGGTGAATTTTGTGCTCATTTAAAATGGGGATTGCTGTGAATTTCTTTGACTTGAGGGACAGGGGGAAGAAAGGCATCACCCTAATTTCAAAGGACTCACTATGGTAGCAGACATAAAGTTAATTTTTAATAAGCCCCTGCTGCTTATCCTAAAAGAGGCAAGTTCTTAAACAAGAAAGATTATTTGGGGCATTACAAAGAAACATTCTACACAGAGATAAGGTTGGAAGCCATTTAATGTTCCAACATCAGACCTGGGAATCCCTTCCAAAAATATTTTCAGGACAATCAAAGAATCTCAGTTTAAATGAGAGATTCAGGACACAGGGGTTACCTTTGGACATCTGTGCCCCCCTCTCTTTGTGTATGACAAAGCCTCCAGCATATAGGTTTATACTTAATGACTCACTTAGATGTTGCTGAGACTATCCCCACTGAAGCCCTCAAAGTCTGTGTGGATGGAAACTTGGGAAATTTCCTTTATGAGATCCCTGGAATTCCCAGATAATTATTTTTCCTCCTCCAACGAATAGTTGTATTGAATGACTGTAGTTGTTTTTTCTAGATAACATATACTATATTCTCTGAGCTCCTTCTAAAATATAAGCTGCATATCTACAATACTTAGAAAAAGACACGTGATCTAAAGCTTCTCCCTTAGAGTTTTCCTTTGTTAAGAAGCCATGTATGCCTGACTTACATGTTTCTATAAAAGACTGGGTAAATTTTTGCCTCATGATATTTATTGTAAGTAAGGTAGAGAATGTTGTGATTAGAACACATTTTGACCCAAAGTTTCTCTTCTGGGAGAGAAAATTAAAAGGCCTTAGAAGACCTCTTGATTCCATAACAGTCCCTCAGTGTACCACAGAGGATGATACAAAGAGCAGATGACTTTGTATTATTACCAGGAAGCCAAAGGAGTTCTGGGGCCCAGTCTCCACACAAGGCTTCCCTGGTGGCTCAGATGGTAAAGAATCTGTCCACAATGAGGGAGACCGGGGTTCCATCCCTAGGTCAGGAAGATCCCCTGGAGAAGGGAATGGCAACCCACTCCAGTACTCTCACCTGAAGAAACTCATGGACAGAGGAGCCTGGTGGGCTACAGCATGCGGGATTGTAAAGAGCTGGACATGACAGAGCGACTAACACTTTCACTTTCATCTCCAGAAAAAGGTAGGCACATAGGAGGTAATACTCAGACATCTTTTTGGTATTATAATAGTTTGATTCTATAGTCACTAAAGTGGGGTGGGAAAGAAGCATATCCCTGGCTAATATCTATCTCACTGCAATTTTAAGAAACAAATAAACAAAATTTGGTCCAGAAAGAGAGCCAGTTCCTCAACATCCTCCCTGGAGAAGATATGGATAATATGGGGCATAACACATTTTTAATAACTTTGGATAATGTAGACCCATTAAATTTTGATGATAGAAAATCCTTGAAGATAATTTAGTTCACTGGTTCCCAAATCTGGCTGACCATACAAATTACCCTAGACTTAAAAATCTGAATCACCAGGGGTAGAAGCCAGAAATACATATTAATTTTTCAGTCCCCAAACACACCTGAACCAATAAGGGAATTGAAGAATTAAATGATTTGTTGAAAGATGCATATCTTGTCAACAGCAAAAGCAGTCCAGAACCTAAGCCACAAATTCCCAGAAGTAAAAAGTATCTCCAAATGTCATCTTAGCATAACTGTCTAAGAGTGGTCCTTAAGCTATAAAAGATTTTCTGAGGGAACTCAGATTCCAACCCCCAAAGACATTTTCAAATGCTGAGTCTGAGGTGAAGCCCAGAAACAGACATTTGTAATAGGCCCTTTAGTGGATTCTGAAGGAGGGTAACCCCTACAGGGAGCAATTACGGACATTTTGTCTACCAGATGTCTCAGTTCCTCGTATCATGTTCCCACACTTTGTTTAAACTCATTGCATCTATATGAAGATTAATACCATTGTAATAACTTTCCTTTATTATAAGTCTGTTAGAAACAGTTTTTTACATTTTTTCTCCAGAAACCTAGTCCTGTAACTCTGCCTCACAGAAGTTATTTCTGCCTCTCTGGGCCTTACAAAACGTTTTTTCCCAACGCTGTATGTTAGTTTTTGGAGAATTCAAAGCCAATCTAGAACTCCTCTTTCCAGGGGAGAATGGAGATGAAAAAAAATTCCTCTAGTTCATCTCTCGCCTCTCCCCTCTTCTTCCTTTGTGGCTTGTTTCACTTATGGCCAAAACCCTTCTCCCACCAAAAACACAAATAAATACATAAAAATAAATCACTGAAGCAGCTTCTTGCTGTCTTATGGCTCTGAGCCCTAAGCCTTAGGCAAAGCAGCTGGGTCTGATGCTGAAACCAGAAGGGCCTGACTACATGGGAACAGAGCCAAGGCTGTTTTCCAACAATTAACTTTTCTCAAACACAGCCATGCTCTGAGGAAAAACCAAAGGCAGAACAGTTTCCTTCCGCCCATACCTTCCCCACCCTAAAGGGTGAAGATGCAGCTTAAGTGGGCACCCCTGCAAAAGCAAGTTTGAAATGATCCCATCACCTGGTACATATTGTTCCCGCCTCTCTGCTCCACTCCAGCTTAACTGATAGGTCGACTCATCTCAGCTAGGCAGCTGCCTCTTTCCAATACTCCCTCACTCTTCTCTCTGTTGTTTGTTTAGAACAAAGTGGTTTCTTCCATGAAAGGGATGGAAGCAGGCATATTTCTCAGGAACCACAGAGACAGAGAGTGAAGGAAGATTTTATTTAAAGTTGAAAATCAGGGACTTCCCTGGTGGCTCAGTGCTAAAGGATCCACCTGCCAATGCAGGAAAAACAGGTTTGATCCCTGGTCCAGGAGGATCCCACATGCTGGGAGGCAACTACTTCCATGCACCACAACTATTGAGCCTGTGCTCTGGGGCCCGGGAGCTGGAACTACTGAAGCCCAGGCACCTAGAGTCAGTGTTCTGCAACAAGAAGCCCCCACAATGAGAAGCCTGCACGCCACAACTAGAGAAAAGCCTGCACAGCAACGAAGACCCAGCAGAGCCAAAATAATAATAATTAACAAATTAAAATTAAATTTAAAAAATATAAAATTGAAAATCATTCAAGGGCATTCACAAAAATGCCTTGAAGTATGGAGGGAAAACTAGAACTATGCTTAATTTTTTTTTTTTTAAAGAGTTTGATGTTATTTGAGGGCACAGGCTCAAAATAAAGAAGGAAACAAGGAGGTAAACAGGAAGTTGTGAAGACTCAGAGTGAAAAAGACCCCAAAGACACCAAACTTTGCTGTACAAATGTCCAGATCCTTCCTCAAAATCACCTTACCCTTCAGGCTGCCAGCCTGTGCCTGTCTTCTGCTTCGGAAGACAATAAGCGCGGGAGGTGGATCCACGGGAGGGGCTCTGATGGCACATGGGCAGGGATTTGTTGCATCCCTGCTCTGTCAGTGACTAGAAGCCACTTAACTAGTCTGCCTCTCAGTTCCATCAGCTAAAATTGGAAATAATAATGCCCTGATTATAGCAGCATGGGCTAGGTTCAGCCAGCAACCCCACAGGATCAGGGGCTACACCCACCCACAGTTTATTTGCCACTGAAGCTGCATGTCTAATATCAGTCAACAGGGGGCTCCACCACCCACAACCACTCCCTATATCAGCAGCCAGGAAGACTAGGGTCTCTGTCCTTGTCGAAGGGAAGACAAGGAGACAGCCTGAAGAACTGCTTAGGGCTTCACCCAGCCTCAGCTTAGAACTGAAGTATGTCCGTTCGACTCATGTGTCAGACTTATGAACTGGCTTCTAACACCTTCCCAACATGGGACTGAAAAGTACAGTTCTCTTTGTGCCTGCAAAAAATAAATAAATAAATAATAAGGTATTGAAAAACTTCGGTAGCAGGGAACCATAGGGCTGTTGTGCGGAATAAGAGGCAAGATGCTGATAACATGGTCAGTGAAGTACCTGGCCAGTCATGATGGAAGTGTTCAAAAGCAGCAGCTGTTATTCCACAAGACCCCTGTCAGCAACCTTGCCCTCCTGCCTTTCTTTACTCAGATCTCATTATTCCTCTAACACACAAGAAACACCTCACCCAGAGCTAGAACAAAGCCCCAGAATACCTCATCCCAAGATCCATCTTTCTAAACTAGAGGACAGGAAACAGGAATCACTGGTGACAGTCTTCTATATCTTAGAGTTTGGTGGCACTTGACAAGTCACTGAACGCACTGGAGCCAGTATAAAAGGAAAGTGAAAGTGAAGTCACTCAGTGGTGTCCGACTCTTTGCGACCCCATGGACTGTAGCCTACCAGGCTTCTCCATCCATGGGATTTTCCAGGCAAGAATACTGGAGTGGGTTACCATTTCCTTCTCCAGGGGATCTTTATAAAAGGGGCCAATACTTAATGGAAGGAAATGTGGTTAACAGGAAAAACAGTGATTTGAATCCAAGTTCCAATCTTGAAATTTATTAGAAGTAGAACCTTGGATGAGTCATTTCATCTTTCTGGAATTTGGTTTCCTTATCTTAAAAAGGAGTGGATTATGCCAGATTATGTAAAGCTCCATAAACTCAGAATGCCAATGATTAAAAATAATGCCTTTGCAAGAATGGCTCTATCTTCAGGAAACATGGGATTTTAGAATATCCTATCCAATCCTATAGCCCTTAGGCCTAGGCCCTAGCTTGTCTAGTTAAGCCCCCCAGAACCCTGAATAACTTAAACCAGGTCACACAGTATGGATTACAGTGAAACAAGAACAACTCTTTGCTCTAGCAAAGAGAAGAATGTATTAGGGTTACAGACGAAGTGCTATGAGTGCCCTGAGTTCTCCCCATCATGAACTTCAATGTCAGCTCACTCCCAACAGAAAAGGATCTCTTCCCTGTAATAAAAGGTATAGAACCTCTGGCAGATTATCAGAGAACAGTAGAGACTGAAGAGAGGGAAAGTGGTTTGAACCAGAATGCAAAGATAAACAGGCAGAAGTTCCAGAGAGAGGTAAAACTACCCCTCCATGCTACACACACAGTAATAAGTCCTCACAGATATTCCCTTCCTAATCCCCAGAACCTGTGAAAATGTTACATTTCAGGGTGAGGATTAAGGTTACAGATGGAATTAAGATTGTTAATCAGCTGACTTTAAAATAAAGAGATTATCCTGCCTAATCCAGATGGACCCACTGTAATCACCAGAGTCTTTAAAAACAGAAGAAGGAGAAAAAGAGTTAGTGCCAGAGTGATGTCATATTAGGAAGACCTGGCCCATCACTGCTGGTTTCAGATGGGAGGAGTCATGAGCCAAGAATGTGGGAGGCTCAAGAACCTACAAAAGGCAAGAAAGTGGATTCTTCTCTATCTCTGCAAGCTAATAAATTTGTGTTATTTAAGTCACTAAGTGTGTGGTGGTTTGTTACAGCAGCAATTAGAGACTAACACATTCCATGATGAATAATTAGCAGCAGGCATTTAGCAAAGGTGAAAACAAATTTGCACAGAAATCGGTCAACAAGGATGATACTGATAGGTAACCTGGAACAAATGGGCAACACCGAAAGCTTTCTGTAAACTCTAAGAAAAAGAAAGTCAAGTCGCTCAGTAGTGTCCAACTCTTTGTGACCCCAGGAACTGTAGCCTACAAGGTTCCTCCATCCATGGGATTTTCCAGGCAAGAACACTGGAGTGGATTGCCATTTCCTTCCCCAGGAGATCTTCCCGACCCAAGGATTGAACCCGGGTCTCCCACATTGTAGGCAGATGCTTTTACCGTCTGAGCCATCAGGGAAAGGTACTAGTCATTTGGATGCACACTATGTAAAGGCAAGAATATGGGCCCTTTCTCTAGAAGTGAAAAGGAACTAAGAGTTTGAAATCAAAAGTGTACTGAATATCATTCACACGTTTTGCACATATTCTGAGGCAGAAGCGTTAAGAGCATTAGCTCCATCAGTTGTTCATTCTGTTGACCTTGGGCATAAACACTCTAAGTTTGCTTTCCTTATAAATAAAATCAAAGATGATAATACTTACCTTATGGAGTGACGAAAATTGAATGTGCTAATTCAACATAAAACACTTAGCATAGTACCTGTATGTAATAAGCTCAACAAAAGTCATCTATTTGCATTATATTTACATTCCTGCTGCTGCTAAGTCACTTCAGTCGTGTCCGACTCTGTGCGACCCCATAGACGGCAGCCCACCAGGCTCCCCCGTCCCTGGGATTCTCCAGGCAAGAACACTGGAGTGGGGTGCCATTGCCTTCTCCGATTTACATTCCTATATGGATAGAATTTTCATTCTGAATGCTAGCACTTTAAACAAATTATTTTGCTGTTTTCATAAAGGCCCAATTAAACAATTGCTCCTGGGATGTTACAGTGTTAGGGTTGGGTGGACCCAGTGGAAGAATCACAGTCAATATTCAGGTACCACACAGTAGGAAAAGCCAGGTAAGCATCTCTGCTGGCAGAATTTTGCCCTAATGAAGGGCTATTTCTGCTTGGGTGACTACACATTATAGCAGCATCTGGAGCTAATCTCTGCACCCAGCAGGTGTCTGTGGACACCAATGACTCCCATTCCTACTATAAGAGAGGCAGGGAAAGAGTTGAAATCAACTAAAAAGCAAGATATCAGGAACACCCATGGTTCTTGGCGTTACTAAGCCTGAAGAATGGCTGAATTGCTTCCTTACATGGCAGCACAGATGTTAGTAACTTGCACCTGTGCTTATGTGTGAAAAAGAGAAGGGGGGTGTAAAAGAGAGAGAGAGAGAAACAAGAGCATCAGGAGTAAAAGTGAGGCCCATTCTCAGAAGTAGTCACTTAGACCATCACTCACAGTCAGAATAAATAGCCATTTGAGGGCCTATGCTCCTCACCAAACTGAGTTTTTCACTGCAGAAAATGTCTCATCATCATTTCACATAGTAGATCTCAACAAATATTTATTCAACTGATCTGAAAGAGTTACACACTATAAAATACAAAATTATGAAGTGTGTGGTAGGATAATTTAATATATGATATATTTTATGATAATTTAAATGATATATTTATATGATAAATATGTTTTATGATAATTTAAAACATGATATATTTTCCTTACTACAGAAGAATCACAAAGAACTAGATACATAATATCCATCCCCAGGGAGAAAACAGAAGTCTTTGGATCATGAAATCCAGAGATCTTCACAAGAGACTTTAGTCAAAAGTCAAGGCTTACAGAGGCAAAGAGCTAAAGTCTATGCATAGGGTGGAGGATACACCCCTGAGATGTGTGACTAGAAAAAACAGCTGAAAGGGAATGTCCTAAGGCAAGTGAACAGAGTTGGGTATTTGGTGGAAGATATATAAGTGAAGGACACCCGGAGACAGAACCTTGGACCAGGTAGCTTGTAAATATTGGGAACCTCAACGCTGAGAACTATGATATTGAAGCTGTAGCTTTCAAAGCCTTACATACAGCTTCCTGGTACTGTGGGATGGAGAAGACGGATCAAGAGGGTCTGGTCAGTGAACATCTAAGGTGGGACTGTAATGGATTAAAGACTAGGAGCTCTTCACTTCTGGGGTTCCATATAAATCTCCAGGGGCTTCCCAGGTGGTGCTAGTGGTAAAGAACCTGCCTGCCAGTGCAAGAGAACTAAGAGACGCTTGTTTGATCCCTGGGTTGGGAAAATCCCTTGGAGGAGGAAATGACAACCCACTCCAGTATTCTTGCCTGGAAAATGCCATGGACAGAGAAATCTGGCGGACTACAGTCCATGGGGTTGCAAAGAGTAAGACACAACTAAAGTGACTTAGCACACATAAATCCCCGATTTTTCGAGAAATCCTAGGAACAAAGGATAGCATAGCAAAAAGGATTCAAAGACATTTAATTCAATTTGGAGAAATAAAAATATGTCATGCTTCTTGCCAGTATACTTGGAGGGAAAAATTCACACACATTACTTATGTACTACAATAAGACATTAAAGTAGTTATCTCTGTATTGTGTTATTATAGGTAGTAGTCAATTTTTCTTCATATTATACATATATATATATATATTTAAAGTCATGTTTAAAGATAAAACTACAGAAAACCCACCTTCCTACCCTTAACCAGCCAGATGGTGATGCGATGATCCTTCCTAGGAGCAATGGGCCCCAACCTTCTTTAGAACAAAGTCAAACTCTGTGCTTGATTTGGGACCCTGAGAATCTGGAGAAGCTGTGATGTTCAGAGAAACACTCTGGCTCTCGAAGAGTTTTTATCCTTGAAAAACTCTCACCAGTGGTGTGTTCCAACACACATAATGATTTTGTTGGATGTTAAAGAGTACAAAGTTCTCCAAAGGAAAAAAAGCCAACTCCTCTCCATCAGCTATATCAAGTCACTGAAGTTACTGAAATTAGAAATGCTTCCATGAATCTATGGGAAAGTGGGGTGTGTGTGGGTGTGTGTGTGTGTGTGTGTTAATATGCATCATTTCCAGTGCTCTGCATTTCTCTATGTAGATCCAGATTTCCATCTGGTAGTATTTTCCTCCTGCCCAAAGGACTCTTTACAAGAACATTCTCTCATATCACCCAAGTAAAATCATCAACATCAGGGTATGACCACTAATATATTACTACCATCTAAACCTCAGATCCCATTTAAGCCAAGAGTCTCAGTAAATTCTTTTACAGCAAAAGAATAAAGGGCACTAGGTTAAGATAATTGTTCTCTTTTCTAGATTTGTTCTTTTATTCATTCCACAGGAAACATTTTGATGACCCACTCTATGCTGAATCTGTCAATAAGATGAGTCTTAATCTGAGAACCAGCCATAAGTAAATCATAATAACACAATGACTAAGGGCTGTAAAAGATATGCAGGGGCCATTTCAGGACTAAATAAATTGCTGCCCAGCCCAGGGAAGGAAGTGATTCACTCTGCCTGAAGGAATCAGGGACAATGTCACAGAGGAGATAGTCATTGCTATGACTCTTAAAGGATGAGTAAGAGTTTTTGAAACAAACTGGGAGGACAGAGCACCTGAAAATGAGTTTCTCCCCACATTATCTCACACAGTTCTATGCTTTCAATTGTAACTCAATGTTAGTGACATAAATAACACTAAAATGGCTAGCCAACAAACGAGCTACAAGGAAGTGAATCCCAACCTTTTACCTTTCACCTGTGATTCAGTTCATTGGAGGACCTCTGCAGATCTCCTTCCACACAAGGACATTTTTTGTGAGGTGACATCTTTGTAGAGCATAAAATCACTTGTGCTCTGCTTGGTCCTAACATTTCACTTCAGTTCAGTTCAGTCACTCAGTCATGTCCAACTCTTTGCAACCCCATGAATCACAGCAAGCCAGGCTTCCCTGTCCATCACCAACTCCCGGAGTTCACTCAGACTCACGTCCATTGAGTCCGTGATGCCATCCAGCCATCTCATCCTCTGTCGTCCCCTTCTCCTCCTGCCCCCAATCCCTCCCAGCATCAGAGTCTTTTCCAATGAGTCAGCTCTTTGCATCAGGTGGCCAAAGTACTGGAGTTTCAGCTTTAGTATCATTCCTTCCAAAGAACACCCAGGGCTGATCTCCTTCAGAATGGACTGGTTGGATCTCCTTGCAGTCCAAGAGACTCTCAAGAGTCTTCTCCAACACCACAGTTCAAAAGCATCAATTCTTCAGCACTCAGCCTTCTTTACAGTCCAACTCTCACATCCATACATGACCATTGGAAAAACCATAGCCTTGACTGGATGGACCTTTGTTGGCAAAGTAATGTCTCTGCTTTTGAATATGCTATCTAGGTTGGTCATAACTTTCCTTCCAAGGAGTAAGCATCTTTTAATTTCATGGCTGCAGTCACCATCTGCAGTGATTTTGGAGCCCAAAATAATAAAGTCTGACACTGTTTCCACTGTTTCCCCATCTATTTCCCATGAAGTGTGGGACCAGATGCCATGATCTTTGTTTTCTGAATGTTGAGCTTTAAGCCAACTTTTTCACTCTCCACTTTCACTTTCATCAAGAGGCTTTTGAGTTCCTTTTCACTTTCTGCCATAAGGGTGGTCCTAACATTTGGTTTTGTTTAATTCCACTGTAATCTTCTAAGCTGAGATTTCTTAGTAATGATCAGACAGCCTGTAACAATGTTTAAATAGACTTGTTGCCTTAAGAATAGGTTTGATTTTATTGATTTTCTTATAATGTCTGTAATTGATCAGTTTGTTGGAGCTTTTTTCTTTTTTATTGTATTTCCTAATTGCTTTATCTTTCACAGAAAATATCTGTTTGTAGCTTGCTGATCTTTTCTTCCATTAAGAATGAATGTTGCAAGAGAGACTTTTGTGAAGAAAAGCAAAACTCCATTACCAAAAGTTTCATTATACCCACTGATTTATGTTTCTCATTCTTAAAAACACTACAAAATGTCTTTGTCCTTCCCTTCATGAATAACTGGACTCTCTGGAGGAGGAGAAAGAATCTGTTATGTTCAGTACTTTCATTACAATGTCGTGTTATTAGTGTCTGGGATATAACTTTTTCACTTGGTTATTTGAACAGCTTCGTCCTTCTTAGTGCCTCTGCATTAACATCTGCGTTTTAACAAATGAAATGAAGAGCCATTCCAGGTCAGTGAGGAGGAGCACCCTACACACACATTCATTCAACAAAGATTCACTGAACACAAACTAAATGCCAAGCAGGTCATCGATTACTGGGGACAAAGAGAGAACAAAACCCAGGTATCCTAATGCTAAAAGCTGGATGAAACTGCAGAGGGGGATCGGGTCTGAAGGGGAAGCAAACTTCAGCCGTGATGGTGTGCAGCATTTAGGTTCACACCAGGAACTCTAGAATCATACAAGTGTGAGTTCAAGTCCCAGTTTTGCTATAAGGGAGTGACCTCAGGCAAATACCTAAGCTATTTGAGTCTCAGTTCTCCTATATACAATGTACAGATAGCAGCAACACCCGCCTCAAGATTTTTGTATTAAATCAAATATTGCAGGCAAAGTGCTAATCATATTGTCAGGAACCTAGTAAGTGTTCAGTAAACTTTAGCTCTAGATATATGCTAATCTTGCCACATTTATGTTATCATATTAAAAACATAGAAGGATCTCAATACATGTTTGTTGACCAAAGCCAGTCCAAATATTCCACCCTCAAGGTAATCAGTTGGTGTAACATCAGAAATTCAGTTACAGATTTTCAACCTAAGCTGGGAAGTGGTAGGTGGGGGAATAAGTGTATAACTTGGGTATTGAAATCCAAATTCTCACATTAACACCAAAATTAAAATACTTTGAATGCATAGGTCCACTTATATATGAATATTTTTTCAATAAAATGCACTAGAGCACTATGCCATCCACGGTTGGTTGAATTTATGGATGTGGAACCTCAGATATGGAAGAACCATGGATGGGGGGGTTGGCTATAAGGTATAAGCAGAGTTTCAATTGTATTAAGAGTTAGCACCCTAACCCCTGTGTTATTAAGGTGTCAACCGTATTTCTACTAATAGAGAGTTAAGATGATGATCAACAGCTGTCTGCAAACCCACTGCTAGTCCACAATTTCAGCTTCTGTTAAAGAAAATACAGCTTGGGCAATGAATCAGAATATAGTTCTTGGTAATCAAATTGCATCTTCCATTATTTAAACCCAGCTTTGGCCCTTGCACTTAGAGTAAAACGAGAAGACCTTTAGGGATGTAATTAATACAAACTGCACAGGGTGCTTGTCCACCAGAGGTCTCCTCCAGGATGCAAGAAACCCTCAAAAGCAGGATAGCTCCAGGAGAAGGGAGAATCACACAAATTTACACTGAAGACTTCACAGAAAATCATTACCATCTTAAAAATTATCATATGAAGAAAGAAGAGTTCTTGAGGGTGGAGAACAGCTGGTTCCAAAAAGCAATCAGTAGTTAATTATTGAGTACCTTTTAGGCATTAGCATTTTCTAAAAGATTATCTGAGAAACTCTGCCCATGAGGGTAACTATCTGAACAGGTATCAAAGAAATGGAATAAACTACTCTTCTGAACTATAAAATCAATCAAATTAGCGGAAAAAAAAATGCTGTGTAACATTTATTATATATAGTAAAATATATAAAAAATAAATACTATATATATAGCAAATGTTACATAGCAATCAGTTTTCAGCATAAGACATAGAGGAGAGTGGTGAGTAGAATTTCTATGGAAGTCTAAAATAAATTTGTTTAAGGAGATAATGCTTAAGGCAGATCCTGTCAAAAGTAGCACATCAATTAAGTCGTGACTGTGGTTTATAGAATTCTCCTTTTTGGGAAGGTTGATATTTACCATCATCCTGATAAATGCCTCCTTATAATCCGTTCATTCCTCATTGGCACATATCTCCCACCTCTAGTACTTATTGCATAAGGAATGGTTCTCAGACTGTTCAGAGATAAATCTCTACACTGATGGAGGGTTTTCCCGCTGCCTATTATGTGCCTATCTAGCCTCAGCCAACAATTTATCACCAGCTGAAAAAGGAGGCAATGTGGTAAAAGACTGAATTGTTTTTATGGCCATGTCTATATTTCTTAAAGAGTAAGAACCTTTATAGAATAAATTCATCCTGGAACCACATGAACCACCATTCATTCAGAGTAAAGTGAACTTGTTATAAAATATTGAAAACAGAATCACATGCTATGAGGGTGTCACTCGTTTTACTACCAGGAGCTATTAAAATCCCCACCCACTTACTTTTTGCCTTTTACCAACTCAGTTCTGTGAGCCTGCAAACATGAGTCTTTGAATACCACAGATATTGGTTACAATCAACTCATGACATTAGAATATAGGGCCCTAGCATCACGCTTGTTTAGGGAAAGTCTCCTGAGTCTGATATTTGAATTATCATTAGCCTTGACATATATATCATGATAAGAGAAAACATCAGTTTTAGCCCCAGGTTGATCACTTTGTTACCTTGGAAAATTTGTTTTTTTCTGTGCCTTATTTTCCTAATGTATATAATAAAAGTTTGGATTAACTGACTTCCAAAAGTCTTTTATTCAGGTTCACTATTAGTTGAATCTGTAATTACCAATCAATACAAACCACTAAGTACCAACCTGCCTTCCGAATACCACATCCACGGTGAAGAAAATCCACATCTTTTAGATATTGCTGTATACTATATTTAGTGGACATTCTCCAAAACAAAATATATCAATTGTGCAACACCTCTTTGAAAACATAAAGCTTTAATTGTGGTAAAATATGACTTTACAAACAGACATTTAAATTCAATCCAATGAGCAATTAGTAATGGGTTAGTCTCCAATTGCTAGATAAAACAGTCAGATCTTTGGCAAAAATCAATAGATTTCTCCTTTCTTCCTGTTCACAGCATCAGTGTTAGGATGCAGTCACTACCCTGAATCTAAAAGTACAGATTCTAATATGATCAGCACTGCCAGGAAAGCAGACAAGTATAAAGTAGATTTGGTGCTAAAAACCCAATGGAAAGAGACAATCTTATCAATAGATAAGTATATTTATCCTTTTGAACTGTGGTGCTCAGGAAGACTCTTGAGAGTCCCTTGGACAGCAAGGAGATCAAACCAGTCAATCCTAAAGGAAATCCTTCCTGAATATTCACTGGAAGGACTGATGCTAAAGCTGAAACTCCAATACTTTGGCCACCTGATGCGAAGAGCCAGCTCATTGGAAAAGACCCTGATGCAGAGAAAGATTGAAGGCAGGAGGAGAAGGGGACAACAGCAGATGAGATGGCTGGATGGCATCACCAAATCAATGGGCATGAGTTTGAGCAAGCTCTGGGAGATGGGGAAGGACAGGGAAGTCTGGCGTGCTGCAGTCCATGGGGTCACAAAGAGTTGGACACAACTGAGCAACTGAACAACAAAAATTTATCCTTACCACAGGAAGAAAAGGATTGGAAAGGGAAGGAAAAGCAAGTCAAGAATATATCATTTTTCCTACAGTCCTGGCCAGCATCATCCCTGGCCTCTTTGGTGTTGGGAAGCGTAGTGCAAAATAGCCATAAAAGGAGAAAGTCCTTGGGAAAATGGCGAAGGGCCAGAAGTACCCGGCTTTGCACTGCGGACAGAGAAACGTCTCCTGCCTTTGGTTATACTCGGCACCAAGAGTTAATAATAAATAGGGATGTTACTTGTGAAGGCAGGTTGTGGGATAAGCCCATGAGTCATTTAGAGCGCGCTGTCCTTTAAATGTTTTTACTGATTATGTGTTAACTCCATATGCACTCTGCTGGCCATATACTTTAAGTTCTTTGTTCCTGCTTCTATAAAAAAGCTTGACTGCAGAAATAAGCTTGTCAGTCCTTGCAAGAGACTGTCCAAGTGTCATTCTTTCAGGTTCGTCACTTCCAAGTCCCGGGGAGAAAATCCCCAACAAGTGGCGCCATGAACAGGGACTTGAAAGGAAGGCTGAACAAAGCGACGAGCCCCTGCAGAAAGAGGTAAGCAGGATGGGACAACGTAGCAGTAAAATTCCTTTCATTTCTATAATGCATCATTTTTTGAAACAAAACAGTGTTAATGTTTCAAGAGATCAGTTGAATGACTGCTCTCATATTTTACTGGAACAATTCATGGTTCCCAGAAGAGGGGACACTCAATCTAGACATATAGAAAAGGGTTAAAAATAATGTTTTGCGAGCATATCGGCAAGGGTTACCTGGTCACTCATATGGGCTGTCATAGAACAAATTGAAGGACATAACATTGATTTGGAAGTAAAAACTATTCAATCTTTACATGAATATGAGCTTAAAGAACAAGATACACAAGGTGCTTTGAAATATAAGAATGTTATGCTCAATCAGACACAATCCTTAGAAAAACAACTTAGAGACATATATATACAGGATATGTCAAAACTGAAGCCACTTGGAATGGAGGTCATTTCATTCAATGGACAGCCCAAATCTAAGGTTTTTCCTTCTGCTCCGCCTGTAACAACAATTGCTAACTTTACTCGTACCAATCATTTCATTCCTCCTCGGGAGATGCCTGCTTGCACTTTCGCTTTCCAATGCAATTTAATCAACTTGCCCAAGACCAAAATACTTGGGCTAATCTAGATTTTAGCATGTTGTCTAATTTTAAGAAAGCATATACTCTGTATGGACCTATTTCTCCTTACTGTATAGAATTTCTCAGAGGATGGGCTGACCGTTGGATGTCATATGATTTTTTTTCACGTAGCAAGATCAGATCAGATCAGCCGCTCAGTCATGTCTGACTCTTTGCAACCCCATGAATCGTAGCACGCCAGGCCTCCCTGTCCATCACCAACTCCCGGAGTTCACTCAGACTCACGTCCATCGAGTCAGTGATGCCATCCAGCCATCGCATCCTCTGTCATCCCCTTCTCCTCTTGCCCCCAATCCCTCCCAGCATCAGAGTCTTTTCCAATGAGTCAACTCTTCACATGAGGTGGCCAAAGTACTGGAGTTTCAGCTTCAGCATCATTCCTTCCAAAGAACACCCAGGGCTGATCTCCTTCAGAATGGACTGGTTGGATCTCCTTGCAGTCCAAGGGACTCTCAAGAGTCTTCTCCAACACCACAGTTCAAAAGCATCAATTCTTCAGCACTCAGCCTTCTTCACAGTCCAACTCTCACATCCATACATGACCACAGGAAAAAACCATAGCCTTGACTAGACGGACCTTTGTTGGCAAAGTAATGTCTCTGCTTTTGAATATGCTATCTAGGTTGGTCATAACTGTCCTTCCAAGGAGTAAGCATCTTTGAATTTCATGGCTGTAATTACCATCTGCAGTGATTTTGGAGCCCCCATAAATAAAGTCTGACACTGTTTCCAATGTTTCCCCATCTATTTCCCATGAAGTGATGGGACCAGATGCCATGATCTTCGTTTTCTGAATGTTGAGCTTTAAGCCAACTTTTTCACTCTCCACTTTCACTTCCATCAAGAGGCTTTTGAGTTCCTTTTCACTTTCTGCCATAAGGGTGGTGTCATCTGCATATCTGAGGTTGTTGATATTTCTCCCAGCAATCTTGATTCCAGCTTGTGTTTCTTCCAGTCCAGCGTTTCTCATGATGTACTCTGCATATAAGTTAAATAAACAGGGTGACAATATACAACCTTGATGTACTCCTTTTCCTATTTGGAACCTGTCAAGTAGCAAAGATGGTTTTAAATCCTCAACAATTACTGCAATGGCAAATGTGGGTTAATGATGAGGCCCGACAGCTGATGATTGACCAGCAATCTCATGGTAACCCTGCCAATTTAACCTATGATATACTCACTGGAACAAGAGCCATGGCCGATATGATTGTGCAACTAGCTAATATTACCCCTCAGATGTTACATTTCATTAAAGAAACTGCCTGCAGGGCATAAGCAAAGGTTGCTAGCACTAACTCTGATGGTTCATTTGTTAAGATTATTCAAGGACATGAGGAGGAATATTCTCAGTTTATAGGAAAATTAAAGGATACAATTGAGAAATCTTTTAAGGATGTGACTTTACAAAATATTATTTTAAAACAACTTGCTTTTGAAAATGCTAATGAGGAATGTCAATCCATGCTTAGACCAATTCGAGAGACTGGCTCTCTTATGGAATATTTGAAAGCATATAGGGATATCAAATCTAGTTCCCATAGAGCAAAATTGGCAACATTGGAAACCTTTAATGTACAAAAAGCTGCTAATGCCAAATGTTTTAACTGTGGGAAGCCCAGCCATATGAAAAAACAATGTCGCATGTCAACATAGGCCAGAAAAAATACTACTACTTCTAATAAGAAGAGACCCCCAAGAATATGTCCAAGATGTAAAAAGGGGTCCCATTGGCTGAATGAATGTCATTCTAAATTTGATAAGGATGGAAATACTTTGAACCCCGGTGCACAACAAAAACAACAGGGAAACTAATAAAGGACCATCCTCTAGCCCCGCTACAAAAGGAGGACCTAATGTTATGACGCTACAAGCAGCTACATCTAAGAGTGCTTGCATTGATATACCTAGTCCTTATGATATGGAACTAATAGAATTATACAACCCCCACAAAATTCCCACTGGATATTATGGCCCGATTCCACCCGGGACAATGGGACTGATTTTGGGATGTAATAGCTGCACAATGAGAGGTTTCATGGTATTGACCGGTGTTATGGACAAAGATTATGAAGGGGAAATACATATTATGGTAAATGTTATGAAAATGGGAAATGTATACTTACAAAAAAGGGAACATTTTGCACAATTATTACTTTTACCATATGTCAAACCAATGAAGGCATCTGATAAAGTTCGGCAGGGAGGCTTTGGCAGTACCGACCTTACTGCTGCACTATCCACCTTATTAAAGGAACATCGGAAACCCATGCTTACTTTACGCATACAGGGAAAGAATTTCACAGGCATGTTAGATACCGGAGCTGACATTTCAATCATTAGAGCTGCAAAATGGCCCCTTGATTGGGATAAGGTTATAGCTCCTTCTAGACTATTAGAAGTAAATGAAGCTAATGCCGCACAAACTTTTGTCAATGCATCCTATTTACAAATGTATGGCCCTAATCAAACTGTAGCTTATCTTAAACCATATATTACTAATATCCCAATCAATTCATGGGGATGGGATTTTCTTGAACAAACGAAAGCCACAATTTCTTTAAATGAACCTTTTAATGGGGGCCATTGAATTAACACCGCTGCCCCTCAATTGGGAATCTGATACCCCAGTATGGACACCTCAGTGGCCCCTAACTAAAGAAAAATTGGCAGATTTTATGCAATTAGTTAATGAACAATTACAGAAAGCTCATATAGAACTTTCATTTTCCCCGTGAAATTCCCGTTTTTGTAATAAAAAAGAAGTCAGGAAAATGGCGAATGTTGATAGATTTAAGAAATGTTAATACCATGTCACCTATGGGGCCCTTACAACCTGGATTGCCCTCCCCTTCTATGGTACCAAAAGGATGGTCTGTAGTTATTATTGACTTACAAGATTGCTTTTTTACTATACCTTTGTACCCTAAAGATAGAAAACGTTTTGCCTTTTCAGTTCCTTCTATAAATCACATGGCTCCTGTTAAAAGATTCCAATGGAAGGTGCTACCTCAGGGAATGATGAACTCCCCTACCATTTGCCAATATCTCATATCTGTTTTATTACAATCCATTAGAGATAAATATCCTACTGCATTTGTAATTCATTATATGGATGATATACTTCTCTCTATGGAATCTGAACTCTATTTACAACAGTTATATAATGAAGTTACTACTACTCTTCAAAATCATGGCCTGCTTGTAACACCAGATAAAATTCAATGGAAAGCACCCTTTAATTATTTAGGACATGTTATGGAAGAATCTAAAATCAAACCTCAAAAAACTCAAATTTCTGTGCAATCTCTACACACGCTGAATGATTTTCAAAAATTGCTAGGAGATATTAATTGGCTGCGGCCATCTGTCGGCATCCCCACCTATGCCTTACAAAATCTATTTAAAATTTTAGAGGGATTCCCCCGACCCTAATAGCCCTAGGCAGCTAACAAAAGAGGCCAAAGAACTGGCCTTAATGGAGAAACGCATTCAGCAGTCTTTTTCAACTTAGCTAGATTATGATCAACCAGTTTCTTTATATATATTCCCCACAGAACATTCGCCCACGGCAATTATAGCTCAACATAGCCCAATAGAATGGGTATATTTACACACTAAACAGTCTAAAAAAATTATATCATATATTGAGAAAATAAGGCACTTAATTGTGTCAGGAAGAAGCCATGTACAAACTTTGACTGGATTTGATCCATATGCAATACACGTTCCCTTGACAAAAAGGGAATTGCAAATTGCCTTACAGTATAACTTGACCATGCAAATGGCATTAAATGATTTTCAAAATGTTATCTCATTTCACTTACCAAAAGTAAAATTATAGGACTTTCTACAATGTACTAAATTCATTATAACTAATATCATTGCATCCCAGCCTACTTCCAATGCACCCACCTATTTCATTGATGGCAACAAGAAAGGCATAGCAGAGATTGTCGGCCCTGATATCAAAGAGAAGTTACCCACTACCTATTCTTCAATACAAAGAAGTTGAATTGTATGCTTTATATGCTCTTTTATCGCTTTAACCATTATTCTTCAACGTATATGCTATGCTAAGTCACTTCAGTCATGTCTGACTCTGTGTGACCCCATAGACTGCAGCCACCTGGCTCCCCCGTCCCTGGGATTCTCCAGGCAAGAACACTGGAGTGGGTTGCCATTTCCTCCGTATATACTGATTCCAAATACTTTGCTTCCCTTTTTCCTGATTTTGTTACCACCTTTTTATACAATCTAGATGAAGAATTATATACTCTCTTTTCACAGACTCAAGCTTTAATTTGCTCACGTACGGAACCCTTCTTTATTGCACATATATGTGCTCATTCAAATTTACCTGGCCCTCTGGTCACAGGAAATGATGCTGTTGACAGGCTCATAGCTCCCATTTTTACATCTGCCAGTGACGAACATGCTAATCTTCATACCAATGCTAACAGATTGCACTCTAAATACCATATTCCTCTCACTGAAGCGCGGCATATTATTAAAACCTGTGATGTCTGCGCCCCTCTGCAGATACATACTACGATTTCAGGAGTTAATCCCCGAGGGCAACAGCCTAACTCCCTTTGGCAATCTGACTTCACTCACTGCTCCTTAAAGAAAATTTTCTTTACTTTTTGTCTCAGTAGATACATTTTCCAACTTTATCTGGACAGTACCTGTCTCTTCAGAATCCAATAAACACACCATTTCAGACTCTTATTCACCTTCCCCATTATGGGGATTCCTTCTGTCTCGAAAACAGACAATGGACCTACATTCACCTCGCATTCGTTTCATTCATCTTTATCAGAATGGAACATCACACACATTACAAGAATACCCTATAATCCTCAGGGTCAAGCCATTATTGAAAGAGCCCACCACACCCTAAAAACTCATTTACTAAAACAGAAAGGGGGAATATAGAAGAGGAGATACGCTTCTTATCCTATGAACCCTCAATTATTATTATCTTTAACTCTTTATTCCCTAAATTTTTTAAACTTAACAAAAAATAATTCTGACACTCGTGCAGATAGACATTTTGCAGAAGACAAAAACAACAAATTAGAAATCAATACACCAATATGGTATAAGCAATTTAATCAGTGGCTGCCAGGAATCTTATGACTCCTAGGCAAGGGTTATGGTCTTATCATTGCAGATGAAGAGGAAATCTGGGTTCCCCTTCACCATGTCCGTTACCGAGAGGGACCCCAAGACCGGACTCCCTCGGGAAGTGATGAAGTTGATGCGAAGGGTCTTGTCAATGACCCTGGAGGAGCCAATGAGGAAACGCCATCGTCTGAATCCTTACCCGACATGGGCTTAAGTGAAAACATGACTCTTCAGGCTGAGCAGACACTGAAGAGTACTGGAACTCCTATGACTCCAGATAAGCTGTTTCTGGCAATGTAAACTGTTCTGAAGAGCAGGAGGAACATCATAATTGCTCCTGGTTTAATAGATCAAGCATTGGAGGCTTTCATAAATCTAAGACAAGTTTCTGGACTGATAAGGACATATTGCTGAATTGGTGTAATGGGGGCTTATCACCCCCACGGCCCAGGATTGTCATCCCTATTGTGGGGCCAGAGCAATGGCACATTTGGAAAATTCCAGCAGCTTTAGAGCACTTTGCTAGTGTTTATGGGACTGTGGGTGTGTTTCATCCTTTTAATTATACCTTCCTATACAGTAGTACTGGCTATATTCAATCGTGTGTTCACCTTCCATACTTGTTTATTGTAGGGCATTTTGATATCGACTTATCAGCCAAGATTGTCAGTTGTACTGCATGTGCATTGTATGCCTGCCTTAATCACACCATTTGATATCACAGTGTTAGCAGTGCGCTAGTTAAACAAGGATCTGAGTTATGGCTTCCCGTAAACTTAACTGAATCTTGGGCTGATTCTGCATTTCTTTCTGTATTGTTGAAAACTGGACTTAGGCGATCTAAGCGCATCCTTGGGTGGATTATTGCAGGCATCTTAAGCTTTATTTCCATTGTGACTCTAGGAACTTTGTCTGGTATAGCTTTACATAATTCTATACAAAATCATCGTTTTGATGTTTGGCAAAACTAACACAGTGTTTCAGGTTTTAAAATAATAAAATAAAATAAAAATCATGATTTTATCACTGCTTGTCACAAAGACTTTCATGATCTGTGGACTCGACAAGCTCAAATAGATCAGCAATTACAAACACGAATTAATGAGTTAGAAACGGTGGTTATCTACTTAGGAGACCAAATGCAGCAACTGACTTTCTGAACATGTATACGCTGTCACTGGAATTTTACTTCTTTTTGTCTGACTAACATGCCCTATAATAGCACTGAATATCCTTGGAATAAAGTTAAGGCGCATTTGCAGGATCTCATAGATAACTCAAGTTCAGACATCAATTTGTTGAAACAACAAGTTGCTAATTTTCAAGTTAGGGTACCTAGGGAATTGTATAGCATTCAATTCTATGATACTTTAACCAAAACCCTATCGTCTCTAGACCCTAGAGCTTAGCTTTCAAGAAGCTGCTTATAGGATACAGAAGTCTCTACTCAAGACTCCGTGCCTCCCACAATGGAGTCCAACTAGCAGCCGCTGTACTTAATTTAAAAACAAAAGGAGGATATGTTGGGAAGCATAGTGCAAAATAGCCGTAAAAGGAGAAAGTCCTTGGGAAAATGGCGAAGGGCCAGAAGTACCCGGCTTTGCACTGCGGACAGAGAAACATCTCCTGCCTTTGGTTATGCTAGGCACCAAGAGTTAATAATTAATAGGGATGTTACTTGTGAAAGCGGGTTGTGGGGTAAGCCCATGAGTCATTTAGAGCGCGCTGTCCTTGAAATGTTTTACTGATTATGTGTTAACTCTGTATGCGCTCTGCTGGCCATATACTTTAAGCTCTTTGTTCCTGCTTCTATAAAAAAGCTTGACTGCAGAAATAAGCTTGTCAGTCCTTGCAAGAGACTGTCCGAGTGTCATTCTTTCAGGTTCGTCACTTCCCAGTCCTGGGGAGAAAATCTCCAACATTTGGTTTTCTGAGAGTCCCACTCATAAGCACTAGACGATTTTGTTTGGCACTTGGGCTTTCCAGGTGGCTCAGTGGTAAAGAATCTGAATGAAATGCAGGAGACGCAGGTTTGATCCCTGGGTCAGGAAAAGGAAACAGCAACCCACTCCAGTATTCTTTCCTGTAAAACCCCATGTATGGCAGATCCTGGTGGGCTGCATTTCATAGGGTCACAAAGAGTCAGACATGGCTGAGCAACTGAGCAGGCACACAGAAGATTGTGGTCCATTCTGATGGATATTCTTATAAGACATATGTGGCCCTCTTTCTCTACCTCAGAGAAAGAGGTAGAATGTCCTGAAAAATATAGATATCTTTGGGGAAGAAGCAGTTTGCATGCTCACATGACTATGGAATGAATGAATGCTAAGTCACTTCAGTCATGTCCAACTCATTGCAACCCTATAGCCCACCATGCTCCTCTGTCCATGGGGTTCTCCAGGCAAGAATACTGAGTGGGTTGCCATTTCCTTCTCCAGGGGATTTTCTCCACTCAGGGACTGAACCCGTGTATCTTACATCTCCTGCACTGGCAGATGGATTCTTTACCATTAGCCACCTAAAAAGCCCACATGACCATGGGGATGGTCATTAACCTCATTAGCTCCCCATTTCATAAGTTCAGGAACAAGGATATCATAACAACAATATTTTCTGGTACACTGATGTCTGTAAGAAGGCCTATGAAGGACTTTGGATCCTTTAGTTCCATGGCAGAAATAATGTTATCAATTTAAAATATTATTTGAGTTTATTGAAGTATAAGCCATATAATTGACCAATTTTAAGTATATGGTTTGATAGATATGGACAAATATCCACGATAGTGAAGCCATCACCACAATGAAGTTTGGAACACTTCTATGACTCTCCAAATTCCCTTATATCACTTTGTAGACAATATCTACCCTTACCCTCAGAAAACCACTGATTCATTTTCACTAGGATTTTGCCCTTTCTTTTATCTCCAACCTTTTCAATATAATCTTATAGTTCCTTACTGTTTTGACTCCAGACCTGGCTATGAGACTTACCTTGGTCAATGGAGTTTAAATAAATACAATTCAAGATGAGGTTGGAAAAAGTGCTTCTATATTTCTACTTACTCTCTTGCCTTCTCTTATTTCAATAAATAAGAAGAACTATGAGCCTCTTGATGAAAGTGAAAGAGGAGAGTGAAAAAGTTGGCTTAAAACTCAACATTCAGAAAACTAAGATCATGGCATCCAGTCCCATCACTTCATAGCAAATAGATGGGAAAACAATGGAAACAGTGACAGACTTTATTTTAAGGGGCTCCAAAATCACTGCAGATGGTAACTGCAGTCATGAAATTAAAACACACTTGCTCCTTGGAAGAAAAGTTATGACCAACCTAGAGAGCATATTAAAAAGCAGAGACATTACTTTGTTAATAAAGGTCTGTCTAGTCAAGGCTATGGTTTTTCCAGTAGTCATGTATGGATGTGAGAGTTGGACTATAAAGAAAGCTGAGCACAAAAGAATTGATGCTTTTGAACTGTGGTGTTGGAGAAGACTCTTGAGAGTCCCTTGGACTGCAAGGAGATCCAAGTAGTCAATTCTAAAGGAAATCAGTTCTGAATATTCATTGGAAGGACTGAAGATGAAACTCCAATACTCTGCCCCCATGATGTGAAGAACTGACTCATTTGAAAAGGCCCTGATGCTGGGAAAAATTGAAGGCAGGAGGAGAAGGGGACAACAGAGGGTGAGATGGTTGAATGGCATCACCGATTCAATGGATATGAGTTTAAGTAAGCTCTGGGAATTGGTGATGGACAGGGAAGGCTGGTGTGCTGCAGTCCATGGGGTCACAAAGAGTTGCACACGACTGAGCAACTGAACTGATTTCAATAAAAACATGTCTGAGATAGCCTCCCAGAAATAAAAGATAGGTGGTTCAGAGTTAAGTTGACTCAATCATCCTAGCCAAGTCTATTTATTGCAGATCAACCCCATCACCTAGAGACCTCCAGACATATGAGCAAGCCCAGTCCCAGTCACGCCACCCAGTTGAGCTGCAGCTGACTGTAGGTTCATGGAAAAGGCTATTTGAGATTACCTAAGCCTGGTCAGAGCAGCTGTAGGTTGCAAACACATTTATTGCTCTATGCCACTGAAATTTTACAACTGTTTATTATGCAGCATTGTTCTGGCACTAAAAAGCTGATATGGTAGATTAGAATCAGCCTGTATAAATCCCATTTTGTTCAATCCAAGAATACCAATTAGTTATCTGAAATTCTTCCATAATGTCAAAGCATAAAACATGGCCCTCCTCTTTCTGCAACTGTCTCAGAGAAAAGGGCATGAGCTATCATCATCTCACTGTATATGAATTTTTTTCTCATTTTAATAAATTTTTCCTATTTTGATGCTTTCTGCAGTAATATTTATAGTGTCCTTGAAAACATTATCTATATTTGTGTGGGAGGAGGAGGGAATATGTGGTTGGAGAGAACCAGGATTTGATAATACCAAATAAATTTGTCCTACTGTTACATGCCAGAAGTGCTTGTCACCTGCCATGTGTTTCTCTGGCTCCAAACTCAGTCCCCCTTTCCTTGTGCTCCATCATGAGAGGAGTCCTGGCAATGAAAATGCAACATTCCTCTTGCGATTCCAATTTCACAGTTGAATAAGGAACAAGCCTGAGCAGACAGTAGCCCAAGAAAGGCATGACAAGCATGGCAGATCAGGGAGTCTAGTTGTTGATTCTGCATCCCTTCTACTTCCCATGACCCTTGCACTCTGTACAATAACAACAACAACAACAAAAATCGAGAGTAGGCTTCAAGTCCTGATGAGGTACCAGATGCAGTCTTTAACTTCCCTAAATGACTAGATTCCAATCAGACAGAAACATAGGTTGGCATCTCCCCATTAATCTCTGATCGTGTTTTCTGCTTTAAGGTTTATTTAAAGAATGAGTGTCTCCTTCAGGTCTGTGCAACTGGAGGAGACAGGGAAGACAGAACAGTGAAAGTGACATCTGTCGGCTAGCAGTAATTAGGAGAGATGTGTGGAGTTTCAGTGCTCTAAATGGCCCCGTTAAAATGTTGATGAGCAGTGAAATGTCTGATTAAATTTTAAGCAGGAATAAATGGGCCAGCCCCACCATAGGATAAAGCTAATGGAGTAGTAGACTGAGAAAATTAAACGAACAATGTGTCAGTGCAAGCAAAGAGACAAGCTGGCACAAATAGGCCTCTTCTGGAGCCTGAACATAGCTTCCTCTGCATGACTGCAAAGAAAAGATTTTCTGCAAGTACCACCTGAGCTTCAGAGTAGGTCATGAGCTACGGCATCAATTTTAATATTAGGAGACGAGAGGGGAATGGGCATGTTTAAAAAGGACACAGGAGTCAGAACAGAAGAACAGAGCAGTGACATGTGCACTGATGAAAGCTTAGAGAGCAACTCATTTCCCCTCTCTCTTAAGTCAGGAAAACGGAGGCGGAGGAACTCCTGGCTTCTAACAACAAGACTTTAGAATATGCAAAGGAGCATGAGGTTATGGGGCTGGGAAAGCCTGAAGATGCTTGCTTCAGCTCTGGTTAACCAGAGAAACACTCACATGTCTGTTGAGCCAGTAAAACCATTACAAAGGTCGGCTGCTGCTGCTGCTGCTAAGTCACTTCAGTTGTGTCCGACTCGGTGCGACCCCATAGACGTCAGCCCACCAGGCTCTCCCATCCCCGGGATTCTCCAGGCAAGAACACTGGAGTGGGTTGCCATTTCCCTCTCCAATGCAGGAAAGTTAAAAGTGAAAGTGAAGTTGCTTAGTTGTGTCTGACTCTTTGCGACCCCATGGACTGCAGCCCACCAGGCTCCTCCGTCCATGGGATTTTCCAGGCAAGAGTACTGGAGTGGGGTGCCATTGCCTTCTCCAATTACAAAGGTCTAAGACTATGCCACTTCTTGACCTGCATACAGATTTCTCAGAAGACAGGTAAGGTGGTCTGGTGTTCCCATCTGTTTAAGAATTTTACAGTTTGTTTTGACTCACATAGGCAAAGCCTTTAATGTAGTCAATGAAGCAGAAGTAGATATTTTTCTGGAATTCCCTTGCTTTCTCTATGATCCAATGAAGGTTGACAGCTTGATCTCTGGTTCCTCTGCCATTTCTAAATCCAGCTTTTACATCTGCAAGAACTTGGTGCTAGAGAAGACTCTTGAGAGTCCCTTGGAATGCAAGGAGATCAAACCACTTAATCCTAAAGGAAATCAATCCTGAATATTCATTGGAAGGACTGATGCTGAACTGAAGTTCCAATACTTTGACTACCTGATGTGAAGAACTGACTCACTGGAAAAGACCCTGGTGATGGGAAAGATTGAAGGAAGGAGGAGAAGGGGTGACAAAGGAAGAGATGATTGGATAGCATCACTGACTCAACAGACATGAGTTTGAGAAAACTCTGGAAGACAGTGAAGGACAGGGAAGCCTGGCACACTGTAGTCCATGGGGTGGCAAAGAGTTGGACATGACTTAGTGACTGAACAACAACAAGACCAAACAATAACAAACAGCAACAGCAAAACTGAACAAGATCCTAAGGATCACCAAATCCAGATATTGCATCTGGTGTTTCTCTTGCTCTTAAATCTGCAGTTATGATTTCACTTCTGCTGAATTCTCTTTGCATTTTCCACCTTCATCTAGCCTCTCTTCCACATTAATGACCTCGCCTCATACTTCATGAGAAAGAGGAGCTGTTAACCACAAACTCCCATAGGTCTCGCTACAGAATCTACAAACATGTCAGTACCTTCATCTTTCCTTTGTTTTTAACAAGGGGAATCCCTCAACTTCCAATCAGAAGCCTAGGTCCCCTTCTTCCTTGACTCCTCAGTAATCTCAGTTTTTATATTATTCTCTCTTTATCTCTTAAGTCTCTCCCTCTACTTAATCACCCATTCCCATTAGCAAAATAACATGCTCTACTATTTCTTATTTTTAAAAAATAAACTACTCATTTGTTCAGTCTACATTGCCCCCATGAGGTACTGATTTCTTTCTATTAAGCTTCTTAAAAGTGTTTGTGAATGTACACACAAACACCCCACTACTTCAATTACTCTTTAGATAGACAGATAGATGATAAAGACAGATGGCTGTGCTTTTCTGTTTCTCTTTTACATTATGGCGTTTTCTTCCTTGTTTTAAAGTTAGACATTGCTTCAGAAAGGATGCCTATTGTTATAGCCAAAAAGTCCAGATAAAGAAAACACTGCTTGTATCAATTCTCAAGGATGACATTTTGAGTATTATAAACACACGTTAGTTTTGAAGGGAAGAATTGGTCAAGAAAGAAATTGATTTTCAAATTCTAGAAATGATCTCTATGGAAAACAAAGCTCCTCGTGGTCTGAAAGTGGAGTCTTACTAGGAATCATGGATTAGAGAGACGGAGGATAATATGTGAGCAAGTTATCTCCCAATCTGATAGGAAATAGAAGACAAAAGCCAGTCTAGCAGGTTCCAGATAGGAGGGAGGGTGAAGCAGTGAAAGATACATGTCCCCACTCTCCATTTTGAGTCAATACCATGGATAGATAAAGCTATTAAAATAACCATAAAATTTGGGCTAAGACAAAATAGAGCTTGTTTTCTTATTTCTCTGGCCATATATCAAGGAAGATTCAGTTTCCTTTTAAAAAGTACTGATTTCAATAAGATGTTATCAAGGTGTTAGGCTAACAAGCAGCTGTGGGATAAAGCTAAGACAGGGCTTCTCAGGTGGCTCAGGTGGTAAAGAATCTGCCTGCTATGGAAGAGACCCAAATTTCCTTCCCTGATCAGGAAGATCACCTGGAGAAGGGAATAGCAACCCACTCCAGCATCCTTGCCTGGAGAATTCCATGGACAAAAGAGCCTAGCGGGCTACAGTCCATGGGTTCACAAAGAATTGGACACAACTGAGTGATTAACATACACATAGACACACACACACACACACACACAGAGAAAGAATCAAAAATAATGTCATTAGAGTCTCCCTCATCATCTGTGGATATGGATATGGATATGGAAATTCTTATTGACTCAGTGGAGGAAGCTAAATGTAGCTGAGTCAGTAGTCTAGGGGCCTGTCATGGACTACCTTAGAGAAGCAGTCCCTGGCATGAGACTACTTATAATGGAAGTTGAAGAGTGATAGCTCTGTCCATGCATGAGATGAAAGGTATTGCCAAGGTTTAGATTATCTGCTATGATGGCCAGAGATGGAGACAAGAGGTATACACTCTGACAATGCCATAATAATAAAGACTTTGATTCATTAGCAGGATGCCTCAATACCGGATGCCATTAGGATGCCAATGATCATATGGACTAAAACTTCATCTCCATGGGATTTACCAAGGACCCTCAAGACAGCATAATGAGTTACACATGGATCTTCTGACTCTTCCCCGCATTTGATGATGAGAATATATATGCATGCAACTACAGTCAACCAGCAGCTTATCTAGAAGGAAAATAAATCATGGTTGGAGAGTCGGGTTGGAAATGAAATAAGCCTCTGTATTGTGCTCCATTTTCATATAACCAACTGCCAACTTGACATCTTTACTTGTATGTCCCAAAGGCATGTCACACTTAACATAGCCAAATACAAATTCTTCATCTTCCCCACCTGCTCTGCTCCTACTTCAGACTTCATCTTCTCATTAAATGACAAATGGCACTTTGTGAACCCATCCATTCAAACACTGGGGAGACATTCTTGAAACATCATTAATAGTCTCATAAATCTCACAAGTGAATCTACTTCTCTCCATCTCTACTGCCACTCCTCTGGTCCAAGGCAACACCATCTCTTGTCTGGGCTGCTGTCCTCGGCAATGAACTGAGTGAGTTTTTTTCTCTTTAGATTTGGGATTTATGGATATATATGGTGAAATTTAAAAATATATTTGCTGCTTGCCTCTCTTCAAACCTGTCTTAATCAAGAATTGAATGATAAAGATGTATGATGAAGAAATCACAAACTTCTATAAAAAGGGAAGACATTGAAAAAGTAGGCAGACAGGAGAAAGCCAGTTAGCCAGTGTTGGCAGAGAAGAAGGCCGACCAGAAATCAGTTGATTCAGCAGTTTTCACTGTAAATCTCCACCACCCAACCCCCCACCTGAAAGGCTCAAGAGTAACAGGTCCCAGCACTGGCATTCTGGTAAATGATTAGCAACTGGCTTTCCAGGAAAATGAATCCATCAAACAAACAAACAAAAATACTGATTTATAGTGTTTGCTGATTATCATGAAGCAAATACACTATGGTCAATTTCAAATTACTAATGTAAGGTCACTGGGTGCAGATATAAGAAGAAATGTACACTCTGTCAATACAGGTGATGCAATCCCTAAATGATACCCATGGAGCACAAAAGTTATGAACCATAAAGAAAGCTGAGTGCTGAGGCATTGATGTTTTTGAATTGTAGTGCTGGAGAAGACTCTTGAGAGTCTCTTTGAATCCAAGGAGATCAAAACAATCAATCCTAATGGAAATCATCCCTGAATATACATTGGAAGGACAGAAGCTGAAGCTCAAGTTACAATACTTTGGCCACCTGATGCAAAGAGGCAACTCATTGAAAAGACCCCAATTCTGGGAAAGATTGAAGGCAGGAGGAGAAGAGGGTGGCAGAGGATGAGATGATTCGATAGCATCATGGACTCAATGGACATGAATCTGAGCAAACTCTGGAAGGTAGTGGAGGACAGAGAGCCTGGCGTGCTGTAGTTCATGGAGTTGCAAAGAGCCAGACATGACGTAGCGAATGAACAATAACAATAGCAAATGAATAGCGGCACAAAAAGGAAGTGAAGTCAGTGAAAAATACTCCTTTAGCAATACTAATCCTGTAAACCAGGGATCCCCAACCTTTTGGCACCAGGGACTGGCTTCAGGCAATTTTTCCAGGGACTAAGGTAGACGGAGCAGTTTCAAGATGGTTTAAATGCATTACCTATATTGTACGTTTTACTATTATTATTATTACATCTGCTCCACTGCTGCTGGGAACAATGAGTCATTATTTCTGCAACAGGTGATAAAACTGTATTAGGAGGAAAATACTGGGGACAGTGGTGACGGCACTCTCACCCGCCACAGCTGAAACAACATATGTGACATCTAAGCTTGTAAAACCAAGACTATCACTTATAACAAGAATATTGCTTATAACTGAAGCAATTGAAGAGATTGTCCTTACGGGAAAAGAAGTAGGTGAGTAGAGGACTTCTATTTCTCTTTTCTGGAAGTCTTGCAGGCTGGGTATTGTTGGGATTAAGAACATGGTGTCTGGCATCATACAGCTTGGACTTAGCATTCTGAGCCCTAGTAGCCACGAGACCCGGGTGAGTTATTTAACCGCTCTCATCCTCGGTTTCTTCATCTTTATAGTGAGAAGAGCAAGAGGCCTATTTTGCAAGGGTAATTGTGAGGATTAAATGAGGTAATATATGTAAAATACTCAGAACAAGATTTGGCTCATAATAAATAATATTAACTTTTATAATTACTATTTGCCTTTTTAAAATTGTGTAACCAAGTTATTCTGATAAATATTAAAGACTAAGTTAAAAGAATAATAAACATGATGGGTTATAAAAGACTCATAATGAAGTAGAGCCTTTATTCAAAGTTTATGTTTGGCAGTATCTCATTTGAGATTGAGGTTTGGAAAAATATATATATATACATATATATGTATTATATATGCATATATATATTTTTTTGCATAAAAAAACTTGTAAACATGAAAAGTTTTATTTCTTAGGAAGACAATTTGTAAGTAAACTTTGTAAGTAAACCAAGGTATCTTTCCAGGGTAAAAGATTAAGACCCTCAGTTATTCTCCCCAATGTTGAAAGTCACTAAAACTTATCCAGGTGTATTGGCTTGGTCATGATGTAGACTCAGCGACACAGAAGGGCCCATCAGTCTCTTAGTACAAAATCAGTATGAAGGAAGAATATGGCACTATGGACAGATCAGTAATAAAACCCAGAAGATAATGGTAGTCTGGCTTCATGAGGACTCAAGACACCAGCACCTGTTCTGAGGCAGCCATCCTAGTTATCAGCCTTTTCACTCCAGGAATGGTCATATTAGTTCATAATATCAGCTCTATCATTGATATCAGCTCCAACATAATTTTGGAATGGGGATCACTTGGCTAAGTGGGACAAGATGAGGACTTTCTCTTGTGTTTTAAATTACCAATGAGGCTTGCACAGTATTAAAAGTGGGTGGAAAAGAAGGCTCAGTGTTTTCCTCCAGACATGACAGGTGACAAAAATAAGAAGCAGCACGTCTACTGCTGCTATGTGCAGGTTTCTTACCCAGAAATAAGGATGGCACATTATTTTTGAGGTACCGACTTCACATCATAGCTATAAAGTTCTCTGCTGCTGCTGCTGCTGCTAAGTCGCTTCAGTCCTGTCTGACTCTGTGCGACCCCATAGACGGCAGCCCATCAGGCTCCCCCGTCCCTGGGATTCTCCAGGCAAGAACACTGGAGTGGGTTGCCATTTTCTTCTCCAATAAATTTCTCTAGCCTCATGATTATTTCAGAGATGGAAGAGAAATAATGGCTTTTGCACATGAATGAGCCTCTGAAAGGTTCTTTGGGAGGGTGTGTGTGCTAGTTGCTCAGTCGTATCAGACTCTTTGCAACCCGATGGACTGTAGCCTGCCAGGCTCCTTTGTCCATGGAATTCTCCAGGCAAGAGTACTGGAGAAGGTTGCCATTCCCTTTAGAATCCACAGAAAGAAACTAAACTTCATGTTAACTGAGTGTGTGGGTTTCAAGTTTTGTGTTTGAGATGCTACTCTGAGATAGTATTCTTATTGCAAATTTTAAGGAACACCCTGGTTCCATATATTTCCCTGATAGGAGAAAAATAAGTCAGTTGGCTTTTGACATGTATCCTAGTCCCTGCCTGGTTGAGATATGCAGAGAAGCTAAAGCTGTATACAGATGACCCATGAACAACACAGAGATTAGGCATGCCAACGCTCCTTGCAGAGGAAATCCTCATGTAACGTTATAGTCAGCCCTTTATACCTGCAGTGCCACATCTGAGGAGTCAGCCAACCACGGGTCCTGTAGGACTGTAACAGACATTTAGTGGGGAAAAAAAAAGCTTATATAAATGAATCCAAACAGTTCAAATCTGTGTTGTTTAAGGATCAACTGTATTCATGTTTTCAGTGTTTTTTTACCTGGCTTTGAACTAGGGCATGCAAGCTTAGGGATTCCATTTCCCCATTTAGAAAGAAACATAATGAATGGTTACCCCTTTCCATCTCACAAGAACACTGAAAGAACCAAGGAGTGCATTACATTAAACAGCATGAATAAGTATAATTTTCCAATTACTTACTAGAAAATACCATGCTAAGTATTTATTAATAACATATATTATTCCTCTTCATTTTTTACAAAAAAAAAAAAAAAAAAACCTGTGAAAGAGGCAACAATATCCCCAGGTCACAGAGAGGAGAACCAAGGCTCAGAGAAGTTATGTAACGTCTCCAGAGATCCAAGTTAGGGTTTAAGTCTACTCCTTTACGAATAGAAACACAATTACCACATAAAGCCATCATTACTCTTTATCTTTCAAATTTCAAAACGTTGCTTTTGCTTAGGATCCTCTGATTTTCCTGGATCCCACCCACTAAAGATAAGTTATAGGTATTTCCTCTGTGAAATGTCAATGTCTGAGGTTATTAGAAATCTTAAGTTATTTTATTTTAAGTATGTGAGATTAAATATTTAATCCCTAAATTTGGAAATTAGATACAAGAAAAATATTTATCCAAAGATCACTATCCTCACACAATTGCTTTTATGGACTTTTCTTCATATGCATTTAGTTATATGGTTATAATCGCCATGTACATGCAATAACTTTGCTTAATAGTCATATTATACCTTCTAAAAAATGACTTCATAATATTGCTTTGGATCAGCACTCTAGAGTTTTTAGTCAACCCCATGATAAAAGGTATTTTTCTATTTCAAACTACTTATTGAAACAGCTTGAAATAATTCTGTACTGAACAGTGTCTTATGTATATATTTTAAATACATTTTTAATTATAGGCTTGACATGCTAACTGTTTTCATTATGATGCAAAAATGAACACACAGTTCACAAAATGTTCATTTTCTCACCAACACAGACAAACACTCCTTTTAAATAACTCCGCATGTATGTATTAATACTTACTATTATAAGGTCTTGATTCTATTTAATAGTGTCAGGTTCTATGCCAGGAATTAGAATATATATTCCATTTGGCCATATGGATAACACTATTTCACCAATACCATACAGGAAATTATCCTCAGGGTTTCCCAAATCATGAATTACCATGAAAATTGAGAAGCATGACTTTTAGGCTTACCATCTAATCTCCTGTATCTACCTAAAGTTTAATGAGCCACTAGGCACATGGATTGGTATTTATATCCACGGCTTGCGATACACCCCAGGAACTTTGAAGTGTATGCTATGAATAGATCAGTTTCCATGTCCTGTCTTCACATCTTTGTTTTCAGCTCTTTGGTTAGGGACCCTGAGCTAGAAACGGTGTGCTAGAAACGGTGCCACCCCTATCATGCGGTGAGGAGCAGTGCCATGAGTAACAAATGAGCCCGTTACTGCTCTACAGGAGAGGAGACAGGTCAGTCCTTTGCTAAATCCCTCTGCACCGTGTCCTCTTCCTTGTTCCAATTACCCAGGAAGTGATGGCACTTTCTCGTCTACAGCCTTTCGAAACTTGCTGACATGTATTTAGGACATTGCTGGGATTGTAAGTCTTAACCAAACTGTCCTCAGTAATTCTCGTGGAAAATAAGATGCAATACTTTCTCAACTCAGACCACACGCATTTACAAACCAGAGGAAGAACTAAGACAGGCAGAAAGAGAAAGATTACTTTCCAACCAAAATACTTAGTTAAATCCAGAAATACAATAATTGCTGAAAAACTGGCCATAGAATATTGTCATTAACTAACATCCTGATTTTCCTAAAGAGGAAGCTAATTCCCTCAAAAATGCAACAAGTTGTCTAAGCTAGTTTGTGGCACAATCCCGAAGGAAAACATGCCCTGAAACTTGGATTTGTTTTTTTGTTTTTTTTTTCTTTTTCATCATTAGCAATTTATATTCCCTTAGCTTTTGGAGTAGCTTTTTATTCATTCAAAAAATAACTTTTGAGTGTCTTCCATAAAATTACTACTCCGGCACTAGGGATTCAGCTAAGGTTGAAATGTAGTGGTGCTGGGAATACAAAATCAAAAGTCACAGTCTGACAAGGAGACAGGTTTGTAGACTGATAATTTAAGTGCAACGTGATGAGCAGAATCCAAATAGAACTGTAAGCTGTGTGCTACAAAAAGTCTGCCTGAGGGACTCAGGGGGAACTTCCCGAAAGAGGTGGCCTGCTTTCAGAAGGAGCAGTTTATAAGGCATGAAAGGCAGAATAGCATAGGAGGCAGAAGGAATGTTACACATACAGGATGGGATACTTGAGAAGCAGCACAGAGTTTGCCCCATTTCTTGACTTTGGTGACACACTTGGGTTCCCAGGTGGCACAGTGGAAAAGAGTCTGCCTACCACTGCAGAAGAGGCCAGAGACGTGGGTGTGATCATGGGGTCGGGAAGATCCCCTGGAGAAGGGAATGGCAACCCACTCCAGTATTCTTGCCTGGAAAATTCCATGGACAGAGGAGTCTGGTGGGCTATTGTCTATGGGGTCAAAAAGAGTTGGACATGACTGAGCACACACTCACGCAGAGCTTATTTATAACTGCTTTATTTTCATCTTCCATGTCACCTTGTTAGTGCCTCTTTCTCTGCTTCACGTTTGGGATTCCTAAGGGTCCTGTCCTCCGCACTCTGTTCTTCCTTTCTCTACACACTCTGCCTTAGATTCCACTAAGACATATATTCCTCCCATGTATCTCCCAGATCTTTCTCTCTTGAGCTCCAAATCAACAAATTATAACCATACAAACACTAAGTGTTTGAAAGTATTTTCAGTGTTTTTATTCAAATTCTATGTTCCTACCCTGTGTTATCTCAGTAAATGGCACCATCACCAAGTTACCTGAATTATCACTCCTGCCTGTTCTGTCTCCTTTATTCTTCACATTCAATCTGTCACCAAATCAGACGAAAGGTAACTTCCCTGAGTTCCCCAACAACCCTTTTACCACCCTGTCCAAACTTTCCTTTTTGCATCAAATTATTCATTATATTTTGCCTTTAAGAAGTTTCAAATGTCTACAGACTGATTTCTGCCCGATTTCCAGGCCACCAATGGTTTCTTTAGAATAGTTTTATATATAATAAGCTCACATAAAATCACACGGGGATAGTTCAGATGGGATAGTCATTTATTTTCCATGGCAACTGACATAAAAGCACAGAAAATGTCACTGTGACTGAAGACTGGAGAAAAAAGTTGTGATAGATAGAGAGAGAAAAGGGGAGATATTGCCAGGGTCAGAAAAAATAAAGATTAGCTTTAAATATTAATTCAAAGCTGAGGATAAATGCTCTAGATTATAGGCAGTGACTTGTGATTTACTTCTCACATAGACAAACCTATGTTAGATTACTCCCTGATGAGTAGCAGCAAGAATTGATTTAATATTGTTACATTTATTACTTATTCTATAAGCTTTTATTGACTACACACTCAGTGACAGGCACTAGGCTAAACATACAGTCAATATAAGAGATATGTCTCTAGCTTTCAAGCATCCAAATTAGAAGGCATCACTAGCCCACAGAAAAGAAGCAGAAAATCATATCACTTTATGACAAAGTTCAAGAGAGACAGTAAAATAATGCAAGGGATTTAGAAGAGTATTCTCCTTGGTATGCATAATTTCTAGTCCTCAGAAAGTCCTATAATTGCTCAACATTGCCTATTAATTGTGATTGTGTTTAAATCAAGGAAAAGTCATAGACAGCTTGACTCTGTGTGTGTGTGTGCATATGCTACATTTTCCAAATTATTTCTAACAAGTATAAAGCTGTCCAACTCAATGGAGATGAGTTTGAGCAAATTCCAGGAGGTAGTGAAGGACAGGGAAGCCTGGAATGCTGCAGTCCATGGAGTCGCAAAGTGTTGGACATGACTTAGCAACTGAACAAAAATAATCACTTAGTTAATTCTTATTATGTACCAGACCAGTGTTAAGAATGTTGTATACTCTATGTATCTACTATATGTAATATCTTCCTTGTCTTACATTGTTTATTCCATCCAGACACACATTCTCCAGGATTTTAGTTGGCCATAATTTCTGGGTGAATGTACAAACAGATGGTTAGTGGGATGAACTCCAGCCCCAGCTACTGAAGTTGGTCCCGAGGTGTAACTAATATTCACCATCTTCTGCACCACCCAGAGATACCCCTCCTCTCTGCTGGTAGTTTGTCTGAATTGTAGACCCAGAACCTCATCCCTTGGGGATCTGAACACCTGTTTTATCACCCTCTTATCAGACAAGTGTCGCTCTACTTGCCATTTACAGCTAAAACTCGGCATGGTGGTGCCAAAACTATGTCAGATACCTGCCCCCTGCTCCCATGACACAGCAGCAGCCCATTGCCTCATGATGATCAGAGTCAGTTACTTCAAATGTAGTAGCTCTGCTCTGTGCTGCCTTATCTACTGACATGGGAAGCCCAAAGTGACCAGACCACAGCTATAATGGTAGCTGTAGTGAGACTCAATAAGTTTCCTGTTGGAAGCATCTCTTCACTAGAAATAGGTACTCTAGACCCGTAGAGCCTGAAGTTCTACAAATAGAAAAACAAACTCCCCCAGTGGGTCACTGGGAGTGATAGTAAATAGGACATTCGTACTTTCACATCTTGGTTCCCAGACTCAGTACTCTACCTCTTGTGGACACCCCTACACAATGGCTGTTGGCTTAACGAGATATAGTACATATTGAATGATAGCACTTCATTGACACATGGTGCTCTTTCCAAGCTGGCATCACAGCTGTACCCTCATGCTACTGCTCCATGAAGCCAATATTAATAATATTATGGTGTGGGATGACAAGGGTCCAGTGGTTCTGGATTCATGGTCAAATGCCTAATGTTGTACTTTCATTGCTATAAAGGAGGTCCCTTAGTTCAACTAGAAGTCATACAGAATCCAAGTTGGAATGCTCTTAGACAATGATGTTGACTAAGCACTATACCCAGAAAAGGCAAACTATCCCTGGAATATGTTTCAGCTCAAATCTGGGTGAATTGCTACCTTTTCCAGAATGGCAAGGGGTCTAATGCAATTAATTTTACACAAATGTACCAGAGAAGGTAACTTATTGAAGACAGTCTTGGGCTCTGTTATTGGAAGGTAATGCTGACATTCAGCAATGGCAATAACTAGAGGAGCCTTGGTAAAAGGAAGTTCAGGCTAACACCCATGCATACCCTCCATCACTGTAACGGTAACTTTTTCTTTTAGTCCACTGTTCAATTAAGAGTGACTGAAGACAAAGAATGGGTAACATTTACTGATCAAGTCATCCTATATAGCCATTTGTTAAAGTTCTTCTCCAATAGATACTCTGTGGTAAGTATTAGTATATGATACAAAAATCCCTTTATTTCATATCTATTCCCATAAATTCATCAACATGACTCTCTCCCAGGCCTTCATTTCATGGATCTTCCAATCATTTTCTCCTTTAAGCCTCCTAACCAACCAGTAAAGCAATTCATCACTGCATGTGAATTTGTACAATTCAAACTACTTAGTTTTCACACAAAATAGATGACAAATAAAATCAGTTAAAGCTCGTCCACTCCTTCCCACTTGGACGATTTCAACTCACCACTATTTTAGAAGGTCACTCATGAGTAGGACTGTCCTGAAACCATCTTCTATTTTTAGTTTGTAGCAATATATTGGAAAAGGTCAATTTTCATTCCAATCCCAAAGAAGGGCAATGCCAAAGAATGCTCAAACTACCACACACTGCACTCATTTCACATGCTAGCAAGGTAAGCTAAAAATCCTTCAAGCTAGGCTTCAATAGTACATGAACGGAGAACTTCCAGAGGTACAAGCTGGATTTAGAAAAGGTAGAGCAACAAGAGATCAAGTTGCCAACAACTGGTGGATCATAGAAAAAGCAAGAGAATTCCAGAAAAACATCTACTTCTGCTTCATTGACTACACTAAAGCCTTTGACTGTGTGGATCACAACAAACTAAAAATTCTTAGAGATGGGAATACCAGACCACCTTACCTGCCTCCTGAGAAATCTGTATGCAGGTCAAGAAGCAACAATTATGGAACAGGCATGAACAATGGACTGGATGCAAATTGGGAAAGGAGTACATCAAGTACATCTGAATACTGTCAGCCTGCTTATTTAACTGATATACAGAGTACATCACACAAAATGCTAGGCTGGATGAAGTGCAAACTAGAATCAAGATTTCTGGGAGAAATACCAATAACTTCAGATATGCAGAGGACACCACCCTTATGGCAGAAAGCAAAGAAGAACTAAAGAACCTCTTGATGAAAGTGAAAGAGAAGAGTGAAAAAACTGGCTTAAAAGTCAACATTCAAAAAATTAAGATCATGGCATCTGGTCCCATCACTTCTTGTCAAATAGATGGGGAAACAATGGAAACAGTGAGAGTCTTTATTATTTTGGGCGCCAAAATCACTGCAAATGGTGACTGTAGCCATGAAATTAAAAGAAGCATGCTCCTTGGAAGAAGAGCTACAATAAACCTAGACAGCATATTAAAAAGCTGAGACATTACTTTTCTGACAAAGGTCCTTCTAGTCAAAGCTATGGTTTTTCCAGTAGTCATGTATGGATGTGAGAGTTGGACCATAAAGAAAGCTGAGCACCAAATAATTGATGCTTTTTTGAATGGTAATGTTGGGGAAGACTCTTGAGAGTCCCTTAGACTGTAAGGAGATCAAACCAGTCAATCCTGGAGGAAATTAACCCTGAATATTCATTGGAAGGCCTGAGCCTGAAGCTGAAGTTTCAATACTTTGACCATCTTAAGCAAAGAGCCAACTAATTGGAAAAGACCCTGATGTTGGGAAAGATTGAAGGCAGGGGGACAAGGGAAAAACAGAGGGTGAGATGGTTGGATGGCATCACCGACTCAATGGACGTGAGTCTGAGCAAACTTCAGGAGACAGTGAAGGACAGGGAAACCTGGAGTGCTGTAGTTCATGGGGTTGCAGAGTTGGACACAAGTGAGTGACTGAACAACAATGTATCAGAACTGACTTCTGCATAAACCAAGTGCAGTTTTTCTCTTCTCGTATCAGCTGACCATAAGGAATTTTCCATGAGGCCACAGGTGTGAACTGAGGGAGCATTATCAGTGCAACAATACTGAGTGATGTGGAGGCCAGGGCTACTTATTCATACGGGTAATCTGTGACTTCTGAAGCTAATCCCAGAATTACTATACCATCTTGCAATGGACTGCTGCTGGGCACACTAAACTCAGACTTGGTGGGTTTAACCATTTAACCATATGTAGTTCTGTGATGAATACTGCACACTCACTGGATACCCCATGGTCACATACCCAGTTTCTACCAGGGCCCAGTATCATTCTTGCAGCTACTTTTTGAATAATGTATAGTTTTTCTGCAGATGGCATGGCCTTTCTCCAGAATCTTAGGCCTGTACTGTAACTTTCCTACCGGGGCTTGGCAGAGATGCCACATGGCATCTTTGTTCAGTACAAATACCTCAGTGACATGAGATCACCCGAGCCATATGGCTCAAGCGGCAAAGCAACAGCCTGGATCTGTGACAAAGGATTTTCTTGCTCTGAGCCTCACTCAAAATAAGTAGCCTTTGACATCACCCAATAAATGGATGAAAGCAGTACTCACATTTGCAGAAAGTGTGCTCTTCTAAAACCTCAAGAATCTTAGTCATCAGCTCAGGCTGCCCTCCAAGTTTCAGAAGATTATATCTTTAAAAGTAGCTAAGGAGGCCCTCTGAATTTCACTTTGCTTCAAATCTATGATTAATAGATGAAAACTTGTAATTTTCTCTCCTCAGTGCATCAAATGGTGCTTTGTACCACCATCCAGTTTCACAAGACCTATCATTATTATTCCAATAAAATTCCAGTCCGATTGCATAAGCTTATATGTCCCCTCCCACTGATTTCCTGGACCTGTTCCTCACAGGTGAAAACCTAAGCGATTTCACAGCTGCAATACCAAGCCAAGAATCATTAATACTTTACCATCAGTAGTAGGGTCCTCATTGGCATTCAGCCAGCAGATAACCCAACTCGGAATCCCATTCTTTACATCTAGCTTTCTAAGATCACTCCTGGTCTTCTGTCAAATTCCCTCAAAGCAGAGTCTGAGACAGGATTTTTGTACCAGTGATTCATTGAGAGAATTTTTCAAAAGAAAATTGTAAAAAGATAATAGGAAAGCAGGATAGAGGAGAACAAAAAGCTAAGCAAAGATCTGATTTCACTGAAATATAATCATTAGATTGATATCTCAGAGAAGTGAAGTGAAGTGAAGTCACTCAGTCGTGACGGACTGTGAGACATCATGGACTGTAGCCTACCAGGCTCCTCCCATGGGATTTTCCAGGCAAGAGTACTGGAGAGAGTTGCCATTTCCTTTGCCAGAGGGTCTTCCTCATCCAGAGATTGAACCCGGGTCTCCTGCATTATAGGCAGATGCTTTACCATCCAAGCCACCAGGGAAGTCAATATCTCAGAGAACTCTGGAAGATATAGAGACCTACAGAGTTGTCCCATTTTAAGGAAGGTGTCAGACTTTTGAACCTCCATATTTGTCAGGCATTGGCAAACAACCACTCTAGGAGGCACAATCTCCCAAACATTTGCATGTAAAGAGGCTCATGTCATCCAAGGAAAATCTTTAGGAAATGAATGGCAGTGTGGGATGGATGCATCAGTGTGATAAAGGCTATTAGAGGGGCCACCAAAAGAGTTTACTGCAGAAAACATGAGTTCCAAGATACCTATCACTGTACTCTACAGAAGCCAAGGAATCAATTCTCCTGCTGGCTTCTTGCCTAGACTGACCCAGGTGACCCTCACCATCTTCCCAAACATCACCCATTGTCTTTTGTTGGGTACTGCCTGATGTCAACCATCTTCAGCACCTGTTACAATCAGAGAGCATGTCTCCTCAGCCAGTATGGTGCACAAATGTGAGTCACAGGAGGTAATACAAGCAATTTTACATGTAGCCCTCTCCCTTTCAAATGTACTCAGTGGTGAGACCTTTTCAATTGTTTCTGACTTTAAACTCAGATGAACTCAATGTTTTTTCTCACTCTTTTTGGGAAGACTAGAAATTAAAATATCTAACCCAACAGTCAAAATCACGAACTTGCTCTAAAGTTCAAGACCCTTCCCTTCCTTGGTCTAGCTCCCTAAATCTGGGGAATGGAAATGTGGTTGGTTTCTCTTCCCAGGTTGATGCTGAGGATGGAGAAGAGGTAAGAAGGTGAGGCAGAAGTATTCTTATTGGCTGGCTCTCTTATGGGTCTCTTTGTACTTGCTGGGCTGAGTGTATACAAGAGCCAACTTTTCCTCTGGGAGGTACTTTCATAGGTTTTTCAAAAACACATCATTCACCACTGAAATGCTCTTGTCTGCAGTTTTCTTGATCTTGACAGATAAATCTTGTTTCAGCTAGTCAGTTCCTTTGTCAGTCCCTAGGAATCTGGTGATAACATCAGCTTCTGTTGCCTGAAGAATGTTCAGCCTTTTAGGTATCTCTATGCTCAAGTCACTCAGTTGTGTCCGACTCTTTGTGGCCTCATGGACTGTAGCCCGCCAGACACCTCTTGCCCATGGAATTTTCCAGGCAAGAATAGTGGGGTGGGTTGCCATTTCCTTCTCCAAGGAAACTTCCTGACCCAGAGATCAAGCCCACATCTCATGCATTGCAGATGGATTCTTTACCATCTGAGCTACCAGGGAAGTCCCTACATAGCTCTAATGTGAACCAAATTCCAGCTCTCTCCCCTACATCTGGCCCATGGGAAACACTCCCTCACTCTTTTCCCCAAACCCTGAGAATGTAAGATATCCCTATGCTACAATACCACTCCTTTGCTTTACCTCAAATCAAGTGACTGATCAGACTCTTGCTATTTAAATTTATCAAGCCAATTTTAGAAAAAGGTACTCTGTTCTCCAAATTAAAGAGGATACCTATTGATGACTGAAGCCAGTCATTAGGTTCAAGATGCAAGGCAGGGACCTTCCCCAACTCACCTGGTTTGAGTGATGAGATTCACAACACACCAAAAGTTTTCTTCAGATTTTCTATTTATGAAGCTTATCTCCATTTCCACCCTTTCTGACAGATTTTATAAATTTTCATATGGGTAAAGGGTACAAGAGTTTTATAATCAGTATTTTTTTATTAAATCTTTTAAACATACATCTGCTCTCTGCCCTTCACTTTGAATATGATGTCCTCCATATCTCAGCATTTCTGTAACACTTTTTCACTTTAACAGAGTGTCACATCCAGTTTTTAGTTCTGGGTCTGACCTCTTCAGCTCTCTCTCAAAATTGATATTCTAAAATCATGCCCTTTCCCCAGATCTCTACAAAGGATTTTCATCCAATGATTTAACCTCTCTTAAACCTAATCCTAAATAGACTTTTTAAATAACCAGCTATATTCAGAAGACAATGCATTTGCCCACATTTTGACCAAAGTGATCTGAGATTAATATCAAGCTCTGACATTTATTTGTTATATGATCTCAGGTCAGCTACGTAGCCTCACTGACCCTCATCTGTAAGGTATTTGCCAGTTATAAAATGCAGGTACATAGTAGAGTGTCAACAAACATTAGTGTCCTTTCGTATTTTTACCCACAACTTTCCTTCAGGTTGTTTTGCCACAAAAATTCCAGTCAAATCTTAGCATCTTTTTTCCTTGCCATCTCCCACACAGCAACTGGAAATCAATATCCTATTTTTGGGCTCCTGTCACCAAGATGGGGGGTAGAAGACTCCAGTTTCCATACTGTCACAAAATCAACCACATGACAGTGATCTACAAACACAAGCAGCTCTGAGAGAATTCAGGAGCCCATTTAATAAACTTCTGAAACACACTGGGACAAAAAAAAAAAAAAATCCTTAGGATAACTGCACAAAAACTGAAAAGAGAATGGCTTCATTTTGCCTGCATCATCTCATCCCCCAGGTTAGCACTTCTCAGTGCCAAGAGGAAACTCTCCAGCTACAAAGGGCACCCATCATTGGAAAGGGAGGAAGGAGTATGAGACTAGCTTCCTTGGCCTTTCAGGGCACTGAACAAGAACCCACTGTAGATTCATCCCACCCAGAGACCAGCAAAGCTGAGGTGTATAGACACAGTTAAGAAGCAGGAAGAAGGGCAAGGGCAAGGGCAACTAGTATCAGCCACTAGTGATACTATGAATGGGAGCAAACATTGTTCCCAGTGACTTATCAAGAAAAAAAGAGAGGACTCAAATAAATAAAATTACAAATCAAAGAGGAGACATTGAAACTGATACCAAAGAAATACAAAGATTTATAACAGGCTGCCATGAGCAATGATACCCAAAACAAAGTGTACAAACTAGAAGAAAGGGATAAATTCCTAGAAACATACAAACTATCAAGACTGAATCATGAATATATAGAAAATCTGAAGAGATCAATAACAGATTAGGAGATTGAATCAGTAATCAGAAACCTCCCAAAAAAGAAAAGCCTCAGATCATATGACCACTGGTAAATTACACCAAACATTTAAAGAATGAATGCCACTCATTCTCAAACACTTCCCAAAAAATTAAAGAGGAGAAAACACTCCCAAACTTATTTATCAGGGCAGTATTACCCTGACACCAAAGTCAGATAAAGATACTATAAGAAACAAAACTATAAATTAATATCCTTGATGAATAGAGATGTGAAAATCCTCAACAAAATATTAGCAAAACAAATTCAATGGCATATTAAAAGGATTATTCACCATGATCAATTGGGGTTTTTTTCAGGGCAATCATTTGGAAGAACAAAGCTGTAAGCACATTTTCTGATTTCAAACTACATTACAAAGCTATAGTAATAAAAACAGTATGGTACTGGAATAAAACCATACATACATGGAATAGATTTTACAGCACAGAAATAAACTTGCACATATATTGTCAACTAATGTTTGACAAAGGAGTCATGAACACACAGTGGGGAAAGAATTGATCCTTTTTTAAATTATGTTGGGAAAATTGAATACTCACATGGAAAGGAATGAAACTGGATCTGTAACTTACACCTACACACAAAAATTAAACAGAAATGGATTAAGTAACAAATGTAAGACCTGAAACTTTAAATCTCCTGGAAGAAAACATAGAAGAAAATCTCCTTAACATCAATCTTAGCAATGATTTTTTGAATATGATACCAAAAGCACAAGTAACAAAAGCAAAAACAAACAAGTGGGATTATATCCAATTTTAAAAGTTGTACACTGACAAAAGTCAACAAAATGAAAAGGTAACCTATGGTTTGAGAGAAAACATTTGCAAACCAGGTATCCTATAAGAGGTTAACATCCAAAGTACATAAGGAATTCATACAACTCAATAGCAAAACACACATAATAATTTAACTGATAAGCAAGCAAGCTGAATAGACATTTTCAAAAAAGTCATACAAAATAGCCAAGAAGTATATGAAAAGATGCTCAACATCTCTAATCACCAGGGAAATACACATCAAAACCACCCTGAGATATCACTTCTCACCTGTTAGAATGGCTATTATTGAAAAGGCAAGACATTAAAAAATGCTGGCGAGACCGTGGAGAACAGGGAATCCTTGTGCACTGTTGGTAGAAATGTAACTTGACAGAGCTACTGTGGAAAACATGGAGGTTCCTCAAACAATTAAAAATGAAACTACCATAGGATCCAGCAATCCCACTTCTGGGTATATGTCCAAAGAAAATGGAATCACTCTCTCAATGAGATATCTGCACTCTCATGTTTTATGGCAGCATTGCTGACTATAGCTGAGAAATGGAAACAACCTAAGTGTCCATCAATGGATGGACAGATACTCCAAATGTTGTATACATCCAATGGAAAATTACTTGACCATGAAAGTGAAAGTGAAGTCGCTCAGTCGTGTCCAACTCTTTGCGACTCTGTGGACTGTAGCCCACCAGGCTCTTCTGTCCATGGGATTCTCCAGGCAAGAGTACTGGAGTGGGTTGCCACTTCCTTCTCCAGGGGATCTTCCCAACCCAGGGATAGAACCCGGGTCTCCCACATTGCAGGCAGACGCTTTAACCGCTGAGCTGGAAATCCTGCCATTTGGCACAACATGGATGGACCCTGAGGGCCTATATTGACCGAAATAATTCAGACAGAGAAGACAAATACCATAAATATCAACTATGTGTAGAATCTAAAAAAGCCAAACACATAGAAACAGAGAGTGAATTGGTGGCTGTCAGGGTCTTGGAAGTGGGGAAAATGGGGAAATGTTGATTGAAGGGTTCCAACTTCCAGATATAAGAGGAATGAATAAGTTTTGGGGTAGCAATGGACAGCATGGTGACTAGACTTAACAATACTATATTACATACTTGAAAGCTGCTATGAGAGTAGATAGTAAATATTCTCATGATAACATAACAACAACAAAGGTAATTATGAGAGCATACAGACCTGCATACAGATATCTCAGGAGGCAGGTAAGGTGGTTTGGTATGCAGGTCAAGAAGCAACAGTTAGAACTGGACATGGAACAACAGACGGGTTCCAAATCAGGAAAGGAGTACATCAAGGCTGTATATTGTCACCCTGCTTATTTAACTTCTATGCAGAGTACATCATGAGAAATGCCGGGCTGGAAGAAGTGCAAGCTGGAATCAAGATTGCCGGGAGAAATATCAATAACCTCAGATAAGCATATGACACCACCCTTATGGCAGAAAGTGAAGAAGAACTAAAAAGCCTCTTGATGAAAGTGAAAAAGGAGAGTGAAAAAGTTGGCTTAAAACTCAACATTCAGAAAACTAAGGTCATGGCATCTGGCCCCATCACTTCATAGGAAATAGATAGGGACACAGTGGAAACAGTGTCAGACTTTATTTTTTTGGGCTCCAAAATCATTGCAGATAGTGACTGCAGCCATGAAATTAAAAGATGCTTACTCCTTGGAAGAAAAGTTATGACCAACCTAGATAGCATATTGAAAAGCAGAGACAATTGACTCATTAGAAAAGACCCTGGTGCTGGGAAAGACTGAAGACAGGAGGAGAAGGGGACAACAGAGGATGAGATGGTTGGATGACATCACTGACTCGATGGACATGAATTTGAACAAGCTCTGGGAGCTGGTGATGGACAGGAAAGTCTGGCATGCTGCAATCAATGGGGTCGCAAAGAGTCAGACACAATTGAGAGACTGAACTGACTGAATTATAAGAGAGGAAGGCTGCACAAATAATCCTGCTGCTGTAAACATTTCACAATGCATATATGTATCAAATCATCACATTGTACACCTTAAACTTACATGTTACATGTTAATTGTATTTCAATAAGGCTGGAATGGAAAAATACTATCATATTTTCAAGGACAGGATTATATCTCTAGGATTTGAAACTACATGCAAAAAACCTCTGAATCTTGGGTGAATGAATGATTGCCTGCGTGCATGCATACTCAAGTCGCTAAGTTGGGCTGTCTCTTTGCCACCCCATTGGCTCTAAACCACCAGGCTCCTCTGTCCATGGGAGTGGGTTGCCATTTCCTCCTCCAGAAGATCTTCCCAACTCAGGAACTAAACCCACATCTCCTGTGTCTCCTGCACTGGCAGGCGCATTCTTCGCCACTGAGCCACCTGGGAAGCCCCGAATGAATAAGAGTTACTAAAACAGCTACATCATTTGCAGGGCCTGAATGAACTGAAATGTGGTGCCCTTTGTTCAAATATCACTAAGAATTATAAAATGTCAACAGAGGAGCAGGAAACCAAGCACGTGACCCTTACTGTCAGGCCAGCCTTTCACAGAGGTCTGAGCTCTGTGATTGGACCCTGGCCTCCTAGTTCCACTTCCTGCTGTACTAGAAAAACGTACACACACAAATGAAATAGACTTGTTCCAACTTCAGCTTAATTAAAGCTGATCGGGCAAACCCTTAATGAGTGAGATAATGACACTCCCCTCCCCTCTTGTATAAATAGAGGGAGTTTTACACGGTTACCTGCCATATTCAGCTGACAGGTAGGGTCAGGAGGCAATTTCTTTGCAGACCTTTGCAGACTATTTAAATGTCTCTATCAACTCCATGCAGCTTATAGCTCAAGCAACTTGAGGTCTCTGAAGAAATAAAGAAAGAGAGAGAGAGAAAGAAAGGAGAGAAAGAGGAAGGAAGGAGGAAGGCAGAAAGGAGGGAGGGATGGAGGAAGGAAGAAAGGAAAGAAAGATAATTCCATTTCTGAGGGTATCTAAAATAGTCAAGTTCATGGACTTAAAGAGTGGAATGATGGATGACAGTTATCAGGAACTTGGGGGAGTGGGAAATAGGGAGTTATTAGTCAATGAGCATAAATTTTCACTTAGGCAAGATAAATAAGCTCCACAGATCTGCTAAAGGTTGTATCTATAGTCAACAAAAATTTACACTTTAAAATTTGTTATGAGGGTAAATCTCATGTTCAGTGTTCTTATCACAATGAAATAAAATTAAACTAATAAAAACAATACCTCCCTTGCAGGATCATTGCAAACACTGAATGAAATAACCTAAGAAAAGTGCTTGAAATGCATGCAGCGGGTCTCCCTCACCTATTTTCAGGGCTTGGTGCTCCACTGCGCCCTGCTGTACCTTTCTTCGGGATTCATTCTCCAGCTGCTCAGTGTTGGCAGCTGACAGCAATCAGGGGAGTCTGTCATTTGAAGAGAGCCTCCTCCCCCAAGATCATCCATCCTCCCTGGGGACAGACTCTGTCCAATGACCGAAAAAGTCTTCCTCCACTGCCCACCGCGTCCTTTCAGCAAAACTCTAAAGAGCACTTCAGCTTCAGAGCTTCTTTAGAATGAGGCCTTTGTGGAAAATGGACCACCATTTACCTGTCTCATCCTACTCCCCACATGTCCCAACAAGGACTTCTCTACTCAACTTCTTGCACGCAAATCTCCAAATGCGAGTATGCTCTGGAAAACTTGGTCTGTGATTGTATTGTCTCCAGAGATATGTAAAGCCAAATACGTGAGTCAGCAGCCAATAGCTGAACTCTTAAGAAAGTGGGCAGATAACCACAATGAGGAGAAATGGCAAGAAAGTGCAGGTTCATGAGAGGCCTCAAGTTCAGCAGATAAGAGGAGTAGACAGAAAGACAAGACTGCCTTTCACAGCAAGATTTCAAGCCCTAAGAGAAATGAAGGAGCAACTGATTGCCTTGGCCATGAGTGACCTGGATTCCTAGATAAACCCAGTGACTGAGCCATGGCAGAGCAGGAAAAACAAAAAAGAAAAGCTGCTATACCATGAGGTAGCTTGTCTCAATGCAGGAAGCTGGCTGTTAGAAATGGAAAGCAAGGCAGAATGAAATAAGTCAATGGCTAAAGAAGCTGAGCCACCGGTGGGACTTCCCTAGTGGTCTAGTGGTTGAGACTTCACCTTCCAATGCAAGGGGGTGTGGGCTTTATCTCGGGGGGGTGGGGGGGAGTTAAGATCCCACATGCCTCGGGGCCAAAAAAATCAAATAATAAAACAGAAGCACTATTGTTAAGACTTTAAAAATGGTCCACATCAAAAAATTAAAAAAAAAAAAAGGTGCAGAGCCCCTGAGTTCTGGTCTACCAACCACTTTGGCAAGGGGATTCCACAGCAGGGACTGGTGAGGTTTAGGAACAAGTTGCTGAGAAGATCACAAAATCTCAGGGACTAAGGAATTCATGACTCCAACTGGGTTTCAGACTCCAGCAGGATGTGACATTTGTGAAGACAGATGTCCCTAAGATGCAGCTATATGATTTCTCTCTGTGCATACTTCTGCCTCTGCTCAAACAAGAGCTGACCAATGCCTTGTCACTCCACTGATCTTTTCTCTAACCTGAACCAAAATTATCAACATTTTGTTATAAATATGAAGTTTTCCTTTTCTGTAAACTCTTTTTCCTATGGCTCTTTTATGTGCTGACATAATATAATAAATGCTTAATCCTCTATTAACTTAATCAAACAATAAATACAAGTATCAATGTGATTAACAGAGCAATGAATGGATAGCACACTGCCCCATTCACCTCTGAAATGGACATTCTGGACAAATCTTGTTTTTAAAAATAAAATTTTCCTTCCCTCTCCTTGCCCCTCTGAGCTCCACCCTAATTTGGGAGACATTGTGTTGGGACATTTCCTTCCAGGTTCTCTTTGTGAGCAGCTCTCAGTGTCCTGGGCTATTCATCTTCCCACCTTCTTGCTTGCAAATGTCCCCAGGGATTAGCATCAAAAAGCCAAGAATGAAAAGGCAGATGCTACAAATCAACCAAAGAAAAAGTAAGACAAAGTATTCTGTGATGAAAGGTACTAGAGTTTTCCATCAATGACTCTATTTAATAAAGAAATATAGATGTCTAAAGAGCCCGAGACAGAAATATTAAATTGGAATTCAGGCTACTGTTATCTAAGAGTCCAAATACCTTACCAATTCCAGTTGAAGTCATCCATAATATATTATGATGACTCTTTGAGACAGACAGCTAAAGGCGGAGATAGTATTTCCAGAAAACTATTATTTTGTTAAAGTTATTCAAAGGGAATGTAAGCCCTCAATTTATCTCTTAATCATCTCCAGTTTGATCAGTAGCCACTAAATTTATCATATTAATTTACTGTCATTTTATAAAGAACAGAATCTGCTCTAGGATTTGTATAAGAATCAGGAACTGTTCAAAGAAAAACACAGCAGCTACTTGGAATTTGAAATTTGGGCCAGGTTTTAAATATCACATTCTATTACTGGACAATGGGTTCTGACTTAGGGGTCTGATTGCCATCTTATGTGCTGGGAAAGGAGAGGGCAGTATGTAGGAAGATAATTATTCCTCAATCTTCTGGTTGCCTTGAAAATAATTTTTCCCAAATTCTGGTGGCTTCTTTTTCAATTCCTTTGCTCTTCCTTAGAGATAGACAGACAGGCTTGGAGAGATTTCTAGAGTTGGGGGTTCAGTACTGGAAAGGCCAGGGTTGCTTCACACTGAACCTCATTCTTCAATGTCAGCTCTACAATGATCAAATTGATAGTGGTCTCCATTTGCCTCTTCCTTCATCTTATCTCTCAGTTGGCTTAATATTCAGGTGGGAAAGAAAATTACTTTTTATCCAGCCCCTTCAAAATCTACCATTAATACAGGATATTGGTTCTGGGTTGGTAGGGGAGGGTAAAAGAAAATGTTTGGAGACGCTTGGAACTGTAGCCAGAGTGGCATCTCAACAGAGTCCATGTGGAGTATTGCAGTATTTCTTTAAAAAAAAAAAAGCCTCTAGACCAGGAGCCAGAAAATTCGAGTTTTAAAGTTTTAAACTCAGTGTTGCCTTCATCAATTTTTCCCCTACCTAGAGTGAATGAGTGGAGAAGGCAATGGCACCCCACTCCAGTATTCTTGCCTGGAAAATCCCACGGACGAAGGAGCCTGGTAGGCTGCAGACCATGGGGTTGCGAAGAGTCAGGACACGACTGAGCGACTTCACTTTCACTTTTCCCTTTCATGCATTGGAGAAGGAAATGGCAACCCACTCCAGTGTTCTTGCCTGGAGAATCCCAGGGACGGGGGAGCCTGGTGGGCCGCCGTCTATGGGGTCGCACAGAGTCGGACACGACTGAAGCGACTTAGCAGCAGCAGCAGCAGAGTGATTGAGAACAAATGTGGTAAATTTATTTCCATCTCTAAACTAGATAATTTCAACGTGTCTTGTTGAGCTCCAATATTTCCTGATCCTGAGGTTAGCTGCCATTTGACTTCCTTATTAATTTTGATAATTACCGGATTCTCCCTTCCTCCTTTTTCAAACAGTACTCAAAATCTAGATAGACAAGTTTCCCACCCAGGGACCCCTTGCCCATCACCTCTAGCTTTTGACTGGTAAATTTCCTTATTCTATCTTCATCCTTTCTCTTTAACACTGGTAAAAACCTCTCAGGGAAATGGAATGCAACCTTCCATAATGGAGTTGAACCTGGGAAAACCCATAGTTTCAAAGTTGTCATACTATGGCTGTCTTAATAAGTAAAATTTCAAAATTATTTCCAAAAAGATTCCCAATGTTTCCTGGGAAGTTATTTCAAAAGTTCTAAAATCAAAGAAAAAGACACATTTGAAAATATCCAACTACATATCAAATAATGGCTCAGACCATGAAGTCTCTCCTCAGCTACTCAGTGTTTTCAATAAATATGAAGGCTCAGGAAGCAAGGAACATGAGCGGAAAGAAGAGAAAAAGGGAAGGAAAGAGAGAGAGGGCAGAAGGGAAGGAGGAAGGGAGAGTGGAAAGGAGGGAGGGAGGGAATATTTACACTATTACACTTTCAAGTGTTTAAGCTAGGTACATTGACATAATTTGCTTCATTTACTTAAGATTAAGCCTTGAGTGTAGACTCAGAATTGCCAGCACCCTGTTGCACATACAATAACTGATATTTCAAATAGTCCATGAACCCACTCCACCAGTTGTGAGATTTCAGATTTTCTATTTGAAACAATACCTCCTAGAGTATGGGGCTGATACTTCCTCTAAGAGATGACCCATGTCTTCGTAGCAGTTAAATCTGGGCTTACCATTCCATTGAGTTCTTGTTCCAGTGCTCACTCTTCTCAGTTAGTTGGAGTAAAACTGAGCCAGATCGGTAACAAAGATCATCACTCCATAGTCCCAGAACTAACTTCTAATGGCCTCGCAATTTTTGTGAAATTCATATCTGATGGAGGCTGAGAGAAGAATGGAGGAGAGTGAGAAAGGGGAGGGGGAGGCCGCCCTGCAGATGACCTTGGAGCACTGTGAATGATGTCTGATGTTCAGCAGTTAGAGGCTATCAGACACTAATATACTCTCTGGGCCAAACTGAATAGGCCCATTACTCTCAACTGCAATTCGCCATCTGTGAAGTGAGCTGGTGGCTTCAGACAAGACTACAAATTGCACCTGATACCAAAAAAGACACAGAGGGGATTATGAGGCAAAACCAAGGGAAGCGTAGACAGAGACACTGAGTGGCCAAAGGCCATACAAAGATAAGAAGGAATAAAATTCAGTCTTCAGAAGAGCCCCAAAATGACCCCAACCATTCAGAAGACTGAATTCATGGATCCTAACAGACTGCATGGAAGTTCCCGGGATCAAAGGTCTGGTATTGTTAGGAGAGTTTTGCACAGCTGAAGCTGACAAAACCCTCCTCCTGCTATCAGGCAGCCCCTTTCAGGCTGTTGTCACAATTCATTAGCTCCTTCTGACATTCATTTGACATCATTGCAGGAAAGGGATCTAATCACAGCCCAAAGAAAGAGGCTTTCAAAAGAATGATGGCTGCAGATACAGAGCCGTTCATAAGTTTTGAATAATGATGATGAGGATGATAATGACAATCCACGATGCTGACGAATAACATGTTTTCCTTCTCATTATAAGCAAATGCCGGTTGACAGATGTGACTTATAATCATACGTGAACTTGTGTTTAGATCCCGACTCTGCCACTTAGGAGCTGTTATGGATGGAATTGTGTTCCCTTCAAATGTGTATGTTCAAGACCTAACCCCCAGTGTAACTGCATTTACAGACAGAAACTCTTAGGAGATAATTTAGGTTAAATGAGGTAATAAGCGAAAGTGAAAGTTGCTCAGTCGTGTCCGACTCTTTGCAACCCCATGGTCGCATACAGTCCCTGGAACTCTCCAGGCCAGAATACTGGAGTGGGTAGCCTTTCCCTTCTCCAGGGGATATTCCTAACTCAGGGATCAAACCCAGGTCTCCTGCATTGCAGGCAGATTCTTTACCAGCTGAGCCACAAGGGAAGCCCAAGAATACTGGAGTGGGTGGCCTATCCCTTCTCCAGAACCTGGGTCTCTTGCACTGCAGGCGGTTCTTTAAATTGAGCTATGAGGGAGGTAATAAGAGGAGGGCTGTAATCTGACAGGACCAGTGTCATTATAAGAAAAGGAAAATGTGCTAGAGATCTCTCTCTTCACATGCATAGAGAGGAAAGGCCATGTGAGGATGCAGAGAGTTGATGGCCATCTGCAAGCCAGGAAGAGAGACATTTTTAGAACTCAACCCTGCTGGCACCTTGATTTTGGACTTCTAGCCTTCAGAACTGTAAGAAAATATGTGTCTGTAACTTAAGACACTCAGCTGTAGTATCTTGCTACGGCAGCCTGAGCAGACAAATATAGAAGCGATACCATCTAGGCAAGATGTAATGATACCTTGGACAGTTCAGGGGTATATTTGAATATCGAGGGCTTAGCATGTTGACTGGCACATAGTCAGTAACTGGTATCTCTCAGCACCTTCCCAATGACATTCCAAGCAATCATTATATTGAGGAAGCATAAGCCCAGGTACCAGGAATCTATTGAAGCTAGGCCAGCTGGGAAACAGCAGAGGGCTTTTCAGTCAAAAATAAGAAGTGGGTAAAAAAACCTTCATTCATTAAACACCTTCTACACACCAGACACTGTGGTGAGAATTCCAGGCTCACTGTCTCATTCTTACAACAACTCTGTAGGAGGTTATTGCCACTCAGAAAAGTTAAAGAGTCTTTCCTAAGATTACACAACAATTAGGAGTGGAGATGAGAACCCAGATCTCACAGACTGCAAAGCCATCATCCAGCACGATCCACACGAGCCCTAGGAGGTAAGCCTATGTGTGTAGGACAGGCAGCCTGGTACTTCGAGCTGCTCACCCAAAACACACAGAGGAGGAGCAAGCAAAGGAGAGTGGTCTGATCAGGCAAAGTATGATCAGTCAACTCTGATCAGATCAAGAAAATCAAGTTAAGAGAACCAAAAATGACTTGTTTAGGAATACCTAATTAACATGGGGTTGGGGTAGTATTATGATAAATAAATGAAAAGCAGCATATGCAAATTTTAAAAACTATGATTCCATGTATACAGTAATTTTTTCTGACATTCATCTGACATTATTTCAGGAAAAAGATACCTCTCATGGTATACATTTAGATATATACGTATTCATGCAGGTAAGAGTAGCAGGAAATACACCAAAATGTTTATTTTGTAGGAAAATTGTGTTCCTCTCCATACTTTCAGTGTTTTCTATAACTATAAAATAATTATATATTATCTTTGTATTCCCTGAAATTCATATATTTATTGGATTTACTCAGTTTTAACTTAAAACTTTTTTTTTTGTTTCAGGACTCCATCCAGGAATTGCATTATATTTAGTGGTAACGTGTCTCTGGACTCCTCTTGGCTATGACAGTCTTTCATACTTCCCCTGTTTTTGATGAGCTTAGTGGCTTTAAGCATCATTTATGTATTTGGCAGGATGTTCCTCAGTAGAAATCTGTCTGATGTTCTTTCATGATTGGATTGGCATTATGTGTTTTGGAGCAAAACAGCGCTGATGAGAAGTGGCATTTCCATCACAAAATATCAAAGATACATACTATCATCATGACTTTTCATTGTTGATTTTGAGGGGGCATTTGTCAGACTTTTCCACTGTAAAATTTCTCTTTTCCACCCCACCCTTTCCATACTGGGCTCTTTGGAAGGAAGTTACCATGAGCAGCTTACCCTTAGAGAGCGGGGAGTTATGTCTTACCATCTTGAGGCCAGAGAATCTGTATAAACAATTTGGAATTCTGCATGAGAAATGTGTCTGTTTTCCACCATGTATTTATTTATTTAATCATTCACTTATATTGGTATGCACTCATGGATATTTATTTCATACTTTAGGATAGAATTCAACACTATTTTATTGCTTAATTTATTTCAGCTCTAGCCATGAGGAGCTCCTCAGTTGGCTCTTGTGTCCATTTGATATATTACATCAATTTGGGTATTTCTGCTTTATATTTTAGAGCAGTTGCACTCCTTCAGGCTAGGCTTCAATAGTATGGGAAATGAGAACTACAGATGTACAAGCTGGATTTAGAAAAGGCAGAGGAACTAGAAATCTAATTGCCAACTTCCGTTGGATCATAGTAAAAGCAAGAGAGTTCCAGAAAAACATCTACTTCTGCTTCATTGACTATACTAAAACCTTTGACTGTGTGGATCACAATAAACTGTGGAAAATTCTTAAAGAGATGGGAATACCTAACCACCTTACCTGCCTCCTAAGAAACCTGTACACAGGTCAAAAAGCAACAGTTAGAACTGGACATGGAACAAAAGACTTGTTCTAAATTGGGAAAGGAGTACATCAAGGCTGTATATTGTCTCCCTGCTTATTTAACTGATATGCAGAGTGCATCATGTGAAATACTAGGCTGGATAAAGCTCAAGCTACAATCAAGATTGTTGGGAGAAATATCAATAACTTCATGCAGATGACACCACCCTTATGGCAGAAAGCAAAGAGGAAATAAAGAGTCTCTTGATGAAGGTGAAAGAAGAGAGTGAAAAAGCTGGCTTAAAACTCAACATTGCAAAAACCAAGATCATGGCATCTGGTCCCATCACTTCATGGCAAATACATGCGGAAACAAAGGAAACAGTAACAGAGATTATTTTCTTGGGCTCCAAAGTCACCGCAAATGATGACTGCAGCCCTGAAATTAAATGATGCTTGCTCCTTGGAAGAAAAACTATGACAAACCTAGACAGCATATTCAAAAGCAGAGATGTTACTTTGCCAACAAAGGTCCGTATAGTCAAAACTATGGTTTTTCCTGTAGCTATGTATGGATGTGAGAGTTGGACCATAAAGAAGGCTGAGCACCAAAGAATTGATGCTTTCCCACTGTGGTACTGAAGAATGCATTGAGAGTCCCTTGGACTGCAAGGAGATCAAACTAGTCAATCCTAAAGGAAATTAACCCTGAATACTCATTGGAAGGACTGATGCTGAAGCTTCAGTACTTCGGCCACCTGATGCAAAGAGCCAACTCACTGGAAAAGGCCCTGATGCTGGGAAAGACTGAGGGCGTGAGGAGAAGGGGCTGGCAGAGGATGAGATTATTGCATGGCATCACTGACTCAATGGACTTGAGTTTGAACAGACTCCAGGAGATAATGAAGGACAGTGAAGACTTGCGTGCCACACAGTCCATGAGGTCGCAAAGAATCTGACACAACTAAGCGACTGAACAACAGTTCTTGAATGTTTCAGTCTGTTTTCTTTTTATTTTTTTAAATTTTAGTTTATAGTTTCTATTGACATCTTCAAGCTCATCAATTGTTTTCTCAGCTTTGTCTGCTCTACTGATGAGTATATCAAAGGCCCTCATTTCTGTTATAGTTTTTCATCTCTAGCATTTCCTTTGATTATTTCCTTCATCTCTATGTCTATATTGCCTTCCAATCTTGTATGCTATCTGCTTTTCTATTCTAGTCCTTAACATATTCATGAGAGTTACTGTAAATTTCCTGTTTAATATATCTAACATCACTGTCATATCTGAGTCTGGTTCTGATGTTTGTTTTGTTTCTTAAGACTCTTTTTTTTTTCTTGCCTTATAATTTTTTCATAAAAACTATACATGTTATACTAGGTAATAAAAGAATTATGTAAACAGGATTTTAATGTGAAGATTGACATAAATCTGGCTAGGATTTATTTTTTTAGAAACTGTAAGTGTCAGAAGCTTCAAATTCCTCAAATGTCCCTGTTTTTGTCTCACCTCTTGACTTTGGGCCACCCTAAAGCAGTCCTCCTCAGAGACAGTGTGTCTTCTAGCTCTTTCAGCTGCAACATGCTGTTATCATACTGGAGCCCCCATTGTAGGCATAAAGCAAGTAAAATGGAAAGTGTTAGTCGCTCAGTCATGTCCGACTCTTTGTGACCCCATGGACTGCAGCCTGCCAGGCTCCTCTGTCCATGGGATTCTCCAGGCAAGAATGCTGGAGTGGGTTGCCATGCCCTTCTCCAGGGGATCTTCCTGACCCAGGGATTGAACCTGGGTCTCCCACATTGCAGCCATATTCTTTACCATCTGAGCCACCAGGGAGGCCCATTGTAGGCATAAGGTACTGGAGAAAAGAAGAATTCTATCTTCTTATGATTAAATCCTAAACTCCATGGGTCTGACTTCCTGGGTTATGACCTTCATAAGTGTTGATCCAGTAGTATGGAATCCCCCTTCTCACCACCACCTCAGGGAAGACGAGGTTAAAGGGTGCTAAAGTAGGAGGAATGACCTTTCTCCAGGTGTGATGAGGCTGTTTTAAAGACTTTTCTTCTGGAGAGTAGTCCGTTGTTTTCCTGAACAAATTTCACAATGGTTATTTCATTACTTCCCCTCTCAGAGCCTTAAGGGGATATTTCTCAGATCTTACCATTACATTCTGGTGGAGTTCCTGAAGGTAAAACCCACAGAAGTGTGCAACCCTCACCACAACTGTCTCACAAGAGTTTCTCCTTTCACCTTAGAGTAGAATCAGCCTGTAGCAACTTACCAAAATTACCAATGAAGTATTCTGACCATGTATGGTTCCTGGTATTCCCCAGTCTCCAGATTCCAGGGTGAGGGTTTGTCCTCTATTTCAACTCCTGGATAGGTCCAATAAGTGTCATTAATTTTCTGTTTGTTAAGTTTCATGATGTTGAAAATACAGGAGTGATGGTTTGCAAGCTCTTTCCCTGTTGGAACTGAAATCAGTATTTATATATTGCTTTTATAATCAGAAAACCATATTAAAAGAAAAGGGGGAAAAGAACTTTCACAGTAACCACTGGTTTAACAAAACCATTAGGCACAATCTTAATTTTAGGGGTAAAAATTTAACTATTTATTTTTTATACTAAATTTCTTTAAGTAGGGGTACTGTTTTTCCTAGGTCGGTGTAGCACCATTGCTGGAGCATAAGGTTTGCCTGAAAATAGATTCAAGTCATATTTATGCCTCCTACCAGCAGAGCAAAGCCACTTTGTATTTCAGCCTCCTTATTTCTCAACCTAGGGTAGTAGCTATACCATAGGGATGTTATGAGAATAAAATGGCATAATCTACATGGAAAATACCACATAAAGTACAGATTTCTTTTCCTATAGAAACAATATATTAATCAGAAGCCTTCTACAAGTATGCATTTTCTTTCTCTCTCTCCCCCTCTCTCACACTCTCTCTCTCTCTCTCTCTCTCACACACACACACACATGTATTTCCTAGGGCTATGACTGACCCATCTCATCAGAAATGAAAATGCTATTTACCTTTCCAACAAATCATCCCAGAACCTAATCCACTATCCTTTATAGACTGCTTCTTGGCCCACAATTGGATAGAATTTTCTTTTATGAATCCAAAGGCAACCATCTGTCAAATTTCCAACTATCACATCTATGGAGATAAGAGCAGGAGAGGAAAAAAAAAAAAAAGACACTGTATGAACTGAAAATGAGTCACTGGCATGCCCACCTAATCTCACAGTGGGAACAACACAAAGGAAAAGATGATAGACCTAGAGGATTTTGTAACTCATCCTTTCTGGCACATTCCCCAACATCACAGACACCCCTTGTGCCATCTCTCCAAATGTTTCCTTAATGGAGCCAAAGAAACAGGGTTTGGGAGTCTCTGATTCCAATTCCTCATGCACAATAGGCTGAGTTTTCCAAATAAACAAGAAGTTAAGAAGTTCCAAGTTCATTAGGAAGTCATCAGTGCATTGATATTTGTGTGAAAAGTAGTGGTTCAGAATCAATTCCACCCATAACACATGTGGTCTAGTCCCTTAGAAATGGGTCCCTAGATTTTAATTATGATCCTGTGGCTGAGAAAGGAAATGACCTTCTCTCCTACTGTCTCTATACTTCTTGTCGCATATACACTGTCTTTGTTGTGTTGGGGTGGGCAGAGGGAAAGAGAGAGAGAAGAATTAGAACAGTGTAAGGAAGAAGATCTCAACCTTGGAGTCAATGACTGGGTCAATTAGAATGTTAATTATCTGGAAATGAGAGGTGTCTTTTAGATTAAACTTCCAAACTGGCTGGACATCATCTGAAGAGTTTCATAAAAGTCCTCATTCTAGAGGCTTAGCATTTAGTGAACAAATCCCCGTCTTCATATTGTCCCAATCTACATTATTCATGACATGACAGCTTTTACATCAGTCCTGCTCCTATGAACCTTATTCTTCTGCACATGAAAAAATCTCAATCCCTAGCGTCTATGTGGTTTATTCTGCCACACTCTAGTTCCCCATGGTTTGGATATAGAAGACCTGTTCTTTCCTCCTCTTTGATTCTCTAATTAATCTGCAATAAATGAAGGCTCCAAGTGTTTTACGGCACTTCAGTTTCCCATTCCCCTCTGACATTTGGAGGGAAAATTGAACACACAGCAAGACCTCTGAACAAGAAGTAATAGCCGTTAAATTGAAACACGATGCAAGGTTTTCCTAACCATGAGTTCATAATACGTGTGTTCATAGAAAGTGATGTGCTTGCTGCCTGCAGCAAAACCAGATGCTCTCTATTTCCAGTTGATCAATGTTGCTGTAAGGTAGGAGTACATGTCTGATTTTGAGAAAGAATTAAAGGGACAGGATGATAATTCTACCTCAAGAGGCCACACAATAATGGTGCTGAGTTAAAATGTACCGAGTTTGGGACTCCATTCAGTGACACTTGCATAACATATGGAAAAACAATTATCCTTGTAAACTGAGATTTGGGATTGAATTGGAATAGGATTTGCTACTTTCCAGCTAACTGATCTCAAGAAACAGGAACAACTTCCACGTAGCAAACCTGTGATAAGTTAATGGACACAGAGTGACACTGCCCAGCAGCTGCTCAATAGAGGGCGTTTCCCCAAAATATGTGAGGGACATTATAATACAAATTTCATATTTATGTTTTATAGAGAGAGGTTGTATTAGTCTGTTAGCATCTCATAACAAAATACAACAGACTGGTTTAAACAACAGAAACCTATTTTCTTACAGTTTTTGAGGTTTGAAGTTCAAAGTCAAGGTGCTAGCAAGTTTGGGTTCTCTTGAAACCTCTCTCCTTGGCTTGCAGGTGGCCCGTTTTGCACAAGACTCTTTTCTGTCTGTATTTTCATTCTCTCTGTGTGTGATGTCTGTACGTTCTCATAAGGGCACTAGTTTTAATGAGGTCAGGGCCTGGCTACCCACTCCAGTGTTCTGGCCTGGAGAATTCCATGGACTCTATAGTCCATGGGGTTGCAAAGAGTCGGACACGACTGAGCGACGTTCACACATCCTTAACTACCTCTTTAAAGGCCCCATCACCAAGCACATTCACATTGGGGATTAGGGCTTCAACATAAGAACTGAAAAAGATGCACAATTCAGTTCATAAAAGAGGTATTATAAACACCATCTGATATAATAAATACCATTTAATGATTTAAAAAAAAGCCTTATGTACCTTTCAAGAAATTCACAAGGAAATATTAAACATCATATCTAGTTTGTCTCTGAACAACAGTAAAGCATTTTTGCCAGCACCCTATCTCCTTGTCTGCAAAGTAAATATCACCTTTAGTTTCTAACATACCAGCAGTTTCTCTGGCCCTAACTCTGAATCACCTTAGAAATAAGTAAGTTGACTAGGCATCTTCCCGCTGGAGGTAAGATTCTAATCAGTTCATTTTTTAAAGTCTTGCCAATGAACTAAGATTTGAAGAACAGAGAGATACTCAGTGATAAGTTCAGATATTGGTAAAATGTAAATAAGATTCACAAAAGTAGCTTCTATAGTGTCCTACTAGGTGATTTGGTGGTTTTTCTAGGTTTCATTCACTATTATAATTACTCTCACACTCCACAAATATAGAAAATAATTAATAATTCTGTTCTCTAGAGAATATACATACATATAGCCTGCCAGGCTCCTCTGTTCATGGAATTCTCCAGGTAAAACTACTGGAGTGGATTGCTATTCCCTTCTCCAGGGAATCTTCCTGACGCAGGGATTGAACCTGGTTCTCCCACACTGCAGGCAGATTTTTTACTGTCTGAGTCACCAGGGAAGCCCTATATGTGCATATGTATATAATCCAAATAACCCCATTCTCTCCCTTATCTAATCATCTGCACTTATAGCTGCCAAAGACAGCATTCTGCAATACCATTTAGATCATTCCACTTCTTCCAATAAAAATATCAAGAACCTATTAGGATTTTCTCTTATTTTTCCTACCATTTTTCCTCAGCTTTCTCAGGATGGCCTCTGAAATATTTCCCCAAAGTTTCCACCCAGATCACAAGCATGGTTTCTTACTCCCCCAGTCAGACCCACCACCACCAGGAAGGAGTAGATTTCCAGGCATTCTCTGCAAAGTACTAAGTTCCAGCACAAGCATGCATTACTCCAGAGGCTCTGCTTGCTCAGGGACTTTGTATATTCACCTCTGATTCCATCATTTCACAGAGGAGAGGGCCTAAGACATAAAAGGTAAATGAACTACAAGTAATCAAAAGAGTGAACGCTTGTTTCTTTCTATCTATTTAAAATCTAGCTCTAAATTGTCCCCCTCGAGGAACTCTTTTAAGACTAATCCAACCAACTGATGGCCCACTGGCTATCTGACCTCTGTTCTCATACTTTGATTAGACCTTGGTGACAAGCACTCATTGATAAGTTGCTTTGTGGATGTCATTTCATTAGACAGCCATTTAAGAAGAATGTTCTATGTCACCCAGAAGGTAGAATAAGCCTTTGTACATAGAACATTCAAATGTTAGTTTTGTTCGATAAATTAATGTAACATTTCACTCATTTTCATAGCCCACACCACAACTTACTTCTAAATATTTAAACAAAGGCAGTGGATAGAGCAGCTTATTATTAAATAATGTTTTAAAATGCTTCCCTGATGGCTCAGATGGTAAAGAATCTGCCCTCAATGTGGGAGACCTGGGTTGGATCCCTGGGTTAGGAAGATTTCCCTGGAAAAGGGCAGGGCAACCCACTCCAGTATTCTTGCCTGGAGAATTCCATGGACAGAGGCTATCGTCCATGGGGTCACAAAGAGTCAGACACGACTAAGTGACTAACATCTTCACTTTCACTTAAAATGCTTACTTTTTGTCACAAATTGGACTGAGAACAGACTTTACGTGCCCCCACAATGCCTACAAAAACCTTTGATGGAAACTGAGAGTAAGCCAGGTTATCCACTAACTCAAGGTCACAGAGTAAGTCAGGGTGTCAGGATCCACATGCAAGCCATTCTGACTCCAGAGCGCCACATATATTCCCTCATAATTTGATGCCTTTAAGATTAGAGTGTCCACTTAATCCTATCCCAGAGAAAGATCTGGCAAGATGTTTATCCTTCACATATTCTATGAAGAGAGCAATCGATAGGCAAAGATAGACTTATATGCTTTCTCCCTAAACACAGATAGCTTTAAGGGAAAAAGAGAATCCTACTTAATAAAGTCAACTTGGTTTGGTCTAAACTGGCAAGGATGGGAAGAGGTCATCTAGGTAAGTCCCCTGCCACCAAATAAAAACACACTTTAAGTATTCAGGATTAATAATTGACCATCTCTAGACCAATCTTGACTCTAACCAGTCTCAGGAGAGCCACTAACACAGGACTAGGCAGGCCTCCATATCCCTTGTATGGGTTAATGTGGAACTGCCTCAGTATCTTAGCAAATTTTGCAGAATTCTCTAGCATTCCCGCAATTAAAGAAAACGTGCTTATGTGGAGCTTTTTACTGTTTGGGTCTCTTTCTTTAAATCCAGCTTAATATTTTTCAAGTCATTAATTACAGATCGCTTCAATCTGTACCCTGGTGAGAGGAAAAGATTAAAAACTGCATGTGCACACCAGAGGAGATGCTTTCAAGAAAATGCAAAGTTTATTCTTCAGCAAACATCTAGAGAATGAAAAGAAATTTTTTTTAAAAAACATGTGAAACCTAGCGGCTTTCATATGCCTGAGTTCTGATTGAAATCTGACTGGGTATGATTGCGGGGAGCTCCTGAATCCACAGATGAGTTTTAATCCCGTCAGTTGAGGTAGAGAGCAGTCTGCTTCTGCTAGCTGATTTTATAAGTAGATCATCTCACTGCTTGCATTTTTATTTAAAAGATGCAAAGTATTTCCTTCTTGGAAGGAGTTGAAGTTGGAGGAAAAGAGTAGATATTCTGAGTCTGTAGTACTCAGTTGCTCGGTCATGTCTGACTCTTTGCGACCTGCCATGCTCCTCAGCCCATGAGATTCTCCAGGAAGAGTATTGGAGTGGGTTGCCAAACCCTTCTCCAGGGTGTCTTCCCAGTCTAGGGATTGAACCCACATCTCTCACATCTCCTGCATTGGCAGGTAGATTCTTTACCACTAGCACCACCTGGGAAGCCCTATTTAAATGCTCTAGGAAGACCAGGTGACCCGGGTTTGATTTCTGAGTCAGGAAGATCCCCTGGAGAAGTAAATGGCAACCTACTCCAGTATTCTTGCCTGAAGAATCCCGTGGACAGAGGAGCCTGGCTGGCTACAGTCCAGGGGGTCACAAGAGTCGGACATGACTTAGTGACTAAACACCACCCCCCACTCCAGAAATACCTTATTGCTGGAAAAACTGAAATGGCATTGCAAGGAACAGAAATACCTCTGTATAGATAGTGGGGGGAGGTGTGCTTGTGTCTGGCTCTGTGCATCTGTATGTTGGTTTTATTGGATTTTTTATTTCTTTGAGATCAGACTACAAACTGTCAGAAGGAAGCATAAAGTCAAGCAGAGCAAAAACCTTTCATCCTCACAAGGCCTAGGGTTGGATATTGAGTTAAGCTCACTTAGAAAGATAAACCTCCAGGATCTCACATTATTCTCAATCAAGCCACATCCAAAGACTAGAACTGCAGTTGAAGAAGATCTCAAATACAAAGCCCAGGGAGGTACTGCGAGAATGAGAGAAACTGGTATATTCACAATCCATAAAATGCCAACTTGACTTTTTCTGGCACAAGTTTATAAAGGGAAATAAAAATTCAGAAATAAACAAGATATTATCTTGCCTTTTAATTTTGGATGTCCCTTTACCATGTGACTTTATAGCCCCTCACACGTAGAGATGCAGTGAACTTCCCCATCCCTTGTCTTTGGAATTTGTCATGCGATTTACTTTGACCAATGGAATACCAGCAGACACTACTCAAGCAGAGGCTTGAAATGTGCTTTTGGGACCAGGCTTTCACTCTTGTACTTCTTCCATCATGAAAACAACTTATCCCAAGGGGCTCAGTGGACCGAGAAGGATGAATAACACAGGAGTAGCTCTATGACCTGAGCAGGGTCCTGCCAGGCCCAACTAATATCAGCAAAATAATTCTGGCTAGTGTACAAGCATGTGAGTAAGAACAAATGATGGTGATTTAAGTTGCTGAGGTTTGGAATGATTTGTTATATAGCATTTTATGGGATAATAGACTAACAGAAGCTTTTACTCTGTTATTGTTCAAAAACTTCTTAAAGAATATGAGGAAATCTGTGGGCTCTCTTCCTAAAGCATATGCATAAATTTAAAATTTTACGTATGGTTTTAGAGAATTCACTGACCTCCAAATTACACAAGAAAACATGGATATTAAGTATATTTATCTTATCATCAGTTCATTTCAGTTCAGTTGCCAAGTCGTGTCCAACTCTTTGTGACCCCATGGACTGCAGCACACCAGGCTTCCCTGTCCATCACCAACTCCCAGAGCTTGCTCAAACTCATGTCCATTTCGTCCGTGATGCCATCAAACCATCTCATCCTCTGCCATCCCCTTCTCCTCCTGCCTTCAATCTCTCCCAGCATCAGGGTCTTTTCTAATGAGTCATCTCTTCGCATCAGGTGGCCAAAGTATTGGAGCTTCAGCTTCAGCATCAGTCCTTCCAATGAATATTCAGGACTGATTTCCTTTAGGATGGACTGGTTGGATCTCCTGGCAGTCCAAGGGACTCTCAAGAGTCTTCTCAACACAATAGTTCAAAAGGATCAATTCTTCCATGCTCAGCTCTCTTCATGGTTCAACTCTCACATCCATATATGACTACTAGAAAAATCATAGCTTTGACTATATGGATCTTTGTCAGTAATGTCTCTGCTTTTTAATATGCTGTCTAGGTTTGTCATAAATTTTCTTCCAGAAGCGAGCTTTATTATACTTTATCACATGCCTAAATAAAATGAGTAAACTGGCATTTCAACTTAGAATAATATGCAGAGGAAAAAATGTATCTATTTTTCTTTGCAAATAATTTTTAATAATTTATCTAGCATGTCCCCTTTTTTCCTCAGCACCTCCATTCATCCCATTAATGAATACAATTGGTAGCAACTAGAAAGCATATCTTAAAACTGTTCACTATTCTCTACTTCCACCTATCATTAGTGATATGTAAATCACAGTAATTTTCAGAGTTATTGGAGTTACCACAGAATTTTGTAAGGGAAATTATCCAATCAACAAATAAATAAAAGATATGAGATTATCAGCTCTTCAATCTAGAATTTAGGAAGGCAGATTTCTAAAATTTCAAAGGAAAAATATATGATGCTAAGATCAGAAACTCTCAAGAGAAAAATTACTCATACAAGATGAATACTTAAAATGAACATCTAGCTATGTGTAGTGTTTATGGGTATACAAGGAACTTTCTGATAATCTCTGCTGCTGCTGCTGCTAAGTCGCTTCAGTTGTGTCCGACTCTGTGTGACCCCATAGATGGCAGCCCATCAGGCTCCCCCGTCCCTGGGATTCTCCACGCAAGAACACTGGAGTGGGTTGCCATTTCCTTCTCCAATGCATGAAAGTGAAAAGTGAAAGTGAAGTCACTCAGTCGTGTCTGACTCTCTTAGCGACTCCATGGACTGCAGCCTACCAGGCTCCTCTGCCCATGGGATTTTCCAGGCTAGAGTACTGAAGTGGGGTGCCATTGCCTTCTCCGACTAGATAATCTCACAACTAGATAAATAGTAATTCTGGTGATGATCCAAAAGAGTGTCACTTATGTAAAAAAGACTAAGAATTTTCCTTAAATCTTTTATTTTCCTCACCATACATGTAGTTTACTTCAGCTGTCCACGTATTTTTATACTTTTATACCAGTCTTTTTGACATCATGGATAACGGGACCATACTCTTATCTTTGTACATATCTTTCAAAAATCTGAATCTATTAAAAATTTAAATCTATTAAAAATTCTGACAACAATAGATAGCATTTTATGTGCGTGTGTGCTCAGTCACGTCCAACTCTTTGTAACCCTATGGACTGTAGCCAACCAGGTTCCTCTGTCCCTGGGATTCTCCAGGCAAGAACACTGGAGTGGGTTGCCATTTTCCCCTACAGGGGATCTTATCAACCCAGGGATCAAAGCTGAGTCTCCTGCATCTCCTGCGTTGGCAGATGGGTTCTTTACCACAGAGCCACCAGGGAAGCCCATTTTAACTTATTGTTTACTTTACATGTGCATTCATATATTTATATTTATGTAAACAAAATAAGAAAGAACTATCCATCTACTCCAAGAAGGCGGCATAGTAGTATTAGATAATATAAAAAATTAAAAATCCAACAAATGCTCATTGTACACCTGCAGTTCTGCCAGACACTTTGCACAGCCCTAGGGATGCAGCAACAGGGCATACAGAACATGAGCAGTGTGTTACGTTTCAGCGAGTGGAGCTATTTTAATTTGTGTGGTCAAAGCAGTCTTTTCTGATGAGTAAGTTTTAAACTTCCGCCTGAAAGGAAAAAGAAGCAAATCAAATGAAGAAATGTGATCGGCAAGTCCAAAACCTAGGAAAGTAATAAAGTGGGCATGTATCCGAAGGAGTTTGATACCACAGATAGCTGAAATATGGTAAGTAAAGTATAGAAATGAATGAAATAAAGTCAGAGGGTTAGGCAGTGATAGCCTATTTAGAACTGTCAAGGGGAAAGAATTTGGATTTTACCCTGAGGGCAACAGGAAGTCACAAGTTTACTTTAAGCAAAGAAGTGAGTGACATGGTATGATTTGCATTTTAGGAGATCACTCAGCTGCTCTGTGAAAAACTGAGTCCTTTCAGAGACAGGCAAGGAAGGTGGGGCAAGAAGACTAGTCAAGAGGTCACTAGAGTAAATTAAAAGAAAGATAAAGATAGCTTACACTATCTTGGTAATAGCAAAAAGTGAAAGATGTCAAGAGATTCCATGTGATGTCAAAGATGTCAATGTGATTTGAAGGTACCTCCACCAGGTCTTAATGAAGGACTCAATTATGGGGTGTCAGGGAAAGAGAAGAACTGAAGAATGCTTTTGGTAATAATGATCATGGATGATAATCAATTAAACAAAGTGGAGATCCATGGGTCAAACTGATATAAATAAGCGAATTAAGCAATGAGAGGGGAAATTTGTACCTATAATGGAATAGCACCTAAGAAGTACTGAAGGAATAATATTAGAAAATCATTACATAAGAACCATCATGATAATAATTCAATCAAAACCCAGCAATGATGGCTCAGATGGTAAAGAATCTGCCTGCAATGCAGGAGACCTGGGTTCAGTCCTTGGGTCAGGAAGATCCCTGGAGAACAAAATGGCAACACACTCCAATATTCTTGCCTGGAAAATCCCATGGACAGAGGAGCCTGGTGGGCTATAATTCATGGGTCACAAAGAGTCACACACAACTGCGTGACTAACACCACTTCACCAATATATGTTATGAGTTCTGGGTGAAATTTGGATACAGGTGGGATGTGTACATAGTCTCAGAGTACTTTCTAAAAGTACTTATTAATATAGAAGTAAAAGAGTCAGTCTAAAATGGTTGAAGTGATTCACATTAACTTGGCCAATAACTAGACAAACTGAAATTAGGATTCAGTGAATGAAAAGACCACACTGATATCATGACCAAATTTCATTACCTCAAAGTAATCATGAGGAAGCATCATAAAAACCCAAACTGAGAAACATACAAAATAACTGACTTGTAATGTTTAAAAGTATCAAGATTTTAAAAGCCAAGGGAAAAAAACTAAAGAAAGTTTTCCAAGCTAAAAACCATGATTAAAATAACTATGACAAATAAGTGACACACATGATTTTGGATTGGATCCTAAAGAACATAATTGGGACAACTGGCAAAGCTTGAATCTGTGGATTAGGTAGAAACAATTATCCATTTTACTTTCCCTGAATATTCATCGAAAGGACTGATGCTGAAACTGAAGCTCCAATACTGTGGCCACCTGATGTGAAGAACTGACTCATTGGAAAAGACCGTGATGCTGGGAAAGATTGAAGGCAGGAGGAGCAGGGGACAACAGAGAATGAGATGGTTGGATGGCATCACTGACTTGATGGACGTGAGTTTGAGTAAGATCCAGGAGTCGGTGATGGACAGGGAAGCCTGGAGTGCTGCAGTCCATGGACTGAGCAACTGAAATGAACAAACTTACTTTCCCTATTTTGATAGCTGCATTAAGGTTGTAAGAGAATGCCCTTGTTTGTAGAGATCACACACTAAAATATTCAAGGGTGCTGATGCATCATGAGTACAACTTCCTCTCAGATGATTCAGAAAAATTTCAACTATTTTTGCAAACTTGCTGAAGCTTAAAAGCATTTTAGAAGAAAAAGGAAAAAAACAACCAAATTATTGTGCTATTGTAATTTTATTTTCTTTCAGTTCTGGGGTTTGTAAAACGAATGGTCTTTAATTTTTAATTGCAGGAAAATTGCTTTATAATGTTGTGTTGGTTTCTGGCCTACAACAATCAGCCATAATTATACATAAATCTCCTTCCTCTTAAGCCCCCCTCACCTCCCCTCATCCCACCCCTCTTGGTCATCACAGAACACCAGGTTGGGCTCCAAGAACTGTCTTTAATTGAAAAATAGAGACTAAGATAGATGAAAAGATAGTAAAAGTCGCTCTGCCAGCATGAACTAGACAACAGAATGCTGAAACTCAGATATATTTGCAGGGTCACAGTTTGAAATCCCTGAAAATTCATAGGGACCTGGAGAAACGCCAATTACAGTCGGGGAAATCCTCTCTCCCACTTCACTGTGGTTTCAGAGACTACAAACCTGTAAGCCCGATACTTACCCCTGGCAACACTTTGGAACAGGCTATTACGGATATGACTTGAAGCATTTTGAAAAGGCTAGTGACCACCTGGAGCCAACTAACTAAAAATAACTCACAGTTCCCTTCCCTCTTCTCTTCTTTAGGCAGGTGGTTTTGGGTCTGGAGAGTTCCATGGAACATATAGTCCATGGGGTCACAAAGAGTCAGACTCGACTGAGCGGCTTTCCCTTTCACTCTTAGGTCAGTAGATGACGGCAGCGTTGCAGTGTTTCTACTCATTGAGGACATAAAATATGTCCTCATCTTATAGGATCAGATACTAATACTCTGCTGGGGTGTTACAAGTGCTTAGTGACTATTGTTAGTGAGAGAAGGAGAGGGAGAGAAGGAAGGGAGAAAGGAAGGAGGGGAGGAAGGGAGGCAATAAGGGAGGGAGGGAAGAGGGATATGGACAGGCATGGGATATTTAAACATATTCAGGAGTCTACTTAGGTGTATCAATAAATGACCAAATAAACATACTGAAAATATTTCATTCATAAAATAATGCCAATCTGTTCAGTTCAGTTCACTCGCTCAGTCATGTCCAGCTCTTTGCAACCCCATGGACTGCAGCACACCAGACTTCCCTGTCCATCATCAATTCCCTGAGCTTACTCAAACTTCTGTCCATCGAGTCAGTGATGCCATCCAACCACCTCATCCTCTGTTGTCCCCTTTCTCCTCCCACCTTCAATCTTTCCCAGCATCAGGGTCTTTTCCAGTGAGTCAGTTCTTCGCATCAGGTGGCCAAAGTATTGGAGTTTCAGCTTCAGCATCAGTCTTTTCAATGAATATTCAGGACTGATTTCCTTTAGGATGGACTGGTTGGACCTCCTTATAGTCCAAGTGACTCTCAAGAGTCTTCTCCAACACCACAGTTCAAAAGCATCGTTCAAGAGTTATCATATGGATCTTCTAATTCATTCAAGGTCTGTCAACCATAATTCCTCTGAATACTGCCACATCTTCTCTATTAGAAGAAGTACAGTCCACCATCCAGCTCTAGTTTTACTTCCACTGCTGCTCTGCAGTATACAGGAATCTGCCTTCAGTTCCATCACTCCACAGAAAATTTGTTCTCTCCTAGACATCAATAACATGCTAATTTACAAATGCAAAACCATTTTTTGAACCCACTCCCACAGAAAACTATCTTCTAAGATCATTTCTAGCTGTAATGCCGTGACTTTAAGCTTGTTGCATTGTGTGTGTGCTAGTATTTAAGGCAGACTTCTTTATAGCATGGAGAAGCTGTTATTAATAGAGTATATGCCAAATTCTAAACTCACAGAAATTTAGCCTTTAAAAAAAACTCTTAAACTATATTCTCCATGTGGCATGTGATTTAAGAGATTCTGAAAAGAGGAATAATAAAAGGAGACAAGATAAAGATACATGAAATAATAATATTAAAAAAATAATGGTGTAATTCGATTAACCTTGTCCCATCATATAAAACTATGACAGTGTTTAGATCAAAGGAAAGTGATCATTACATAATGTAAAATTAACCTATGGAGCTCTGAATCAAGGGGTATTATTGAGCTAAATTGCTCAGCAAGTTCAAAGGGAGAAATGAGTAACCTTTCAGATAAGGAGAAATTGTGAAGCCCATTCCAGAGACTAAGATTTAATGACCTCAGTTCCCAGATGGAAGGCAGAGGTAATCACCATCTTAATCCCTTGTAATCTATTGTAGCTAGAACTGACACCATACAAAATAGACATCTTTGTTTAGGTAGAGAACAATTAGATGTGTATATGTGTGATGTCAGGGCTTCCCAGGTGGCATAGTGGTAAGGAATCCACCTGCCAATGCAGGAGATGCAGGAGATGTGGGTTAGATCCCTGGGTCAGGGAGATCCCCTGGAGTAGAAAACAGCAACCCACTCCAGTATTCTTGCCTGGAAAATTCCATGGACAGAGGAGTCTGGTTAGGCTACAGTCCATGGGGCTGCAAAAAGTCAGACACAACTAGGCATGTACTAATGTATGATGTGTATATGCGTTTGTGCACATAAAACATACAAACAACAGAACACTGTTAAGAAAAAACAGAAATAGTAAATGAATAAAAGCAAACATGAAGTACCTAAAATTATATTATTTATATTTTCCTTGATTTGAATGGCATCCTTTCTACAACACATCTGAATAAAATACCAGCAAAGTACAGTTTCAAATCTTTTCCTAACAGTTTCATAATACTTACTATAGCTAGGCTTTTTGCAGAAGAATACAGTATTGATTAGATTGCCAGTTTGGAAAAGGATCTAATGTTCAAGGGGCTTCCCAGGTGGTGCTCGTAGTAAAGAACCTGCCTGCCAGTGCAGGAGATGTAAGAGACCTGGGTTTGATCCCTGTGTCAGGAAGATCCCCTGGAGAAGGCAATGGCAACCCACTCCAGAGTCTTGCCTGGAGAATCCCATGGACAGAGGAGCCTGATGGGGTCACAGAGTCAGACAGGACTAAAGGGACTCACCGCCGCCCCCCCCGCCACCAACCAAGGTTCAAGGTCCTAGCTTAGGCTATGTCCTCGAGTGTTATAAGGCTTCAAATACCAAGATACAATGGAAAGAATAATAGCTCTGAAGCCAAAGAGCCCTGGATTTGAATTATCAGACCAGACTGTCTTTACCAATTGTAGACCTTTATTTATGTTTTTAAATTATTAGTCTCTATTTTGTATCTTTAAAGGGGGAAATTCATATGACTGTAATAGAAGCTAAAAATTCACTGTACAAGAACCCAATAATATAACTTCTTCTTTCTTCATTAACCAGTTAAGAGTTTTAGTTTCCACACCTATAAATTGAAGCTAATGATCATTGGATAGTCTATCTCAAAGGGTTATTGAGGAGATAAAATGTTACCCCTGTGAAAATACTCTGAAAAGTGAAAATTAATCACAAAGTTTAGGGTAGTATTTTATACTTATGATTCTTTATTAACTTGTGTTTGGAGGTATCAGTGGTAGATGAATGAATGACAAGAACAGATGAGAACCAAAACACCAAACAAAGCATTTGCAATTTAATAATTAATCACTCTTATTTATGAGGATTATATAATAATGATGTCTATCTTTAAAAAATCTGTGACAAACAAAGTGTTAAATCTCTCCACTGTCACTTCCTGTCAGCAGGACTGGTCACCTGAATGTGAATTCTGTATTCAGTCAACATTCTACGTGCATAACAGATAGTCTCATTCAAAATTCATAACAACCCAAATATGCATTCCTGCTTCTGCACCTTCATTCTTCCTGGGTAACTGCATGGATAAGAGCTAATGCATATAAATCATAAACATGATACATGATAAGCGTTCCATAAACAGGCATTATAGTTATTACTACCATTGCTATACCATGGTAGAGGGGGCTTCCATTTCTCTGGTGGATGGGAAACTTTCAGACCAAAGAGGAGAAATGGTTGCATATACTTACAAGACCAGTCAGACTCATACACTGTCTAATGACCCTTTAGAATCAGGTGAAACATGTATTATCTTTTTTCTTTTTTAATCATCCCAAAGACCAGAAAATCTGGATTCCACCAGAAGATTACACATTAATAGTTAACAGTACCTGTTAAAACTTAGCTTCATTTTTATCTACAACCAGATAATCACAATGATGTGATCACTGACACAGAACCAGACATCCTGGAATGTTAAGTCAAGTGGGCCTTAGAAAGCATCACTATGAACAAAGCTAGCGGAGATGATGGAATTCCAGGTGAGCTATTTCAAATCCTGAAAGATGATGCTGTGAAAGTGCTGTACTCAATATGCCAGCAAATTTGGAAAACTCAGCAGTGGCCACAGGACTGGAAAAGGGCAGTTTTCATTCCAATCCCAAAGAAGGCAATGCTAAAGAATGCTCAAACTACCGCACAATTGCACTCATCTCACATGCTAGTAAAGTAATGCTCAAAATTCTCCAAGCCAGGCTTCAGCAATACATGAACTGTGAACTTCCTGATGTTCAAGCTGGTTTTAGAAAGGCAGAGGAACCAGAGATCAAATTGCCAACATCTGCTGGATCATGGAAAAAGCAAGAGAGTTCCAGAAAAACATCTATTTCTGCTTTATTGACTATGCCAAAGCCTTTGACTGTGTGGATCACAATAAACTGTGGACAATTCTGAAAGAGATGGGAATACCATACCACCTGACCTGCCTCTTGAGAAATTTGTATGCAGGTCAGGAAGCAACAGTTAGAACTTGACATGAAACAACAGACTGGTTCCAAATAGGAAAAGGAATATGTCAAGGCTGTATACTGTCACCCTGCTTATTTAACTTATATGCATCATGAGAAACGCCTGGCTGGAAGACACATAAGCTGGAATCAAGATTGCCGGGAGAAATATCAGTAACCTCAGATATGCAGATGATACCATCCTTATGGCAGAAAAGTGAAGAGGAACTCAAAAGCCTCTTGATGAAAGTGAAAGTGGAGAGTGAAAAAGTTGGCTTAAAGCTCAACATTCAGAAAACGAAGATCATGGAATCCGGTCCCATCACTTCATGGGAAATAGATGGAGAAACAGTGGAAACAGTGTCAGACTATTTTTTTGGGCTCCAAAATCACTGCAGATGGTGACTGCAGCCATGAAATTCAAAGACGCTTACTCCTTGGAAGGAAAGTTATGACCAACCTAGATAGCATATTCAAAGGCAGAGGCATTACTTTGCCAACAAAGGTCCGTCTAGTCAAGGCTATGGTTTTTCCTGTGGTCATGTATGGATGTGAGTGTTGGACTGTGAAGAAGGCTGAGCGCCGAAGAATTGACATTTTTGAACTGTGGTGTTGGAGACGACTCTTGAGAGTCCCTTAGACTGCAAGGAGATCCAACCAGTCCATTCTGAAGGAGATCAGCCCTGGGATTTCTTTGGAAGGAATGATGCTAAAGCTGAAACTCCAGTACTTTGGCCACCTCATGCGAAGAGTTGACTCACTGGAAAAGACTCTGATGCAGGGAGGGATTGGGGGCAGGAGGAGAAGGGGACGACAGAGGATGAGATGGCTGGATGGCATCACTGACTCGATGGACGTGAGTCTGAGTGAACTCTGGGAGTTGGTGATGGACAGGGAGGCCTGGCGTGCTGCGATTCATGGGGTCACAAAGAGTCGGACACGACTGAGGGACTGGACTGAACTGAACTGAATGAGTCCTCAAAAAAAAGTCAAATTCTGGAGTGGACGTCAGGGCTGAGTTTAGCAGGTCCAGTTCAAAATGAGGTGTCCAGAGGGGCCCCAGAAAGGAATCAAGCAAGTCCTCCTGGACTGTGCGGCCGGTTGGCAAATCGCCAGCACCAGTGACCACCACTTGTGCTGCGCCCCGGAAATCCTTTCTCTATGTGGTTTTAGGTTAGGGATTGTCAAGGAGAGGAGTTTCCAGGAGATCTGGAAAGTATATATAAAACTGAGGTCATTAATATTTAGAAGTCGTCAGTCAGGCAAGGCAGCTACCTTGACTTGGCAGTTTTCCAGACCTCCCCCGAGGCTCCCACTCTGCAATCACAGCACTTGAGCAGGACCTGCCATGGGTTCCCTCTTTGTAATAGCAAGACTCACTGGGTTATCAAACTTCCTCAAAAGCTTCCATGATTCTACCCAGGCCAATGCTCTGAAGCAGCTGGTGACCGCTTCTTCACGTCTCAGATCCTCCTTCATTCTCATGCGTGCTAGTTCCTGATTTAAAGCCTTCACCTCTACACTGCGTTTCTGGCAGTGGCTCTTTCTTCCTGACCAAACCAGACTGTTGCAAGCCATCTTTAGAAATGCACTTTGAATTAACTCTCTGTAGCTTCTCTTTTTCTCCCCATTTCTATAGTTATATGTCACTATGCATTTCAAAATACATAGGGACTACTGTTGGCCACTTTCAGGCGTAAATCTTATTTTATTTCAGACAGGGTCCATACAGAGTTTGCTGTATGTAAGAGACTTTAATTCATTCATTCAACAAATATTAAGTTTTCACTCTGTACCAAACTTTGGGGAAAACAATGATGAGACATGGCCCTATCCTCATGGAACTTACAATTTGGTAGGAAAAATTGACATGAATTAAATATTTAAGCAAGTAAATGCAAAACTCCATTTGTGAGTAAGGAGTAAGAAGAAATTCTCTATTTTCTGCCAGTCCATATAGCAAAGTCTGACCCACTCTAAAACGTCAGAGATTTCCCTGGGTGATAAAAGTGTAAGGGTAATAAAATTTGTCAAATGAGGAGGGAAGGATATTGCTTGCAGAGAATATAAAACAATGTAATATAATTTGGTGGGGAGTTAGAAGGGAAATAACAGTAAATAGAAAGAATTAAGAACCTGTGGCTACCGCAGGGTAATGATGGAGGTAGGCAGAGTGAGGATGTTGAATGGCAAGATGTAGGAAGTGACCAAACCACCCAAGTTAGCATAAGTTATGTTAGCATGCTATTTAATCCTAAAAACAGCCCAAAGTCACTGGACATTTTTTTCAAAGGATGCTGGCATTATCAGATTTATATAGTTTAAAGACCACTCTGAATAAATATCAATGAATGGATTAGAGAAGGGACTGAATAAAGGATGGAACTTTAGGAAACTATTAGCTGAGAAGAGGGACATGATCACTTCTTTCACAAACAGGAAGGCTCAGAGGTGATGGGCAGCTGGTGAAGATGATGAACTAAAGACATGTTTAGGAGATAAAACCAACATGAGGTGGTGCTGTATTGGATGAGGGGAGTAGAGAGGAGGGGATAAGGATTCACCCCAGATTTCTGGACTGTGCCACTGAATAGATGGTGGTGCTATTTACTAAATGAAGAGGTATAGGACCAGGCTTTGAGGGGAGGACATGGTTTGATTGTGGATATTTTAAGTTTGGTGGACCTTTAAAATATCCAAAAGAAGTCAACTAGACAATTAAGATATCTGTGCAATGGGATTAAAAATGCATACCCCATGAATCAGAGGTAGTCTCCCCCTCCATTCTTTTTCCATTTTTTGAAGCTTATCTCATCAGGTTCTTAGCCTCAATTCCAGTTGTTCAGGTGACAGATTGTCTGAAAGCTATGATCACGTGATGATGCCTAAGATGAAAAGGGAAGACAGTCATGATGGGATTCAGCCTGAGAGTTGCATGCAGAAAAGGAACTATGGCCCAAAATATTTGGCTACTAATTATGGGACCTCTGGCAAAATGTGAAATCCCAACGTTGTCAGAGTGAATAAGAAATAAGCAAGAGCCACCTAAGGTGAAAGTGAACTTATGTGGTCGGTGAGCAGAGGAGGTTCAGCTGACTCCCCAGATCAGGAGATAAGAAAACCTGGAGCTGAATCTCAGATTGGAGTTAGGACAGGCTGAAGACTCTCTCAAAGGACCTGCAGATGATGCAAAGGTCCCAGTGGAGAGTCTAGTCCCAAAGGCTCTAACAGCCAGACCCACAAGATACTTCTGAGGACATGTCTATTATACCCACTGCAAACAACAAAAACTTGGGGGGAAATGTAGTAAAAAGTTATCTCAATCTGATTCTTCACCATATATGTCCCCTCTGTACATATCCACCAAAACAGTGAATATACTCATATCACCAACACTTGCTCAGATTAATATTGAGTCAAAATTAATCATTATCAATAAAGCCAACATACTGTTTCGGCTCCATCTATATACTTACCTTAGTGGTCATTTTAAGTAAATAGATGGATAATTTGGCTCAATATGTTCTCATTGTATCTTTAAAAATCAAATTAAAAACCTCCTCAGTATAAGAAATGTGTGTTTCTCAGGTATGCCCAGTGTGGCTGGAGCCAGAGATGCTGATATATAATGGAATTCAGATGTGCTGTTCCTTGTTTAATCATTCAGTCCTTGCTGGTAGGCTAGAATGTTCTTGCTGCTGTAGTAAAGAGCTTTGGAAGGGAAGGGGAGGTGGGGAGGGGGAATTTACAGCTACCTACTGATTGCAGTCTCAAGTTGAGAAGAGAAAAGAAGAGATATATTAAAACACTTTTATCAAGTGTTTCGGAGCCTGTAACCTATACACCAAAGTCAAAGCAAATGTAAGAAAGGTACAGATGAAAAGCTACAGGAATTCACTGAAGTGATCGTGCTGCTTATGGAATATGGATGCAGACTTCCTGAAGGAATATCAAGGGATAGGTGAAGTGGTGAGAGAGGCTTTACAAACAAAAGAAAGAAGATAAGCAAAGGCATCGAGGTAGAACCAAGGGGGTGTGTAGAGAAAGCAGGAAGTAGGTCAGCTTTGATTCTGCTAATTCTCTCTCACCTCTAGGTCTTTGCACACGGTGCTCACCCACTCTTCCCTGCACACAGACACAGCCTAGTAGCTTTCTGGCTCTTGAACATAACCCTGGGGAGTCAGGTGAATCCCAGATCAGATTAAGTTTTCTTCTTTTATCCAATGCTTCCCTGCTCATGACATTCATCACTCTCCACTATAACTGTTTGGTTGGTGTCCCGCACTAGACTATGAATGGCTTCAAGAGCAAGGATCTTGTTGTAGGCTGAATGACTACCCTCCAAAAGATGTCCATGTCCTAATTCCCAGTATAAATACATGTGATTTTACGTAGTAAAAGGAACTGCAGATGTGATCAAGGATCTTCATTTTGGCAAATAATGCTCTAATGTCTGGCGAGCTCAATGTAACCATAAGAGTAGTTATAAGAGGGTGGCAGGGGCATCAGAGTCAGAGAAGATGTAATGATGGAAAATGTCAAAGGTCAGAGACAAAAGTAGCTGCTGAGAGTCTGGCTTTGAAGATGAAAGAAGAGGGATTGAGACAAAGAATGCAGGTAGCCTCTGAAAAGTGAAAGTGAAAGTCACTCAGTCGTGTTTGACTCTTTCCCACCCCATGGACTCTTCCAGGCCAGAATACTGTAGTGGGTAGCCTTTCCCTTCTCCAGGGGATCTTCCCAACCCAAGGATCAAACCCAGATGTCCCATATTACAGGGGAATTCTTTACCAGCTGAGCCACAAGGGAAGCCCAAGAATACTGGAATGGGTAGCCTAGTCCTTCTCCAGGGGATCTTCCCAGCCCAGGGATCGAACCCAGATCTCCCACGTTACAGGGGGATTCTTTACCAGCTGAGCCACAAGGGAATCCCAAGAACACTGGAACGAGTAGACTCCCTCTTTTCCAGTGGATCTTCCTGACCCAGGAATCAAACCAGTGTCTCCTGCATTGCAGGCAGATTCTTTACCACCTGAGCCAGCAGCAAAGCCCATCCAGGTAGCCTCTAGAAGCTGAAAAAGACAAGGGTAACTGATTCTACCCCTGAGCCTCCTGAATAATCACAGGCCCACCGCTGCCTTGATATTAGCCCAGTGAAACTGGCTTTGGACCTCTGACCTCCAAAACTGTCAAATAATACACTTCTATTGTTTTTACCTACCAAGTTTATGGTAATTTCTTGCAGCTGTTGTTATTGTTTAGTCACTAAGTCATGTCCAACTGTTTGTGACCCCATTGACTACAGCCCACCAGGCTCCAGAGTCCATGGGATTTTCCAGACAAGAATACTGGACGGGGTTGCCATTACCTCCTCTGGGGATCTTCCCGACCCAGGAATGGAACCCCGTCTCCTGCTTGGCAGGTGGATTTTTCACCACTGAGACACCTGGGGAGCCTCCTGCAGTAGCAATAGGAAACTAATACAGGCTTGACCACATTTTTTCCCCTAACACTGGACCCAGGGGCTTGCATAAAATACAATTAATTAAATTATTAGATGAAGGAAGAAATGCTGTCCCATATTATGAAGATTGGAAGGCAAAGACAGGAGTGACGGAAGTGTGAGTAATACAATAATGTCATAAGGGATCTTGAACAGTCCTGAGAGGGAGCCTGACCTGAGCTGGTAACAGTGGGACAAGCAGTGGTCCATGGAGAAGAACCATCTGTCTTGAAAAACATAAAGAGAAGGAAGAGGTGAAGATGGCTGGGAACTTGCTGCCACAAAAGACTAGAATGTGTCTGGAATGATCCATAAAAAATTAAGAACTGTTCTGAACCAAATCATATAGTCATCCCAGGTGTTTTCAAGGAATCAGTTTGACTTCAAAGAATTTCGAGTAAATCAGTGCTCGAAACAACCAGGTTTGGGGGTAAATTGGTGAAAGGCAGGAACAACAACTTTATTAACTGATTTTGACCAGGTTTTGTTTAACTGATTTTCAGAGGGTCAATACATTCTTCGTTTCTTGTGACACCATCATCCCTCATTTGCATAAGACTTCTTTCCTGTATTATTTAGTCTCTTTTACCCCAAATATTCTAATATATTTGATGTTTACTCTTTTGTTTGTATGGCTTCTTAAAAAAAGGCATGTAACACTGTTTTCTCTGAATGCATTTTTTATAGTGTTATGCTATAAATCTCAGTTTGTGTCTTACTTTTTAAAAAATCTAGTATTGTATTTCTAGATTTACACATGTCGCTATGTGTGCATCTCACTTCTAAATGCTATTGGTGCTCCTTGGTGGAGCCTGTTACATTGTACCTATTTATTTCTCCCGGGCTGGCTATCTAAACCACCCAGACTACTTCCAAATCATCGCAAACTAAGCTACAATAAATATCCTAATAATGTCCCCTTACAGGTCCATGTAAGGATTTGTTTGAAAAGTGTATTCAGGCAATGACTTGCTGGATCATAAGCCACATGCATATATATATATATATATATACACACACACACACACACACTTGATTAAATGCTGCCAAATTCCTACCCTGAATATCTACCTGCACCAGTTCTCACGTTCGTCAGGATCTCACCTGGGCTCCTGGACCTCCACAGGACAGGGCTGAGTCCAGAGAGTAAATGGCTCAGGTGTGCAGGAGCAGAGATAGCAACTGGGACTTCCCTGAACCAGAGCTAATCATATAACCATACCACTGAAGCTAAAGGTTTTCCTGGCTAGATGAAAGCTTTATGCCCCCCAAAGGGGAGCCAGTGATAAAATCAAAAGAAAACAAAACCAACAAACCCACAAAGAGAAGGGGAAAAACTCATTAAACAAACCAGTGCTTTCGCTCTCTTTCCTGCCTGCATGCCTGCATTCAGGGTTTCTGCCTTGACTCTCTCCTTCGCCTGTGTGGAGATTCCCAGACTCCCAGGTGCAGGGTGGGAGGAGGAGAGAGGGGTGAGAAACTGCAGGAGACAGCTCTGGCTCCACTGGTCTTCTCGTCCCCTCGGCGGACACTGCTGTTCCCATCAGCAGCCAGGGCTAGTATTTCATTTCAGAAGCGATCTCCACCAAAGCAGAGGCCGATCTGTAGCACTGAAAGCAAGGCTGAGTTCCCCTCACGGTGTGAGAAGAGGTCGGGGCCAGGATATTGGTCTACCCTGGCTCCACACCAGAAGGACTAAAAATGCTGCTTACTGCCCCCTGGCCACCTTTACAGCCACAGGCTGGGGCCGCCTTTCCACATGTGTCCTTCCAACAGCTCAGTTAGAGGGAACCCTCATGGCAAGACTTCAGATCTCCAAGTCAGGGAGTCCAGATGTTGAGGATCTACCACAGTGAGACTCGAGAAGGCCGTGAGATGACTCCCTGATGTCTCATGAAAGATAATTAACCTGAGCTTGAAAGTAAAGTGAAGCGTTAGTCGCTCCATCAGGGCTAAGGATAGACTCAGTAGTGTTTGCAACAAGGAGAGGTTAAGATGGAGAGGAAGCTATTAGGTCATCCATGTGTGGATTCCTGGACTGAATCCCGTCCTGAGTGATCAGGACTGAATGATGCAGAACCTGGAGGAAATGGAGTGGCAGGACAGGAAAGCATCTTGTGCTCATCTGTCTCAGAGGAGAGTATTGGAACCACCTTGGGGAGGCCCTTCTGGCACACGTTTCACACCATCCACACCTTCTTCCCTGTGCAAGGAGAGAGATGGGTAGAGATGCAGAAGACCCTGGTAGAAAGAATTCCCTGCAGCAGGAAGATAGATGCCATCTGAACCATCTCAGTCATCTGGTCTGATATGGGTACACTTTATCAGGACTTTATCTGCAAAGGCAAGCATATCATTTGTCCAAATTCCAGATCACATGGCGAGTGCTACAGAGGGTATGCATAAGGTTTATTAACAAATCCTGATTACTACAATTCTCACCCACATCACCTCGCCTCTAGACCTTCAGTATATCTTGACTCATAACAAAATAAACCCGATGAAATAAAAACGCAGTAATATTGCCCCTTTACAAAATCTCGTAATGGTTCTTCATGGCATTTTTGTCTACCATCTAAACTTCTTAACCTGATATTCGAGGCCTTCCATCTGATCAGATCAGATCAGATCAGTCGCTCAGTGGTGTCCAACTCTGACCTGCAGTTTTTCTACCTTGTAAGAACTCCAGCTAGGTGCTGTCTCCCACGGAGCCCTCTCCCCAAATAGGATACCTCTGTTCGTTCCTACAAGTGGGCTTTCTGCATAGACACAAGCCCAGGTCCCTCACCTCCTGCTAAGAATCAGTTTTAACGTTCTATTCCAAGAACGTTTTTGGGATTATGCCCCAAGGTCATAGTCATCTCCCCTGTTCTCACTGCCCACTTGAGTAAGCCCATCCTCACAGACATCACGTCTAATTCACATCTGTGACCTCGAAAGCTAGCACAGCACTGCACGGCACACTGCAAGTGTGGTTAGTGTCCCTCGCACCTTACTAATGGGTGGGAACAATTGCTTCAACTCAGGCCCCCCACCTACCCATATAAGGAAGAAATCCAGCCTTTCCCTGTACAGTTCTTCTTTTCCCTGCTCCTCTCAGAATCCCCCATCTCAAAAAAGCTACTTTCTTTGTCTCAACACAGGAGTCACAGCGCAGTGATGCCCTCCTGCGACTGGCATATCCCTCAGCAATGGGAAATTGCTTGGCAAATTGCTCGGGGCTGCCTATCTCATCTGAAGCAAGGAGGCTGAGCTCTTTTCCCTCATACAGCTCCTTGCCAAGAACGTAAATGTTCTTCAGGTTATGAGAGAAGAATGCTTCCTCACTTGTAATGCTCAGGCAAGTCTGACACCCCCAAATTGACCCAGGTTTCCAGTATCCCAACTCTGGAACAGATTTCTCTCCATTCCCCCAGGACACAAATTTGCCATAGGGAGGTGAGCGGGGATAGGGAAGAACTTGAACCATTGTTTTGTCAAAGACATAAACTTCCTCTTCCTTCCCCATCCCCCAACTCCTTTCAACAGATTCAGCGCAGCACCAGTTTGCTGGCCCCGGATCCTCTCTGCAGTGAAACTTTTAGAGCAGAAGCCTTGGGGCCAGTGCTTGCCTTGGCATTGGCTGGAGTTAACATGGTCCACCCACTTTAAGAGGTTCCAGGAGCCTCGCATGTTAGAATGAAGATTTAGGATCTCCATCCTTTCTTCCAACCACTTATGCAAGTGGACCCATATTTCTTAAGGAATCTTCACCTCATGACGATAGTCTTTCTCTCTCACGCGCATATGTATGTTTCAAGTGAGGGAAAAATCCAAGAGACCCAAGCAGCAAATCCTACAAAAAGAGAGGGCCAGGTTGACAGAACGAACATCGGGAAACAGACCCCCTCCTCGAACACACCTACTGCTCCCCAGTCAAGGTTTCTTTGTCCCATGACCAGATCTTCTGAGGAGGATGAAAGGCTGATCCAGGCTTCCATGCGCAGAGCCCAGCCAGTCCTTGTAGAATCGAGCCTCAGGTATTCCCACTTGGTTCCAGCACCCCTTTATTCTTTCACTTTAACAAACTCATTGGCATTTCTATTTCTTATTAATCAGCTTTAACACATTTTACAAATTGTCTTGGTAGCACAATCACCAATCCTCTGGATTTATAGAACTCACCTCACTTCCTAAATATCACTTTTGACAGAACATGTGTCATTTTCTATAAATATTGAAAAATCAATAATTGCTGCCAGAAATCCTGTAATTGTTCAAATCCCAGGCAAGATAGATAGAATGCCTAGAAATACCATTCTCGTTTAAAATTCAGAAATAAGACAGATCTGATTGCTTATTCCTCTGATGCTTCTACAATGCGCCTGGCTTCAATAATCAGAGACACAGCCTGCCTCTTTCACTCTTCCTTCTGCCACATTTTTGTAGCTCTATATCTATCTCTAAATGAACAGATTTAGCATGCTGCCTCATCAAGCAGAGGTGAGAGGCACAGGTCTGCATAAGAAACAAACATATAGCCAGCTGGGATGGGAAGGAGAGTAGAGTTAAATACAGGCATATGGTCCGAAAATGCCGTACTGGTGGTACAGAATTTTGAGTTCTTTATGCACTAATACAGAATATACACATAAATTTATATTTACATAAATTGTTATTATATATTGTTAATGTGTTAATATAATATATTTATATATAGTTAATACACCATAGGGAAATGGCAACTCACTCAAGTATTCTTGCCTGGACAATCCCAAGGACAGAGGAGCCAGTGGACTATGGTCTATGGGGTCACAAAATGGCTGTACATGACTTACTGACTAAACAAATATACCATAAATATAATTTATATATTTAACTAGATATTATGTTATAGATATATTTACATTTAATATGAATACACATATCTATATATTTAATATAATGTTAGTGCCATATAAATATTATATATTATATAAAACATATATTTTAGTCATATATATTCCCTAAATACTGTCAAGATATATAGTATTAGAAAAGTTTACTGTTGAAATATTTTAGAAAGAAAATGAGATTAAAATGGTGTGGTATATACAATAGAATATGACTCAACAACAGAAAAGAAGGACATCCTGACATCTGCAATAACATCAGTGAATTTGGAGGCCATAATACTAAATGAAGTAAGCCAGTCAGACAAATACTTCATAGTAACATTTATCTGTGGAATCTAAAAAATAATCTAATGCCTAGAAACAGTGGTTGCCAGGGGATGAAGGGGGTTAGGAGATTGATGAACGGATGAAACGGGGGAGGAGATATTGCTAAAAGGGAACACATTTTCAGCTGTAAAAAGAATATCGTCTGAGGATAGAATGTATAAATGTTGACTATAGTTCATAACACTGTGCTGTATAATTGAAATTTGCTAAGTGAAGACTTTGAATGTTCTCACAGTAAAAGATAAGCATGTGAGGTGATGAAGATTAACTAGATCCCTTCGCAATATATACATAAATCAATACAATGTAAAGTTTTAATATCTCCTAATTTTATGTCAATTATACCTTAATAAAGCTGAAATTGAAAAGAAAAAGAAACTGAGGGCTTCCCTGGTAGTCCAGGGGTTAAGAATCCACCTTGCAACACAGGAGACACTGGCTCAATCCCTGGTCTGGGAAGACCCCACAAGCCGTGGGGCAACCAAGCCCCTGGGCTCTAGAGCCTGCGTGCAGCAACTACTGAAGACCTCGTGTCCTAGAGCCTGCGCTCTGCTGCAAGGGAAGCCACCTCAATGAGAAACCAGTGCACCACGACCAGAGAGCCGACCCTGCTCTCCCCAACCAGAGAACACCCGTGCAGCGACAGAGACTCGGCGCAGCCAAAAGTAAGTAAATAAATAGCTTTTAAAAAAGAAAATGAGAAAAAGTACAAGCTGAAATATATTTTTCTGTTTTCCCAAGGGGTTGTGTCTTGTATACTATCTGATAAGTGAGGCAGGAAACTTTTTCTGGAAAAAGCTAGATACTAAACATTTTGGGCTTTGCATACCATGCGGTCTCTGTCAACAGCTAATCAACAATGACATCATAGCATAAAAGCAGCCACAGACAGTACATAGATGAGCAAGTGTGGCGGGATTCTGATGACAGTCCACTTACGAAAACAGGCAGCAGGCCAGGCACGGCTCCACTGGCTGACTGCAGCTTGTGGGTCCCTGGCTTAGAATACACTGGACAGATGTTCAAGGAAGTAGTGTGGAGGTAAACCAGGAGAACTACTGAAAAAGTCACTAACTTACCACTTTTTCTGTTTTTTTCTCCCCAAACTCTTCTTCCTCATGGTTCCAGACCCATTTGGTACCCCAGATTGAGAACCTGAGTCTAAAATGGAGAGAATGAGACCAGCACATATTGATACAAACAGCAGAAAGAGGACCCCTGCGTCGTTTGAGTGCCTGGATTCAGCTGTCCCTGAAATTACGGAAACTGTAGATAAGCTTCCTTTGAGTCTGAAGAAAAGGAAAGTATCTTTCCTATACCCATCTCAGCTGGATCCTATCACAGAAGACAGGAAAAGCACAAGCAAATTTATTTAATGTAAGTTTCACCTGACATGAGATCCTTCATAAGGAAATGAGCCAAAGAAACAATTGAACCTTAGTGTTTCTATACTAGTTTTGATGAACAGTGGCAAGTCATGGGAAAATGTGCTAGGACAAAAAGTGTGAGCTAAGAGCCGTGAACTGGGGGAAGACTTAGCAGAGCCTGTTTGTTCCAGTTCTTGGTAGTATTCCTTCATCTTTGGAGATAAGGATGCTTCTTTCCTCCAGGTAAAGTGTGGGCACCTCTCACAGAAGGGTCTTAAGACTTGCTTCAGGGAAAGTCCTTCCTGCTTGTGCTGTTTCTCGAATTCCTTCAATTTAAAATATTCAGCATGCCGAGGTGCCACATTTGGCTATAACATATTCTGAAGGCCCTAAATTCCCTTAGTTTTTGTTGATTTGGGTTCTTTTTGTCACTTACAGCTAACAGTGAGCAATAGATACTGATTAGCCCTGCATTATTTATTTACTCCTAATACTTTGGCCACCTGAGGCGAAGAGCCCACCCATTGGAAAAGACCTCAATGCTGGGAAAAACTGAAAGCAAAAGGGAGAGACAGTCAGTGAGATGGTTGGTTGGATGGCTTACCAACTCATTGGACATGAATCTGAGCAAACTCCAAGAAATAGTGACGGACAGGGGAGCCTGCCCTGCTTCAGTCCATGGGGTCGCAAAGAGTCAGACATAAGCAAACAACTGACGAACAATGCAACTCTATGAAAGAAACGCTTCCTCACCCTGTAAGCAAGGAGACAGAGGTGCAGAGAAGCTAGTTACCGAAGTGCACACTTCCGGGAATGCTTAGAGCCAGGCTTTAAGCGCTGAGGGGCTGATGGCACTAAGTCCCTCTGGTCCTGCGATCCTGACAGTCTGTCTTGCAAACTCGTGCATCTGGTGTAGCCTTCAGAAAAGAATAAATACACAGAATTCCTTCCAGAAGGCACCACTTGTGTCACTGAGTTAAATTCCTGTTTAACTAAGAGAAAATGGGTATCGACCACAGTGGGCTTGATTGCAAATGTCAGGCTCTTTGAATTATTAGGAATGGCAATGAAAAATTGATTACACTTAAAACATCCTGTGAAAAGTTTTACAACTGCACATTAAGAAATGGTGTTAAGCAAATAGGAACTAATTGTTCTCAGCTGCACTGGTAATAGCCCTGTCTGCCTTCCTAGCACAATGCATATTCATTTCATTTGAACAAGAAAAGTAAATAAAAATAAAAAGCCCCAGATCTCATTCGCATTCAATCACTATAATTCTGAGCCTAAGGTTATCCTCCAAAGGGAGGAGAGAAATGCAACAAATGCTTTCCCCAGTCAGTTCAAACTGGTCTAGAGACCTCTGCCTGACCACAGGTGCTAAACCTCCCCCAAAATTCACAGGATAAGAATACCACATACCATGCAATAGATGTGCATCTGAAACTTTGCCTGTGAATTTAAGGGATGGATTAAATTATTGTAAGGGTCCATAGGGAGTTCACTTTAAAAACAAATGAAAAGTTGTCAAAGTAATCTGCCTTCTGCGCTCACATGCCTCCCACATCAGCTGGCAGGATTCCGACCCAGAGTTCCATTTAGAACTCTGAGGTGAGCTAATCCCCTTGGCCTCACTTCCTCATACATCATTAGGAGTCAGAATAGAGTACTCTGGTCAGCTCCCCACATCTCTTCCCACACTGTGATTCCTCCCTTCCTGCAGCAGTCTAAATAGGCTAGTCTATGTTGTAGGAACAAGGCATGCCAAAAAGTTCCGTAGCTTAAAACCACAAAGGTTAATTTCTCATTCAGTCAAAATATTTATCACAGACTCCTTCCAGTTTGCCTTGGACTTTCATCGTTTTTGCGCTAACACTGCCAGAAAACTAGGACAGTGGTTAGAGAGCTCTGTACCGTATTATACCACATATTTGAACAACATATTCTTAGTTGGACCTTTACTTTGAGGTAAACCATTCCACGATGGGAGTGATAGGCATACTTTTAATTTGATGCTTGCTCTAATCCTGTTTTAATTGCTCTGTTCCCAAGTTTTCTCAATTATATCTTTTTCTGTTTGGAATTGGAAACTCGTTTACTCCTCTGCGGACTTCCCTGGTGGCTCAGACAGTAAAGAATCTGCCTGCAATGCAAGAGTCCCTGGTTTAGTCCCTGGGATGGGAAGATCCCATGGAAAAGGGAAAGGCTACCCATCATGGTATTTTTGCCTGGAGAATTCCATGGACAGAGGAGGCTGGAGAGCTTGAGTCCAAGGAATTACAAAAGTTAGACATGATTGAGTGACTAACACTTTAACTTTTTACTCTTCTGTGAAGTACTTTTTGTGTATATAGTTTATTTCCCTTCATTACTGCTTGCAAATTTGCTCCTTTGCAAAATCATTGCAGATGGTGGCTGAAGCCATGAAATTAAAAGATGCTTGCTCCTTGGAAGAAAAGCTATGACCAACCTAGACAGTTTATGAAAAAGCAGAGATATTACTTTGCCAACAGGGCTCCATCTAGTCAAAGCTATGGTTTTTCCAGTAGTCATGTATGGATGTGAGAGTTGGACCATAAAGAAAGCTGAGCGCCAAAGAATTGATGCTTTTGAACTGTGGTGTTGGAGAAGGCTCTGGAGAGTCCCTTGGACTGCAAGTTATCAAACCAGTCAATTCTAAAGTAAATCAGTCCTGAATATTCATTGGAAGGACTGATGCTGAAGCTGAAGCTCCAATACTTTGGCCACCTGATGCAAAGAACCGATTCATTGGAAAAGACCCTGATGCTGGGAAAGACTGAAGGTAGGAGGAGAAAGAGATGACAGAGGATGAGATAGCTGGATGGCATCACCGACACGATGGACATGAGTTTGAGCAAGCTCCAGAAGTTGATGATGGACAGGGAAGCCTGGTATGCTGCAGACTATGGGGTCTCAAAGAGTAGGATACAACTGAGTGACTGAACTGAACTGCTTGCAAATTTGCCCTCTTTCCCCTAAATATTAGCCATCTACATCAAACACATGATACTAACGTTTTGTTCTCTGAACTTTTACCATAGACTTACATTCATTGGTACATGGTCTGCCTCCCAAGTCACCTCAAGTGCCAGTTTTACCAAATGCTTTATCACAGAATAGTATGGATTTTCACTTTTCTAGTCTGAAACAGCTTTTTTTTTTTTTTTAACCATTAAGTCCCTAAGCAAACACCATATATTTAATTTTTTTAATGGCAGCACCATTTTGAGGCACTAACTCCTATATAGTCAGAACAAGCTAGGTTATGCTGAGATAACCAACAAACTCAAAATTTCAGTAGTCTTTAAAAAAACTCAAGGGTTCAGTCCCAGTTCCTGCTTTGTGTCAATCATAGATCAGCAGCAGTCTCCAGGAACCTGAGCTGATGTGGCTTCAGTGTTTAAAATGTCCATGGCTGCCAAGGCACAGGGAAGTGGACACAGTACACCCTGAACAAGCGCTTAAATATTCCCTCCAGAAGTAACACACACATCACTTCTGTTCACTTGTCACCTTGGTCCGGGCAAATCAGAGGAGCACACCCTTAATTCCAGAAGGACGAAAAGCACAATGTTGCAGAGAAGCCAATTCTGACTCCATTTTGGGAACTATTTCTTTGACGTGCTTTTTGTTGCTTTTTGTTATTGTAATCATACAGAATGACTTTCTTAAAAGGACCCTGCCCCTCTGCCTGACTGTTAAACTAACGTGTCTTTGTTCAGAACCCTGCCCACCTGTATAGATGGCAGGAAGGAAGAGACAAACATATACCCTGCCTGAGGATTGCCATTTGAGGAGACATTTTCGAGATTAAAGGCCTTTTTACTTTGCTTTCTCATCTCCTCCCATCTCTGATCTATAGAAGAACCTGGCATCCAGACCCAGATAAGATGGTTATTTTGAGGCGCTAGCCTGCCATCTTCTCGGTTAGCTGGCTTTCTAAATAAAGTCGTTTTCCTTGCCTCAACACCTCGTCTCTTGGATTCACTGGCCTGTCGTACGGCGAGCAGAGCGAGCTTGGACTCAGGCACACAGTTATGCCATGTTCCCTGAAGAAGAGATAACTGTAATATTTGTGAGCAGCCCTAGCGACCACCCCAACCCCAAACTCAGTCTTCATTCTGACATTCCTAATGCGCTCTCTAAAACTCTTTCAGTCGTTAAAAGGTATACCTGACCCTAGAATATTCTCTCCATCCATGACTTCACTGATACTGTCTCTCTCTTAGATAACCATGGTCAGTAACCCCTTTCCTCTTCTTTTTCCTTCTCTCTCATGCACACAGTCACCTCCTTCTCTTCCCAGAATCACCTTGTAGGGTCAGAATACTTCCTGTGTCATCATACCCTACTCCAGAGCAGCGGTAAAGAATCGGCCTGCAATGCAGGAGCTGCAGGATTCACGGGTTCGAGCCCTGGGTCAGGAAGATCCCCTGGAGGAGGGCATGGCAACCCACTCCAGTATTCTTGCCTGGAGAATCTCATGGGCAGAGGAGCCTGGTAGGCTCCAGTCCAAAGAGTCTCAAAGAGTCAGACATGACTGAAGCGACTTAGCAGGCACGCAGTCCAGACCATTATTATTCTTCCATCCTTGTGTAAAAACCATATTTCTTTGCTATTCTTAAACAGACTCTATCCCTTCTAACTCTTCTCGTGGTCACCATCTAGCCCAGACTCTCTGTTCAGTGACCTTCTGAACACCAGTGACCTTTTCTTGTTTTCTAATACAACCACTCAAGCCCATGGCCACACTCCAGACCTTATATCCAGCTGGAACTTGTCCCCCACCTTAGAAATCTTAAATTTGAGTATCCCATTTTCTGGTTCCAACATCCTGTCCTTCCATTCCTGTTGGAGGCTATCAGTATTATAGCTCTCAATTCCTTTACTTGGCTGTTAGAGTAATTCACATGTAAAATCGACCACCTCCCTCTTAAACACCTTACCTGCTTAAAATCTTCAGAAGCTCCCCCATAGCACAGTGGTTTTCAAACTTGGTTGCACATTAGAATCACTTGAGGAGTTTTTTAAAAATCCTGATGCTAGACCACATCCCAGATTAATTAAATTCGAATGTTTTGAATGTCAAGCGCCAGTACATTTTTTAAAGCTCCCAGGTGATTCCAGTATGCAGCCAAAGTTGAGAACCACTGACCTAGAAGATAAAGCCCAACCATGAAAGGTATGGTACTAAAAAATTGGCAGTTCTTTTTTTCTTCCCCCAAATGTCTTTTTCCAACCACCTGCATCAGATCATCTATGCTATTTATTTTCCTGGGCTCACCCTCAGAGACTGAATTATAGTGCTGCTGCTGCTAAGTCGCTTCAGTCATGCCCAACTCTGTGCGACCCCATAGATGGCAGCCCACCAGGTTCCCCCGTCCCTGGGATTCTCCAGGCAAGAACACTGGCGTGGGTTGCCATTTCCTTCTCCAATGCATGAAAGTGAAAAGTGAAAGTGAAGTCGCTCAGTCGTGTCTGACTCTTAGTGACCCCATGGACCGCAGCCCACCAGGCTCCTCCGTCCATGGGATTTTTCAAGCAAGAGTACTGGAGTGGGGTGCCATGGCCTTCTCCAGAATTATAGTGACTCTAGCTATATTCTCAAAATCTGATTTTCACTAACTCTCCAGGTGACTCTAATGCACACTAATAGTTGAGAATCACTTTCTGACTTACACATTAACTTAGGCACACTAAGCTTTTGATATGTCTCTATGAATATGGATTAGGGTAGCTAAGCCCATCAGACAAAAATGTGGCCTCTAGCACATTTGTATGTCTGTCACATTACTAAAGCATGGAAAAGATGAAGTGGATAAATAGAGAAACCAAGACACCATGAGAGATCATGAAGCCCAAGAGAAGATATATCCATAGAACTATCCTGGATTCTGACGTCTCCTGGTCAGTTCCACAGTGTCCTTCCATTAAACCCCCCTTTACCTGAAAAAGGCCAATGTGAATCTATTCCTTGGATCCCAAATCTCCTGATTCCCTATTTTAGTACTTTTCAAACAGTATAACTCTCTGTCCCTCAAGCTAAATAAAATTTGTTAAATGAATCAATTTTTGGTGCCCCCAAACTCTATTAAAGGTAACAGAACTTCTGGATACCTCTCTGTCACTAAGATAATCATGACAACAGTGTCATATTAATCAACTCGGTAAAGGTCTGAAGTCTCCACCTGTTCCTGCCAGAAACTTCCTGCTACTCTTTCCCCTCTCAAAATACAGGACTCTCTTCCATATGCCAACAAATACTAAGGGCATCACATTTCTTACTCATATAAACCAAATCCCTTCTTCTCATCCACTGGTATCTAGATGCCAGTTCACAAGAGCCAGTTGTCAAATATTCAGGAATTTTGTTAGCTGGTTTTCAAATCTTTGTAAGTCTGAAATCAGCCATGAAGGGAGGATTTATGCCATAAAAATTGGCAAATGCTACAAATCAGAGCTGGGATTTTTGTTACTATTATTTTGGTAAAGAAAGTTTAACAGGAAAACACTACTCTCACATGAATTTCTTATTTATATGGCCATTCAGAGTTTACCACGGTCTTCAAATCCATTATTACATTTGAATTCACATAGACTATGAAGAAACTGTTGTCTTCTTATTTTTGCATAAAGACTGAAGCTTAAAGCAGTTAAATAACTTGCCTATTGTCCCTGAAATTCAAAGAAATAAAAAATAGATTTGATTTCTAATTTATGCCTCTCTTCAAAGCAATACTTTATTTAATGAGGTTAATAACTTCTAAACCTATGGCAAAGGCTACAAAGTCTTTGCCTGATTCATTCACTCCTGAATTGCATTCATCAACAAATAATTTATTGAGTAACTATTGTATATCAGACTCTGTGCCAGGCACTGGGATTATAAAGATAAATAAGACACAGTTCTTGTCCTCAAGGACTTCCCAGTCTGTTGGGAAAGAAAGACATCTTAACATATGAATCACAGTGGAGTAAGGTACATAGAGCACTGGACCGATATATATTCACTGTGGCTGGGAAGAAGTCAGATATCTGCCAATGAATTGTGCTCTTGACGGTAATGAAGTTTATCCCATTTTTAACACAACCAGAAATGGTACTTTTAAAACCTCATGGTCTCATTCTTCCCAGTACACATAGTGGATGACATGACAATTCTAGGAAACACATCACTACCTAGATAATATGCCCCAAGATCAGGGACAGGAAGAAAAGACTCATTTTTCCCTCTCAGATGTACACACCCAAGCAATACAAACATATTATTGGTGGTTTCCTTATATCTGCCAAGAGGCAATATGTCAAATAAATAATTTAGACTAGCTGAGGCACCGCTAGAAAACAAAGCCATCAGTCATCTAGGCTGCATTATTGATTGCCAATAACAAGATACTTGCTAAGACAAATGACTCAGCTATTATACTAGTGAGGTTTTAGCCTATCTCAACTATATAAATCATATTGAACTGTTTGTTGTTTTAAGATGTACAAACATATCTATAATCATTTTGTCCCCCATTTTTGCAATCTATCTAAGGTGGCTCTTCATATGCAGAATGTAGATTAATTATTTGCCCACTAACACAATTTTTCTTTCTCTGTTCAGATGTTACCAAATGTCTGTTGCATCTATTTAATGGAAAACTTCATCTGCTTACACTTATTGCTATAACACCTAGCTATTGGTTTAGAGAACAAAAAGACTGCAAAATGCAATCACTTTAATCAAATTAGTTTACTTCTGATAAATCAAGGTGTGAGAGAATAAATAGGCAACGATTAGTGTTAACAGACCCAGGTTCAAGTGTAGCTTGTTTGTAGTGTGACCCAGAACACGTCTTATTAAAGGTTTGGTTTCCTTTACAAAATTGGAATAACAGCAGCTGACCTGTTACCTCATGAGGCTATTGTGAAACTAATGAAAAAGAAAATAAATTTTAAAGCACTTGACAGAGATGCCGAAAGTGTTTCAACACAAACACGTCTTCTTATGAATTGTCGAGCATAGGTGTATCTGTTCGGCATCTCAAGTGAAAACAACAGAACGGCCAAATTAAAACAAGCCCAGAGCTGCTGATTTGCCAAGGGACTCATTGCAAAGGTGTGCGATCCGAGGAACCACAAGAGAGAGTTCGGGAGCCTGCTACCGGCAGCATCAAGGCTGTGATTACAAAAAGCCTGAAAAGAAGCAAGGTAGGAGGGATTATGTAAAGAAACCAGCAGGACAGAAACATGAAGATCAGGCTACACTGAGAAGAGCAAAGATCTTCTTTCACAGGCACAACTGGCCCCAAGTGACCTCACAGTGAAATAACTAGAGAGATGTATTCTCCTTTCTCCCCACTGGCTATACCTTACCAGGCTCCAGGAGCTACACATGCTTTGTTTATGTAACTCACACAGGTCAGGATCCCAGCACAAAGAGCAAGGTGCAAAGGGGAAAGGTCTGTATCTGGAGGGACAAAGGCAGAAATCCAGTACAGTAGGAGACAACTTTTGTTCTGATTATTTTATCACTCAGAATATCCACCCCAAAGCCATATTCTACTTTTCCTCTCCAAAGCTTAACATTTCCAGGTAAACAGTGTCAGAAGTGAGTTAAATTGCAGGACGCCCAGCTGCTGCTGCCAAGAACAGGTTGCTGTGGGTGAAAAGCTCCACATATTTGGTGACCAAAAGTGTCAGAAGCAAAGCTTTGTTAAGTGTGATAGTAGTGCAAAAGTAAAGGAGAAACACACAGGAGGAGAACAGTAGGTTTTTCTTTTATAGCTGTGTATACTCAGCATCATGGGAGAGAAAATGCCATTTAGGTCAGGATATATACGGACCCTAGCATGAACTACAAAGCAACAGTTTATACACAAATGTACATTAGATACATCTTCACAGTCACTCTAATTTATCTTGCTGAAATTTCAGAATACAGAGACAAATTTCCTAAGTGATCTCTGTAACTGGGTTGGAGTTCTTTCCAGTCCTTTCTAAACGACACATATCATTCATTATTATTTGAGCAGCCAAGCGTGGCATAATTATAGCTGTAAAAAAAAAATCTTGTTGCTGCCAACATTTTTCCATTCTAACCCACCATCATCGTCATCCAGTGCCCTGACTGCTACTCATCTCACACAGACTGATGGAGAAATTAACACACAGCCAGAGAAACAAAACAGGGCCCACAAATAAAGCTTTAACATGGACCTGGCTTTAATATAAAATCACACTATCCATGCCCATCCAAGTCAGAGAACAGCTGTAGAAAGAACCAAAGTTCTCCATTTCTGATTATATTTTGCTTCATTTTCACAATAAAGAGGAAACAGAATATGCTTTAGATTTTTTTTAATTTTATTTTATTTTTAAACTTTACAATATTGTATTAGTTTTGCCAGATATCAAAATGAATCTGCCACAGGTATACATGTGTTCCCCATCCTGAACCCTCCTCCCTCCTCCCTCCCCATACCATCCCTCTGGGTCGTCCCAGTGCACCAGCCCCAAGCATCCAGTATCGTGCATCGAACCTGGACTGGCGACTCGTTTCATACATGATAGTATACATGTTTCAATGCCATTCTCCCAAATCTTCCCACCCTCTCCCTCTCCCACAGAGTCCATAAGACTGATCTATACATCAGTGTCTCTTTTGCTGTCTCGTACACAGGGTTATTGTTACCATCTTTCTAAATGCCATATATATGCGTTAGTATACTATATTGGTGTTTTTCTTTCTGGCTTACTTCACTCTGTATAATAGGCTCCAGTTTCATCCACCTCATTAGAACTGACTCAAATGTATTCTTTTTAATGGCTGAGTAATACTCCATTGTGTATATGTACCATAGCTTTCTTATCCATTCATCTGCTGATGGACATCTAGGTTGCTTCCATGTCCTGGCTATTATAAACAGTGCTGTGATGAACATTGGGGTACACGTGTCTCCTTCCCTTCTGGTTTCTTCAGTGTGTATGCCCAGCAGTGGGATTGCTGGATCATAAGGCAGTTCTATTTCCAGTTTTTTAAGGAATCTCCACACTGTTCTCCATAGTGGCTGTACTAGTTTGCATTCCCACCAACAGTGTAAGAGGGTTCCCTTTTCTCCACACCCTCTCCAGCATTTATTGCTTGTAGACTTTTGGATCCCAGCCATTATGACTGGCGTGAAATGGTACCTCATAGTGGTTTTGATTTGCATTTCTCTGATACTGAGTGATGTTGAGCATCTTTTCATGTGTTTGTTAGCCATCTGTATGTCTTCTTTGGAGAAATGTCTATTTAGTTCTTTGGCCCATTTTTTGATTGGCTCATTTATTTTTCTGGAGTTGAGCTGTAGGAGTTGCTTGTATATTCTCAAGATTAGTTGTTTGTCAGTTGCTTCATTTGCTATTATTTTCTCCCATTCTGAAGGCTGTCTTTCCACCTTGCTAATAGTTTCCTTTGTTGTGCAGAAGCTCTTAAGGTTAATTAGGTCCCATTTGTTTATTTTTGCTTTTATTTCCAATATTCTGGGAGGTGGGTCATAGAGGATCCTGCTGTGATATATGTTGGAGAGTGTTTTGCCTATGTTCTCCTCTAGGAGTTTTATAGTTTCTGGTCTTACGTTTAGATCTTTAATCCATTTTGAGTTTATTTTTGTGTATGGTGTTAGAAAGTGTTCTAGTTTCATTCTTTTACAAGTGGTTGACCAGTTTTCCCAGCACCACTTGTTAAAGAGATTGTCTTTAATCCATTGTATATTTTTGCCTCCTTTGTCAAAGATAAGGTGTCCATATGTGCGTGGATTTATCTCTGGGCTTTCTATTTTGTTCCACTGATCTATATTTCTGTCTTTGTGCCAGTACCATACTGTCTTGATCACTGTGGCTTTGTAGTAGAGCCTGAAGTCAGGTAGGTTGATTCCTCCAGTTCCATTCTTCTTTCTCAAGATAGCTTTGGCTATTCGAGGTTTTTTGTATTTCCATACAAATTGTGAAATTATTTGTTCTTGCTCTGTGAAGAATACAGTTGGTAGCTTGATAGGGATTGCATTGAATCTATAAATTGCTTTGGGTAGTATACTCATTTTCACTATATTGATTCTTCCAATCCATGAACATGGTATATTTCTCCATCTATTAGTGTCCTCTTTGATTTCTTTCACCAGTGTTTTAGATTTAAACAAGCTTGACTGTGAATCTCATTTGCTCTCTTAATGATTTTGAGCAAGTGACCTCTCTGAGCCTTGGTTCCCATATCCAAAACATGGGAATAATACCACCTGTCTGGGTCATTGTGAGAGATGCAAAACTTATGGCACAAAGTCAGTGTTTAACGTTATGAATCATCAGATGGCTTTAACAACTGTAAGCCTAGTTTTCTAGTACAGAAAAGCTTCGATGTCTAATATAGTGGCAAGAAGCTTTTCATTCCTATTATGTCAGGGTTCTCTTTCTTAGAGATGTGAGGTCTGAGACAAGCGATGGTATTCTATCCATAGCTCCCTGGCAAGTCAATCACTCGGCTAAAGTCTGTGAACAAGTAATTCTTTAGAAACAGTGCTCCCCAGGAGGAACCAATTGATAATTCATGTCAAGCAGGCATTGCTTCCTTCCCACTCCTGTGTTTGTTTTTTGGTATGTTTGGTTTTCTCATGCTCACATGAGGAGAAGTTCTGACCAGAATACACTCCTGCACTCATCCCATGCTCTGACTCAGTCTTCTCTAAAAGAGGCGTCATCTGATTATCAGTTGGGAAAAAGTATCTGGACGTAACAGACCACCTTCCCTTCATCCCAGTAGGTGCCAGTCCTCCCTAAAAGAATGTGTGTGTCGCCCTGCGCCTCTGCATTTTTGATCATTTCACAGGGGTCCTAGTACTACCTGCGACTGAGTGAAAACCAGGTTTTCTAGATTCAGTGTTAATAAGCTCATTTATGTATAGTTAGAAGTTGCAGCTTCCATGATGAGTTTTATGAAGAGCAGCGGTGACATTTTTCTCTCTAGTCTGCCTTACTCTTTTGTTTTAATTCCCAATGGATACAATACTTAAAATGGAAGGAGGGCTATTATTTGGGGGGCCCTCTCAAACTTATGAAAAAACAGTGTTTTCATAAATAAGACTTCATCACCACACTCACTCACTGTATCAAAACCATTTCCAAGTTCCTAATTGCAGTGATTCCCCCAAAGCAGACTTCACAATTTGTTAACAGAGTAACTTAGTGTCTGCTACATTTATCTGGCAATTTGCCATGGAAGCAGCACTGATTCCCAGCTGGCTAAACCCAAGATCCAGAATCATAAAACTGATTTTATTCCTAATCTCTAAGGAATCGATAACCTCTTCTAATTCAATAGTAACCCAGTCCCCCAATCTCTCTGTCAAATCTTCTTCTGAGGGAGAACACCAATGTTTAATTTTTATGTCAAAAAGACAAAACAATTTTAAATGCCCTATTTCTATAGCACTTTTCAAAAAAAATTTACATTTATGTTGGTTTTGCTTTCAGTTCACTTTCACATTTGTGTCTGTTTTTCATCCCCATAATGTTCTGCAAGGTTAAAAGGTATTAGTCTAATATTTTTAAAGGTAAAGAAAATAAGCTTTAGAGAAGCAGTCGTGATTAAGGCTACAAAGACAATAACACAGTTAAAACTGAAGTTCAATTTATCCAATAACAGCTTACTTACAGTCTAGTTGGAGAGGCAGAAAAGTAAACAAGAAATTATGGTCCAGATCACAGTTACCATTACAGCCACCTCGGGAGACCACATAGTAGGGCCTCATGATTTAATCTTGTAGAGCTTGAGAAGACTTGCTGGAGGAGAGTGAAGAGATAAGTTTTAAGGTTTGAGTGTTGCAGGCAAAAGGAACAATCTGTTCAAAGCAGGAAAAAAATTGCTCAGGGAACCCTAAATTGTTCAGAAGGCTGGAGTGCAAATTGCTAACACCGAGCAGGAAGAGGTAAGACTGGAGAAATAAGCAAGAACCAAAGAGTACCAGCTTTTGTCTTCAAGTATAAGAGTACAGACTTCATTACGAAAATATGGACACCTCATGAGACCATCTCTCATCAGATTAAGTCAAATATAATACATCAGTGCCTCTTTACCGCTTAAACCCAAAGCAAAACCAAAGACAAGAAGAATAGAGTCCCCAAAGGGTCAAAATTGGTGCACCGTAACAAGGCTACCCTCTGTTTGCCTGAGAAGAACATTTTAGTGAAAATGACAATTAGCTATAAACCTGACAATATATTCCCAAGATCATTCTGCATTCAATGAGCTGCTCTTCCAAGCAACCTGCATTTCATATCGGTCACTGTCTCTCAGGGCTGAGTGATGAATGGCTGCTGTGTTTTCAACCAGCTATGCTTGGGCATTCTGGTAGAATGTGACTGTCAGATGATTTGATTTTTTTAGCCCAACTTAAGAGTTTTCTTTTCCTTTTCCTTCTAGGACAATCAGCTTGTCATAAGGCATTACATTGTTCAATATATATACATTTCATTCACACACATACAAGCAGAGTTATTTAGAAATAAGAATCTTCTGACATAGGCAAACACAGACATACACACTGATGTTCAGTGGATGCAGATCTCAGAATGGCACATCCAGAATATACAACAGTAATAATTCCTTATATTTGCATAGTACTTTTTATTTATAATTTATACACAGCTGCTCCCCAAAAGGATGTGAGACAGCTATAGCACTTTATAATTTATAAAGCATTCCATCTTCTGACAAGCCTGTGAGGTAGTAAGAACAGAGATTAATATTCTTATCAGGAAGAAAAGGAAAAACTGAGGCTTAAAAAACTAGGGTGACTTCTCAAAGCCTATATCCAGAACTCAAAAAGCCTTGAGCTGTGTTCTTTAAAACTTGCACTGGACTCTCTCCTTTGCCAATCTGTAGCCCACTAGGCTCCTCTGTTCATGGAATTCTCCAAGCAAGAATACTGGAGTGGGTAGCCATTCCTTTCTCCAGAGGATCTTCCTGACCCAGGAACTGAACCTGGGTCTCCCACATTGCAGGCAGATTCTTTACCTTCTGAGCCACCGGGGAAGCCTCAATAATCTGTGTACCAACAGTAATCCTTAAAGACAGTCTGAGATACATATAAATTTTAAATTCATCACAGGTATGAGAACATATTCCAAATACTCTGCACTTACTCTCCATGTCCCCACCCTCAGTCTCTGAAGTGTTAAGAATGATTGGTAATATTTATTGAGTGCCTAGGATGTGAACAGCATGGTTATAAGTATTTTGCCTGTATTGTCTCATTAAATGCTCACAATAGCCTTATAAGTTAGCTAATATTAAATCCATTAATGGATGAGAAAAGTGAGGCAGAGAAAAATTAAATAACTTGCCCACACAGACATAACTAGTAGGTTTTAGAGTTAGGTTTCAAACCAAGGCAGTCTTAAGGACCCATTTGTTTGGCCCCTATTCTATTTTTGCTCTCTACCCAGTAATTTCTTCAGAATAGATGAGTCACAGGAAATGGATTTTGTGCCAATAAAGAGGTCTGCTCATATATATGATGTGTAGTATGCTCCTCTTTTCTCACGTGCTTCAAAGGACCGATGACTCTTCAGATGACCCGTGCAATCTTCTCAGAATCGGTATAAACCCTCCCAAATCCATATGCAAGCAGAATTTCTCCTGGAGTTATCCTCCTGATCACAAACTTCCATCCCCACGATAACCAGTCAGCCTGGAGTCACTGTCTAGGCAGAGCAATTTGACTTGTCCCATAGGTTATTTTACAAAATACCAAAGCTATTTTGTAACCTCCAGATTTAGAGATATAATGGTGGCTCATGATGCCTTTTTGCCTTAGTATAGCTATACTACAATTGCCACGACAATGCCCATCCACCTACTGCTGAACCCACCAAACTTTTGCCTTCCCACTTTCATCCCTGATAGGTAACATGTGCTGTTATTTATGGGGTTCCCTGGTGGCTCAGATGGTAAAGAATCTGCCTGCAATGTGGGAGACCCGGGTTTGATCCCTGGGTTGGGAAGATCCCCTGGAGAAGGGAACAGCAATCTACTCCAGTACTTTTGCCTGGAGAATCCCATGGACAGAAGGGCCTGGCAGGCTACAATACATGGGGCTGCAAAGATGACCCTGAATCATCTCTGTAGCTTACAGCATTTCTGATTCTTTTAAGCCTGAACCTCTAATAATTGCTACCCAACTATACCCAAGGGGTCTTAGCTAGGTAAGAGATTGAGTGGTCATTAGAAATACCAGAAAAAGGAAAGAGTAAGAGATTAAAATAGAAATAAAATGGAGCAAAGTTCTTGGATAATAACTGATAGTAAAAAAAATTTCCAGGGAAAATAAAAGGATCACCAATTCATGGTCTATTCCCTCATCCTTACATGTATTATTCCATTTATGACACATGCCTAAATGCCATTCAAAATATTCTAATCTTGTAGCAAGGATAAATGACGGATTCTGGTTCAAACTGTCAATGTCAGAATCAATCTCATGTGATTTTTATAAAAGTTTCTTGCAATTTTCATTGAGGATAGCCTTATTTAGCTGACAAGAGTAATTCAAGTATTTAGGATATTTAGCAATGTCAGTGCTTGCACAACAAACCCAATCTGTGTACCCAATGTACTTGTCATGTAAAGCCTGGGGAGAAAGACAAGATTAATTTAAAAAAAAGTTTGAAGATCTTTAGCAGTAAAAGATATCAATACCAAGGGAAATACAAGAAGCTTTTATATTTAAATATTCATAAACCTTTGGTAATGTTTCAAACAATACTGAAAATTTACTAAGTGTCAGCATTTTGCCAAATGCATTATGCACATCATCTCATTTACCTTTTCTATTAGGTAAGTAATATTTTAGACCCTTCTCCCATATTGAAGACAAACTACTTGATGCTCAGATGGTAACTGCCCAGTCACACTTCTAGTAAGAGTCTAACAAGTCCAGTTTGCCTCATCCCTCAGTGAAATTAAGCATTTCACTCTATCACCCCTCAGCAAGTAAAAGGAAATCAGAACATAAAGTAAATACTGATTTTTTAAATGTACTTTAATAACAAACATAAAAGTCCAGTCAATTGCAACATGTTTTATGGCAGTACAAGCAGGCAGAGGGGAAGTAAAAGTGTGCTATTTTTTGCCTTGTTTGATAGAACTAGATATGAATTAACTTCAAGTTTGTTAAGTTGAAGTTACATCTTAAGAAAGATATAAGTTTACATATGCCTGTCCAAAAAAAATTTAAGCCATCACTGATAAACTAAAAGTAAGATGTATAACTTTGAAGTCAGTAGTGAGGGAAAATAGAACAAAGCAAACTTAATCAATTCAATAAAGTAAGAAAAAGGTAAAAATATAAACAAGATGTGGCAGGTTTATATTTTCTAAAGGTGACCATACCACTCTATATACTATCCCACATGTTCTTCTTAAAATGTGTTATGACACATCACCATTGAGGAATGAAGTCTACGTTCCCCTCCCCACCATATGCATTTCGTTGTTCACTGACTCAGTCCTGTCCAACAGTTTGCAACCCCATGGACTGCAACACGCCAGGCTTCCCTGTCCTTCACCATTTTCTGGAGCTTGCTCAAACTCAAGGCTAGGTCATAAAAGACAAAATAAGGAAAGAAACCTTGGAGTTAGCAGAGGCCAAGAGAGAGAACCTTGGAGATTTGTAAAAAGCTCTCCTCAAGGATTCATCTGAGTACTGACAAGAACATGGAGATGAGGAAACTACTTAACACCAGATAAACAATCACCCCAAGACTGGTGGCTGCACGGGCACAGGAGGGCCTAGAGGAGCTACTCCACGTTCAAGGTCAGGAGGGGTGGCGGTGAGGAGATACCCCTCGTCCAAGGTAAGGAGCAGTGCCTGCGCTGTGCTGAAGCAGCCATGAAGAAATACCCCACGTCCAAGATAAGAGAAACCCAAGTAAGATGGTAGGTGTTGCAAGAGGGCATCAGAGGGCAAACACACTGAAACCATACTCACAGAAAACTAGTCAATCTAATCACACTAGGACCACAGCCTTGCCAAATTCAATGAAACTAAGACATGCCCGTGGGGCAACCCAAGACAGATGGGTCATGGTGGAGAGATTTGACAGAATGTGGTCCACTGGAGAAGGGAATGGCAAACCACTTCAGTATTCTTGCCTTGAGAACCCCATGAACAGTATGAAAAGGCAAAATGATAGGATACTGAAAGGGGAACTCCCCAGGTAAGTAGGTGCCCAATATGCTACTGGAGATCAGTGGAGAAATAACTCCAGAAAGAATGAAGGGATGGAGCCAAAGCAAAAACATTACCCAGTTGTGGATGTGACTTGTGATAGAAGCAAGGTCCAATGCTGTAAAGAGCAATATTGCATAGGAACCTGGAATGTTAGGTTCACGAATCAAGGCAAATTGGAAGTGGTCAAACAGGAGATGGCAAGAGTGAACGTTGACATTCTAGGAATCAGCGAACTAAAATGGACTGCAATGGGTGAATTTAACTCAGATGACCGTATATCTATTACTGTGGGCAGGAATCCCTTAGAAGAAATGGAGTAGCCATCATGGTCAACAAAAGAGTCCGAAATGCAGTACTTGGATGCAATCTCAAAAACAACAGAATGATCTCTGTTCATTTCCAAGGCAAACCATTCAATATCACAGTAATCCAAGTCTATGCCCTAACCAGTAATGCTGAAGAAGCTGAATGGTTCTATGAAGACCTACAAGACCTCTTAGAACTAACAGCCAAAAAAGATGTCCTTTTCATTATGGGGGACTGGAATGCAAAAGTAGGATGTCAAGAAACACCTGGAGTGACAGGCAAATTTGGCCTTTGAACACGGAATGAAGCAGGGCAAGGCTAATAGAATTTTGCCAAGAGAACGCACTGGTCATAGCAAACACCCTCTTCCAACAACACAAGAGAAGACTCTACACATGGACATCACCAGATGATCAACACCAAAATCAGACTGATTATATTCTTTGCAGCCAAAGATGGAGAAGCTCTATACAGTCAGCAAAAACAAGACCGGGCCCTGACTGTGGCTCAGATCATGAACTTCTTATTGCCAAATTCAGACTTAAATTGAAGAAAGTAGGGAAAACCACTAGACCATTCAGGTTTGACCTAAATCAAATCCCTTATGATTATACAGTGGAAATGAGAAATAGATTTAAGGGACTAGATCTGATAGAGTGCCTGATGAACTATGGACTGAGGTTCGTGACATTGTACAGGAGACAGGGATCAAGACCTTCCCCATGGAAAAGAAATGCAAAAAACCAAAATGGCTGTCTGGGGAGGCCTTACAAATAGCTGTAAAAAGGAGAGGCGAAAAGCAAAGGAGAAAAGGAAAGACATAAGCATCTGAATGCAGAGTTCCAAAGAATAGCAAGAAGATAAGAAAGCCTTCCTCAGCGATCAATGCAAAGAAATAGAGGAAAACAACAGAATGGGAAAGACTAGAGATCTCTTCAAGAAAATCAGAGATAGCAAGGGAACATTTCATGCAAAGATGGTCTCAATAAAGGACAGAAATGGTATGGACCTAACAGAAGCAGAAGATATTAAGGAGAGGTGGCAAGAATACACAGAAGAACTGTACGAAAAAGATCTTGATGACCAAGATAATCATGATGGTGTGATCACTGACCTAGAGCCAGACATTCTGGAATGTGAAGTCAAGTGGGCCTTAGAAAGCTTCACTACGAACAAAGCTAGTGGAGGTGATGGAATTCCAGTTGAGCTATTTCAAATCCTGAAAGATGATGCTGTGAAAGTGCTGCACTCAATATGCCAGCAAATTGCAAAAACTCAGCAGTGGCCACAGGACTGCAAAAGGTCAGTTTTCATTCCAATCCCAAAGAAAGGCAATGCCAAAGAATGCTCAAACTACCGCACAATTGCACTCATCTCACACGCTAGTAAAGTCATGCTCAAAATTCTCCAAGCCAGGCTTCAGCAATACATGAACCATGAACTTCCAGATGTTCAAGCTGGTTTTAGAAAAGGCAGAGGAACCAGAGATCAAATTACCAACATCTGCTGAATCATGGAAAAAGCAAGAGAGTTCCAGAAAAACATCTATTTCTGCTTTATTGACTATGCCAAAGCCTTTGACTGTGTGGAGAATTCTGAAAGAAATGGGTATACTAGACCACTTGACCCAGCTCTTGATAAACCTATATGCAGGTCGCAAAGCAACAGTTAGAACTTGACATGGAACAACAGACTGGTTCCAAATAGGAAAAGGAGTACGTCAAGGCTGTATATTGTCACCCTGCTTATTTAACTTATATGCAGAGTACATCATGAGAAATGCTGGGCTGGAAGGAGCACAAGCTGGAATCAAGATTGCCAGGAGAAATATCAAGAACCTCGGATATGCAGATGATACCACCCTTATGGCACAAAGTGAAGAGGAACTAAAAAGCCTCTTGATGAAAGTGAAAGAGAAAAGTGAAAAAGTTGGCTTAAAGCTCAACATTCAGAAAATGAAGATCATGGCATCTGGTCCCGTCACTTCATGGGAAATAGATGGGGAAACAGTGGAAACAGTGTCAGGCTTTATTTTTTGGGGCTCCAAAATCACTGCAGATGGTGACTACAGCCATGAAATTAAAAGACGCTTACTGCTTGGAAGAAAAGTTATGACCAACCTAGATAATATATTCAAAAAAAGAGACATTACTTTGCCAACAAATGTCCGTCTAGTCAAGGCTATGGTTTTTCCAGTGGTCATGTATGGATGCCACAGTTAGACTGTGAAGAAGGTGAGCGCCAAAGAATTGATGCTTTTGAACTGTGGTGTTGGGGAAGACTCTTGAAAGTCCCTTGGACTGCAAGGAGATCCAATCAGTCCATTCTGAAGGAGATCAGCCCTGGGTGTTCTTTGGAAGAAATGATGCTAAAGCTGAAATTCCAGTACTTTGGCCACCTGATGTGAAGAGTTGACTCATTGGAAAAGACTCTGATGCTGGGAGGGATTGGGGGCAGGAGGAAGGGGACGACAGAGGATGAGATGGCTGGATGGCATCACCGACTCGATGGACGTGAGTCTGAATTAACTCCGGGTGTTGGTGATAGACAGGGAGGCCTGGTGTGCTGCAATTCATGCAGTCGCAAAGAGTCGGACACGACTGAGCGACTGAACTGAACTGAACTGAAACAGTCACCTAAACAGAAATAGGGAACCAATCCTACAGAACCCAGACAACCAGGAATATTTCTGTTCCTACAAGCCAGAAGAAAAAACTTTGTAATCAACCAGAATGGTGTAAGGTATTCAAAAGGATATTGGCTTTTAATTAAACAAATTTAGTTCTGGAATAAAGGCTGTTTTGTCTGTGCCTAACGAAGTTTAACAGAAAACTTTGAAGGGACTAAACTATTTTAAGATCATTTAAATACACTTCCAGAACAAAATCAAGAATAATTGTTGCTGATGTTGTTCAGTCACCAAGTTGTGTCCGATTCTTCGTGACCACATGGACTGCAGCACACCAGGCTTCCCTGTCCCTCATCATCTCCCTGAGTTTGCCCAAGGTCATGTCCTTTGAGTTGATGATGCCATTCAACCATCTCCTTCTGCCTTCAATCTTTCCCAGCATCAGGGTGAGAGAGTCATTTCCTAGGCAGGTTGATAGGAAATCTAGGGGTCTCCAAGGAGAGAGGGGTCTCCAAATGGAGGAAATAGCCTGCAAGTGTCAGACATTTTTATCTCTCTTAAGCGGCAGGAGGAAACAAACTAGCAATATTTTTTTCCTTCTCTATACAAATTTAAAGGGAGGTTTCTCTTAAAATACTGTGTTGCCATAATGACACCTGGTTTTGCCTGAAGTTAGCTATTCTTGAGCCTAGAGATAACCAATGCCTTTTTCTTATGGAAATGTTTGTCTTAAGCTATGCTAATGTACTACGCCTTTACCCCAAACTCTGTCTCCAAGTCGGTTCGCCTCTTGGCCCAAAACCTACTTGACAAACCAGCATGTTATACTCAGATATTGTTCCCCTAATCTATGTAAATGAAACTATTTGTATGGTGGTCTGCCCTTCTTTAAGATTCAAGTTAATTATTTTATGGCCCAGGATAAACCATTTGGTGCCATTCTGAATTTTAAGACATTCCTTTCTTTCATTAACAGACTGCTAGTGACTATATAACATCCAGTTGAAGACTAGCAGGGGGGTACTCTTTCTGCCCCCTTCTGATGCCTATGTCAGAAGCTTTCTCTATCTCCTTTATACTTTAATAAAACTTTATTACACAAAAGCTCTGAGCGATCAAGCCTCGTCTCTGGCCCCAGATTGAATTCTTCTCCTCCGGGGGCCAAGAATCCCGGTGTATTCGCGTGATTCAACAACAACCTTTCAAGGGTCTTTTTCAATGAGCTGATTCTTCGCATCAGGTGGTCAAAGTATTGGAGCTTCAGCTTTAGTATCAGTTCTTCCAATGAATATTCAGGGTTGATTTCCTTTAAGATTGACTGGTTTGATCTCCTTGCTGTCCAAGGGACTCTCAAGAGTCTTCTCCAGCACTACAGTTTGAAAGCATCTATTCTTTGGTACTCTGCCTTCTTTATGGTCCAACTCTCACGTCTGTACATGACTACTGGAAAAACCACAGCTTTGACTTATGGACCTTTGTCAGCAAAGTGATGTCTTTGCTTTTTAATCACTGTCTAGGTTTGTCATAGCTTTCCTGCCAAGCAGCAATTATCTTCTAATTTCATGGCTGCAGTCATGGCATCGCTTCATGGTAAATAGAAGAAGAAAGGGAGGAAACAGTGACAGATTTCCTCTTCTTGGGCTCAAAAAATCACTTCAGATGGTTACTGCAGCCAAGAATGGTCATATAAATACAAAAGAATCCAGTATTTAACAAGGTAAAATTACATATGCCTATCATCAAATCAAAAAATTAGAATGCATATGAAGCAAAAAAAATACAACTTATAATGAGATAGAAAAACATTTTTAAATTATTGAAGAAAAACTATCAATGGTTAATTATATTCCCAGCAAAGAAAGCTTTCACAAATGAAGGAAAATAAATATAAGCAGAAAGAATTCATTGCCAGCAGACATGTATTACACAAAAATGTTTTTAAAAAGTCCTTGGGGCAGAAGGAAAATGGTACCAGATAGAAATCTGCATCAACATAAAGACATGAAGAGCACTGGAAATAGCAAAAAGTAGAAGTGTATGACCACTGAACACATACATTGAAGATTTGTTTTAAGCTTGTAAAATAATGATCTCAGCTTCCACCTTTGGAAACTAGAAAAATAAAAGCAAATGACTTTCCCAGTGACTCAGATGGTAAAGAATCTTCCTGAAATATGGAGACCTGGGTTTGATCCTTGGGTCAGCAAGATTCCCTGGAGAAGGGACTGGCTACCCACTCCACTACTCTTGCCTGGAGAACTCCATAGACAGAGGAGCTATTTGTCCATGGGGTTGCAAAGAGTTGGACATGCCTGAGCAACAAATATTTTATACCAATAATAACCATAAAATGAAAGTAATACAAAACTATTAAATTTTATTTATCATGAAATTTTTAATCCAAATAGAACATTTTTTAAAAATTTACATTAATAAACTGAATAACAGAAATGAAATATACAAATTACTTGAAAGATACATACTATCAAATTCCTTCATGAAAAAATATTGTATAGATTGAAAATTTTTGTCCCTGAAAATTTCATATGTTGAAACTCTATCAAGAATGTGATGGTGTTAGAAGATGGGTTGGGAGGTAATTAGGATGAGATAGTCCTAGAATAGGGTCCTTAAAAATGCAGCCAGCCAGTCCCATATGAGTCACAATAAAGTGTCTTTCCCTCCCTGCTGTCTGGCATGTCAGTTCAGTTCAGTTCAGTCACTCAGTCGTGTCCGACTCTTTGTGACCCCATGAACCGCAGCACGCCAAGGCCTCCCTGTCCATCACCAACTCCTGGAGTTTACTCAGACTCATGTCCATTGAGTTGGTGATGCCATCCAAGCATCTTATCCTCTGTCGTCCCCTTCTCCTCCTGCCCTCAATCTTTCTCAGCATGAGGGTCTTTTCAAATGAATGAGCTTTTCGCATCAGGTGGCCAAAATATTGGGAGTTTCAGATTTAACATCAGTCCTTCAAGGCTGTATATTGTCTGGCATGTGGCAATCCAATAAGAAGTGGACAGTTGCAATCCAGAAGAAGATTCTCTCCAGAACTTAACTATGCTTGTAACCTAATCCTAAAATTCCAATCTACAGAACTTAATAAAATAAATTTCTGTTGTTGATAAGCCACCTGGCCAAAGTACTTTGTTACAGCAGCCCAAATAGACTAATACACAGCCTGAACAACCATCTACACCCCCACAAAGAAACTGAACTTGCGATGAAAAATCTCTCAAAAACAAAACTCTGATAGAGATGACTTCACTGGGGAACTTGACCAAACATTTAAAGATGAAAAAAATACTAGTTCCTGATAAACTCTCCCCAAAAAAGACAAGATAAGGGAATGCTTGCCAACCTATCTAATAAAGCTCCTATGATATGCTCACACCAAAAACAAAGAGAATGACACATCAAATCCCTCAGCTACATAGATGCAAAATTTCCTAACTGAATTTCACCTGATGAAATCCAAATACAACAATACACAAGAAGGAAAATGTGTAAGGCCACCAGTTTGATTTAACATGAGAAAGTCAATCAATGTAATTCATAATATTATGAACTAAAAAATGAACAAATATGATAAGTTCAATAAATGCAGAAAAAAAGAGTTAACACAATCCAACATTTGTTCCTAATAAAAATTCTTAGTAAACTAGGAACATAAATGAACTTCTTGTGCTTTTCCACTAAAATCAGGCACAAGGCAAGCATGTTAACCTCACCACTTCTATGCAATATCATATTGAAGATTCTGGCCAGTGCAGTAACTGAAGCCAAGGAAATTAAAAATATTCAGATTGGAAAATATGTTAAAACATCATTATTTGCACATGACATGTTCAGCTATAAAAAAATTATCTGAAATCTATATCAAAGCTACTAAAATAAATGACACAAAAACTGGAGAAAAAAGGAGAAATGCAAAAAAAAATCAGAGATCAATTCATGTTGCTGCATGTATTCATCTATATAATAAACCACCAATTTTTAAAATCTATTCACTTGTTTACGAGCATTCAGGTTGTTCCTAGTATGGGACCAATGCAAATAAAGTTGCTATGAGCATTTGATTTTGCTAAGATTTTTTTTTTTTAGACATTGCATTTCTTTTCAGTAGGATACATGTCTAGGAGTAGAACAGCTGAATCATATGGTAGATGTATGTTTAACTTTTTTAAAAAACCACCAAATTGTTTTCCACAGTGTACTTGGAAAGCATATTTTTAAAAAGTATACTTTATATATGTATCAGCAGATTATGAGTGTTCCAGTTGTTCTAAATCCTCACCAGCATTTCACACGGCAGTCATTTTTATCTTCTCCATCCTAGTGGGAGCACAGGAGTGTCTTCACGTGGTTTGCATTTCCCTAATCACTAATGATGTTGAACTTTTTTATCGCTTTTTTGCCATCTGTATATCTTCTTTGGTGGATTCTAGATACAAGTTCTTCATCAGATATATGTTTCCATGTTTAGTCATTCAGTTGTGTCCAACTCTTTGTGACCCCGTGAACTGTAGCCTGACAGGCTCCTCTGTCCATGGGATTTTCCAGACAAGAATACTGGAGTGGGTTGCCATTTCCTCCTCCAAGGGATCTTCCTGACCCTGGAATCGAACCCATGTCTCTGTGTATCCTGCACTGCAGGTGGATTCTTTACCTGATGAGCCATTGGGAAAGCCCCAGACATATGTTTATAGATATTAAAAACTATGTTCCTCAAAAGGCACTGCTCCAAAAATGAAAAGGATTAGTATCTAAAATATATAAAAATTCTTAGAACTGAGTAATAATAAAACATAAAAATAAGAAAAGTAATACAAGTAATAAGAAAAAATAAAATTGGGCTAAAGTTTTATATAAATATTTCATCAAAGGAACAGTGGGAGAAATAACATTCCAGGTCAGAATCACTCTGTGTGGATACCCTGAGGAATGAAAGAACTTGATGTGTTTATGAGACTGAAAAAGACCTGTGTCACTGAAGCATTATCCTGGAGGTAAGTGCATGGGAAGAGGTTAAGGCAGGCAAAAGACAGGATTGAACAAAACCTTGAAGCCATTGTAGGCAATCTGCTAGTTGAACAAACATGGTCAACTTTCTTAAACTCTTGTGTCTCTATTGTCAAAAAGTCAAAACCAGTATATTATTAAACTCACAGAGTAGTGAGTTAGGAAATGTTAAATGTTTACAACAGTCCCTGGCACATAATAAGAACTATAAAGCATTTGCTCCACTGTTTCCAGTACAACACATAATATCCTGTATCCATTTGATATCATGGGCTGGAATTTTGATGCCTAAACTAAAAGACTTAAAAGTTAAATACTCATTTCCCATTCTCAGTGGGACCTATGTAAACCCTTAGCTATCTCCTTAAAACACTCATGTTCTGTGTGTGTGTGTATGTATGTGTGAGTGTGTTTATGTGTGTGTTAGTCACTCAGTCATGTCTGACTCTTTGAGATCCCATGAACTGTAGCCCACCAGGCTTCTCTGTCCATGGAACTCTCTAGGCAAGAATACTGGAGCAGGTACCCATTCCCTTCTCCAGGGGACCTTCCCTACCTGGGAATCAAACCCAGGCCTCCCACAGGGCAGGTAGATTCTTTACCATCTGAGCCACCAGGGATGCCAAAATACTCATACCAGTGGCCAACTATAAATAACAAAACAGTGACAGACAAGTAACAGCAATGGCATTACTTTATCTTTCCCTCCTCTCAAGACAAAAAAAGTCCCTTCTGTACGTTAGGGCATTTGCAATTGTTATACAGACTAATCTGTGACTCTATTATTTGTTAAAAACAAACAAACAAACAAAAAACACCCTTCCTCTGCAATGCCCCTAAATGGAAATATAAGCTGATCTGCAGTAAAATTGTTCTTCATTCAGGGATTATCTTATATCAGGCAACGTGATTCACATCAGTGGTCTTAAATGGAGACTTATAAGTTTTGTGCATATCTCCCTGACTTCTGCTTTTCCATCAAAACAAGATTTCCCAACCACTTTTTGTAAATCACAGCCACTTCATTGCTTCTTAATTAGCTTTAGTGTATTATTATTAAAAAAATACATTAGGATAATGAAAATAATAGAGAGTTTAATATGGTAAATACCAGTGTAATTACTCTCTAGATTTTTAACAATAAAGATTCATGAAATGAAGTCCCCTGCTTGTTCCCATCTTCCTCTTTCCCTGGTCTCTGTAGTACATCATTCCCCTGTATTTGACCCTTATTCCAAGGCAAAATCTACAATGTTTCCTGTATATCTCCGTATCTACAAACAATATGTAGGACTGTATCCCAGATTTTAATTTTATATAATCAGAATCATGCTGTATGGCTATGTGGTAGCCATGACAACGAGCCACTCAACTCTCCTTGCCCAAGTGGAGAGCGATTTCCTGATGGCCACAGCTGCTGCCTTCTGGGTTCTCCCCTGCCTGCTGCTCATGAGTGCATGCCTACTCAGTCGCTATGTTGCAGGAAGGGGGACCCCTTTCAGGGCCCAAGAGTGGACCTTTGTCTAACACTCAGATATAAATGTTCTGAGGAGACACATGTGCTAACACGGCAAGAGACTTTATTGGGAAGGGGTGCCTGGGTGGAGAGCAGGAGGGCAAGGGGACCCAGGAGAGCTGCTCTCCCATGTGGCCTGCAGTCTCAGGTTTTATGGGGATGGGATTAGTTTCCTGGTTGTCTTTGGCCAATCGTTCTAACTCAGGGTCCTTCCTTGTGTCATACGCACTGCTCAACCAACATGGATGCCAGAGAGTGGGATTCTGGGAGGTGGCAGGACAGGGGGCATCCCCTTTGGACATTTCCCCAACTCTCTTCCAGTGGGTGATGGATGAACTCTTCCATGTTCCTTATTAGGACCTCCTGTCATAAAGTAATATACGCAAATGGTTACTATGGTGCCTGGCCAGGGCGGGTGATTTCAGTCAGTGTGTTTCCCTGAACAGCTCTGCTGGTGTGCTGGTGCTTGGTCGTTCAGTCGTGTCCAACTCTTTGCAAACCTATGGACTGTGGCCCACCAGGCTCCTCCGTCCATGGGGATTCTCCAGGCAGGAATACTGGAGTGGGCTGCCATGCCCTCCTCCAGGGGATCTTCCCAACCCAGAGATCAAACCCAGGTCGTCTGCATTGCAGGCAGATTCTTTACCATCTGAGCCACCAGGGAGGCCCAAGAATACTGGAGTAGGTAGCCTGTCTCTTCTCCAGGGGATCTTCCTGACCCAGGAATCGAAGCAGGGTCTCCTGCATTACAGGTGGATTCTTTACCAGCTGAGCCACCAGGGAAGCCCCAACAACTATGCTACTTATAGCCAAAAGCTGAGGACAAGAGGATTGCTAATCAGATACATTCCTGCAAAATGCAGACCTATTTTAATGGGCAACTTTGGTTCTTAAATTCCATTGTTTAGGCATCTAAATTCCAGCCCATAATACTATAATGAATCTAGGGTGTTATGTATTATGGCAGAAATAATAGAAAAATGCTTTATAGTTCTCAGTATGTGCCAGGGACTGTTGTAAATATTTTATATTTCCTAACTTACTACCTTCATAATTAAATAATATGCTGATTTTACATTTTCAAAATAAACACACAGAGTTTAAGAAAGTTGCCCAAGCTCATACAACTTCTCGACAGAACTTAGAGGTGCATCAGAGTCTGAAAACTCTTCCCACTTTCTCCAGCTCCTTCCCCTTCTCTTTCACAGATGTTTCCCCCCATAAATTATACTTGTGTCTAATTTTCTCTTGGTGTCTGCATTTTAGAGTACCTGGACTAACAGCATTCTTTTCCAATTTGCTTACTTCACTTAGCATTATGTTTTTTGTGTGATTTATTCAGATGGATATATTTATCTCTACTTCATTAATTTTAACCGCCGTAGAGGATTCTGTTGAATGAATAAAGTGGAATTGATTTATCCTTTCTCCTTTTAATGGACATTTATGTTGTCTCCAATTTTTTCGCCATTACAAGCAATGCCTCAGTGATCATTCTAATACCAGAGGTCATAGGGTAGGTTCTCCTTTACCAACTATTGTCAGTTGCTCCCTCAAGTCAGTGGATCAACTTCTACTTTTCCCAGTAGTATAAGAGCGTCACGGAGGTTCCACTTTCTTTTAACAATTGAAACTGTTAATTGTTTTAATTTTAACAGTTTCATTGGTACTAGATGATACTTCATTTTGGCTCCAATTTGCATTTTCCTGAACATTACTGAAAGAATGCACAGCTCGCATTTGCAGGCTTTCTGAGTTTTTTTGCATGGTGATCTATCTTTTAGTCTTTGCCTATTATTAACTTGAATTGTCTTTATCTTTTTGTGTTCTAGGCGTTTTCTAAGTATGCTGCACAATAGTCCTATATGTTATTTTGGTTTCAAAAATTTCTCCATCTGTGACACATACCTTCTCACTCTGTTTTTTCATATCTTTTGATATAGAGATTTAAATGTTTACCACAGTCCATTTTATCAATCTTTGGCTTTACAGTTATGTGTTCCATTTTCTAAAGAAATTCTCTATACCATACTTCTGTTGATGTTTTCAACACTGTGTTCTAAAACCTGATAAATTTTGTTTATTGTGAAAATTTTTAATCCAAATAGAACTGATTTTAGAATAGGTAATAAAGAACAAATTCAATTTCACTTTTTTCATAAGGGTAACTCGTTGTCCTACATTCGTTCTTGAATAGTCTCTCCTTCCTCCCTGATGGCAATATTATTTGCGCTATTTATCAAGTTTCTTTATGTATAAACTCTGTACAGGCTTCCTGTTGTGTTCAATATTTCTATCTCTGAGTTAATAGAACATTGTTTTAATGAATAAAACATGGCAAGGATTCTTGATATTTGTAAGTTTAGTCCCCTTGTTTTGATCTTCTTTAAAACTGCCCTAACCATTCTTGACTCCTTGTTTTTCCATATAAACTTTAGAATAAGATTGCCAAGGTCCATGGAAAATCCTACTAGGACTTTAAATGCAAATCATGTAAGTCTATGAATTAATTTTTAGAGAATGAGGATCTTTATGATTTGAGACTTCCCATCCATAATGTCTTCCATATCTCTACATTTTTAAGAGCCATTACATCTTTAACAAAGATTTAACATTTTCTCTACAAAAATATTATAATTTTTAACTTTTAGATTTTAAATATTATCTTTTTATATTTGCTATTTGTGGCTGATGTTACAGAAAAGCATGAAAGATGTTTCTATGTTGGTCTTGTATTCAGTCACTGTTTTGAACTCAGTTCTATTAGTTCATCCAAAAGGTCTCTTGGATTTTCTATGTAGGCAACAGTAGACTCTGAAAGGAACAAAAGTTTTGCTTCCTCCTTTTGAATTTTTATACCTTTTTCTTAATTTTGTGTCTTATGACACGTTAGAGCTTCTTATGCAATAAAAATGAAAGCTGTGATAAGTACATCTTTGGTTTCTCCTGGTCTTTAGAGGAAACATATCTGATATTTTCCCACTGGGCATTAAAGATGTTCTCTGTTTCTCTTATGTACCTTCACATGGTTAAGGAAGTTCCTGTTACTACTGCCAGTTTGCTAAGAGGCTTAGGGTCATTGTTGTTTAATTTGTTTTTCTATATTTAACATGATTTGTCTCTTTTCAGCTGTTAATGTGGTAAACCACACTAATAGATTTTTCTAAAACATTCTTGAAATCACACAAATGGCTTAAAATGTATTCTTTTCTTAAACATACCTAGGCTCAGCTTGCTTTTTTTAAAAAAAGTTAGTGTTATTTAATCTTGATTTATTAGTGAGATTGATCTCTAATTTTTCCTTCTCAGCTCTGATTTCAATATCTAGATTATACTTGACTGTTAAAATTAACTAAAAAGCACTGTCTTTTACTGCCCTCTAGAATAGTTTGCATAAACTTGGAATTAGCTATTTTTTAGTATTTGTTAGAACTTGCCTATGAAAAGCCACCTGGGCAATATGATTTTGACTTTTGCAGCTTTTAGATTTATTTTAACCACTCATTTAACCTCTTTGTGCTCAGTTATTCAGTCATGTCTGACTCTTTGTGAACCCATGGACTATAGTCCACCAAGCTCCTCTGTCCATGGGATATTCCAGGCAAGAATACTGGATTGGGTAGCTATTTCCTTCTCCAGGGAATCTTCCCAACTCAGGCATAGAACCTGTGTCTCCTCCATTGACAGGCAGATTCTTTATCACTAAACTACATGAGAAGCCCCTAATTTCCTTCAGTTCAGTTCAGTTGCTCAGTTGTGTCTGACTCTTTGTAACTCCATGGACTGCAGCACACCAGGCCTCCCTGTCCATCATAAACTCCCGGAGCCTACCTAAACTCATGTCCATCACATCAGTGATGCCACCAACCATCTCATCCTCTGTCGTCCCCTTCTCCTCAGGCCTTCAGTCTTTCCCAGCATTAGAGTCTTTTCCAAAGAGTCAGTTCTTCACATCAGGTGGCCAAGGTACTGGAGTTTCAGCTTCAGCATCAGTCCTTCCAAAGAAATCCCAGGGCTGATCTCCTTCAGAATGGACTGGTTGGATCTCCTTGCAGTCCAAGGGACTCTCAAGAGTCTTCTCCAACACCACAGTTCAAAAGCATCAATTCTTCAGTGCTCAGCTTTCTTCACAGTCCAACTCTCACATCCATACATGACTACTGGAAAAACCATAGCATTGACTAGATGGACCTTTGTTGGCAAAGTAATGTCTCTGCTTTTGAATATGCAGTCTAGGTTGGTCATAGCTTTTCTTTCAAGGAGCAAGCGTCTTTTAATTTCATGGCTGCAGTCACCGTCTGCAGTGATTTTGGACCCCCCAAAAATAAAGTCTGTCACTGTTTCCATTGTTTCCCATCTATTTGCCTTGAAGTGATGGGACCATATGCCATGATCTTAATTTTCTGAATGTTGACTTTTAAGCCAACTTTTTCACTCTCCTCTTTCACTTTCATCAAGAGGCTCTTCAGTTCTTCTTTGTTTTCTGCTGTAAGGGTGGTGTCATCTGCATATCTGCATATCTGAGGTTTTGATATTTCTCCCAGCAATCTTGATTCCAGCCTGTGCTTCATCCAGCCTGGCATTTCGCATGATGTACTCTGCATAGAAGTTAAATAAGCAGGGTGACAATATACAGCTTTGATGTACCCCTTTCCAGATTTGGAACCAGTCTGTTGTTCCATGTCCAATTCTAACTGTGGCTTCTTGAACTGCATGCAGATCTCTCAGGAGACAGGTCAGCTGGTCTGGTATTCCCATCTCTTTAAGAATTTTCCACAGTTTGTTGTGATCCACACAGTCAAAGGCTTTGGTGTAGTCAATAAAGCAGAAGTAGATGTTTTTCTGGAACTCTCATGCTTTTTCTATGATCCAGCTGATGTTGGCAATTTGATCTCTGGTTCCTCTGCCTTTTTTAAATCCAGCTTTGCTCTTTAATGATTATGTATTCAAGTTTTCTATTTTATTTTGCATATCAATAAAGCATAGCTTTATAGGACACTGTCAATTTGCTTACATTCAAATTTATTGTCATAGACATCTTAACAGATTACATTATTTTTAAATTTCTGCTATACTTACGTATGTTCCATTTTTAAAATTTCTAATATTTTTATTGTGAGTCTTCTCCTTTTCATTTTTGATTAATCTTACCAAAAATATATCTTTAAAAATGTGTAATGTGAAATGAAATATTTTCTGCTCTATGCTCTACCAGTAAAGAAGCCTTTTCCAAATGCAAATTTCTGAGCCCAGTGAAACAAAGCCAGGGAAACCATCAGCTACTTCCTCCCAGGTAAGCACTAAAGACCTGGGAGAATATGAGATGTAGTCATCAGCCACATTCACCATCTCTTATTGTAGGATTGTAAAGATTGTAAAGAAAGTAGGATTGGTCCCAGATAGCTATATGAAAGAAATGATTTTAGCAAGCTAGGATGCTCGCATCTTTGCATACATAGAAGATCTCTAAATGTCTTCATGTGAGAGATTAATTTTCTTTCTTAATTAATAGTAATCTTTTAATATTCAGATTGCCTGCCCCTTTGGGCTTCAGAAGGGGGCTAGAAAGGATGAAATGTTTGGATGGCATCACCAACTCAATGAACATGAGTTTGAGCAAGCTTTGGGAGTTGATGAACAGGGAAGCCTGGCATGCTGCAATCCATGGGGTCACAAAGAGTTGGACATGACTGAGCGACTGAACTGAACTGAACTGATAGCTCAGTTGGTAAAGAATCCGCCTGCAATGCAGGAGACCCCAGTTTGATTTCTGGGTCAGGAAAATCTGCTGGAGAAAGGATAGGCTACCCACCCCAGTGTTCTGCCCTGGAGAATTCCATGAACTGTATAGTCCATGGAGTTGGAAAGAGTCGGACACAAGACTGAGTGACTTTCACTTTCACCTGGCCCTTGCTGCAAACTTGTATATAGCCTGGCTCCTCCCCACCTCCTTGGAGTCAGCTCTTTAGAGATACTGTCTCCCAGGCTCAAGTCCTAACATTCCCACAGAACAAAACCTAAGTCTCAACTTTTAGATTTCACATACTTTTTTAGTCAACACTAATAAAATTAGACTATTCAAATAACCTGATTTTGATCTTGAGTTACTCTATCGCACCTTTTTATTATTCATTAATATCTCTACATAAACTAATTATACTTTTATATTCCATAAGTTTACTCTGTTTTTCTAATATTGAGTTGCAAACTTAGTCCATTAATTTCCAGACTTTCTTCTTCTCCTATATAATCATTGATGGTCAACTCTATTGATTTAGTTATTTGATGTGCAGTACCTTTATTTATGATTCAATTTTAAGTATTTTTCTCATGTCCAGTATGCTCTATTATTCTTTTAAAATTTTCAACCCTCATTGTAATATATTTTTTCTTTAGGTTAATATTTGGTATATGTTTTCCCATCCTTTCACTTCAATTTTTTTTCCCAATTTTAAAATATTTTGGGTCTGTCTCTTATAAGTAGGCAATTTCCAAATTTTTGTTTTAATTCAACACAACACACTCTGTAACTGGCGAGTCCAGACAATTTACAATTATCCTCTTTATATTTACACATACTTCAATCATCTTATGTTGTACTTTCTATTTGTTTTTCCTTTCCAACAAATATTCTTTTTATTCTTTCCCTTCTTTCTAACTTTGCCTTTTTAATTTATCTTCTGGGTATCCTCCCATACTTAGAAGATGCTGTGGAACTTTTCCCCTTAGGTTTTGACTTTTTTAATGACAGAAAATGTAAAGATATTTAAAGAAAAATATGTATCCCTTCTCTCTATATTCTGATATATTCCCAGGAAGCATTTCGACCCTTGAGGACCATTGCTCTGAAATATACAAATCCTAACCTATCTGGAAAACTCTTGCTTTTATTCCCCACACTTCATTTTTCAGAATCAAATGTGCCTAACACTTGTGCAGTGATTCCTATTGGCCAGAACATTACCTCCATTAACTCTGCATCACTAGAAAGGAAACTGGCATACAAAGCTTCAGTTAAGTTCACACAGTCAAGCAGCTGTGAAAGGTTGGAAATGGGATTTAGAGCCAGACCTAATTCTAAGCCCGGGAAACTTTCTGATAGTCCTACCTTCTCTATATTTCTGAGGAGTACTACTCCTGTTATGAACTCATTTCAGAACTCACGATACCATCAAGAAAGCAGCAGAGGTAGAAGTGAGAAGGTGAATGAGCATAATCAGATGACTGATGAGATATCCGAGCCATTAACAACAACAACAAAAATTCCTAAGATTTGCGCTGATTACTTCAGAATGTATAAATGTTAGATTTGCCCCCTTTGCTACTGTGTGGCAGGACTGAGGAGCACAGGGATGAGACAGCAAATGTTAGGAAGGTGACGGCAAGTTTGAAATGGAGACTGACATAGAATGATTCTGAATCCTGAGCAGCTGTGCTCACTAATCAGGGTGTTATTGTGCCCAAATTTCTCCAGGGTCATCTCATTTGCAAATTCTCCACATGCGCTTGACCCCCTATTAGCCCAGTTGTCCTGAAGGCAATGTGCTGACCTGAATGTGTTCTATTATGTTTGATTTCCTTTTCTTCCTTGGCTATGAAATTCCACTGAACCCACCATTTATGGCCTGAAGAAATTATGGAGTAGATATATAATGCATTTTCAAAGCCCCTAGTTTATTAATACTATTTATGCTAAGTCAGAAAAATCACTGTTGACAATCTTCGTCATCCTTCCCATCCTGCAGAGGACTCATTTCTCTAATTCAGGCAAGTCCTACATCCTTAAGAGCAGAGCTTCTGGGCTTTAGTCTTGGCTGTCGTGTCTGGATGTGTTTGTAGCCTTGCCTGGATAGGTTTTTCTGATACCTGCTAGACAATCAGCCAACGGAAGACAGATGAGTGGATTCACTAATGAGTTAAAGCCTTAAGAAAGACCGGAGATACCTCTCTGCCAAGAATAATATCCACAGAAGAAGCAGTGATGTTTGTGTATGGGAGAAGATGACATGCCAACAGAAGGAAAAAGAAAACTGGAATTGGTTGGTTAGTTTATCCACTTCCCTTGAGAGAAAGTATAACTGATATGTATATGCATACAGATTCAATATATAACCAGACTCAGTGTATAACTGATATGTCAGAGATTACAGAACAGGTCTCAAAACACTGAGGATTACTGAACCCAGATAATCTTCTTCAAGTTGTAGGAATTCAAGTTGAAGTGGTGAGGTTTGAGCCTCATGCCTCTATTTGCGGTCCTCACGAGCATCCTAGTGTGTGCGTGCTCAGCCGCTGCAGTCATGTCCAAACGACTCTGTGCGACCCCATGGACCGTAGCCCGCCAGGCTCCTCTGTCCATTGGATTCTCCAGGCAAGAATACTGGAGTGGCATGCCATTTCCTTCTCCAAAAGCATTCTAGCAATAGAAGCAACTAGCTTCTATTCACTACTAAACAAAATTCTTTTAATATGATTTTGTTATACAGAAAGTTGCCCATATAACAAATTAGATGAAATATTTATCCAGATGGTTGCTTCAGTTGGTCACACCACAGAGGTAACCATGCAAGATTTAACTAAGGATCCCAGATCAGGATATTTTCAGTGCTTTGTGACCTAGAAAAACATGGCCAGAAGACACAGCTCTTAAAGAACTAACATTTGTTTGGAGACATGCAATGCAAATGATTTCCTCACAAGTTCTTGCTCATGTAAGGTGTATACATTATTGGAAAAGAGATTTGTTAAATCTTTCTAAGAAGAAAATAATGTTATTACTGAATAAGCTTAAACCAGAATGTTATCACAGGAAATCCACTAAGAGCTTGCAAAAATAGGAAGAAATCTCACCCTTTTATATAGCTACGCAGATACAATCCATAACGCACGTGCTCTCAAGATAAACACATGTGCGTGTGCGCACGCTCGGTTGCTCAGTCATGTCCAAATCTTTGTGACCCCATGGACTGTAGCCCACCAGGCTCCTTAACTAGACCTCATGTAGGAGAGCTTGACAGCACCATTCGGCACATGTAATTTATCGTGAATTCACTCAGTAATTGAGGTGACCATCTGTGTTACCTAACTGGCTTTATCCAAAGGAAATATACACTTCTCATATGATTATGACAAGTGTAGTTTTGCAGCTTGCATCAAGGCACCTGCACAAGTTAGATTTGTACCCTCCTGCAGAAACTCCAATGGCACCCCACTCCAGTGTTCTTGCCTGGAAAATCCCATGGACGGAGGAGCCTGGTAGGCTGCAGTCCATGGGGTCACTAAGAGTCGGACACGACTGAGTGACTTCACTTTCACTTTTCACTTTCATGCACTGGAGGAGGAAATGGCTACCCACTCCAGTGTTCTTGCCTGGAGAATCCCAGGGACGGCGGGGCCTGGTGGGCTGCCGTCTATGGGGTCGCACAGAGTCAGACACGACTGAAGCGACTTAGCAGCAGTAGCAGCAGCAGCAGCAGAAACTCCATTATTCTTGCCAGGAAAATCCCACAGACAGAGAAACCTGGAGGGCTACAGTCCATGGGGTCACAAAGAGTCAGACACGACTGAGCAACTGAGCTTGCACACACACACACCTGCAGAAACTGGGAGGTTCGGGGCCCTATCCTCTTGATGTTTACATTTCAAAGAGATGGATCCCAGGTCCTTGAGAAAGACATTCCTGGGCTGTGAACCTAACAAGAGACTTCTTTAATTTTTTAAAAGATTTACATATGTTTCAAACAGACAGGACAAGAATTTTCAATTAGAGATTTCCTAAAGAAAAGGGAAGGAGTGGGAGACGGACTGAATCTCTTCCCAGTTTTCAAAAAGGGAGAATTGTTTTCCTTTTTATTCCCCCAACTTTGTTGAATTATAATTGACAGCCAAAGATGAGCATATATTAAGTTACAAAACTTGATTTGATATATGTATACATTGCAAAATATATGTATACATTGCAAAATATTGCAATGTATACATTGCAAAATGTACATGTCTACATTGCAAAATATCAAAACTTGATTTGATGTATGTATACACTGTAAACTATACATTGCAGAAAAACTCATGTGTACATTGCAAAATATAGAACTTGATTTGATATATGCATACATTGCAAAATATATTACATGTATATATTGCAAAACTTGATTTGATATATGTATACCTTGCAAAATGTTCACAATTTAACAGGGAGAATCCTTAACTTGCCCTTACAATGTACACACCAGCACTGCTGTCTGAGCAGCCTAAGACAAGCTCTCACAGAGGGAGGAAACGTCAGGTCTTCCATCAGGCTGATGTTCTTAGTCTCACCCTGTGGTTCTAGTACTCTTAATTCTTCACTCTCCCACACTGAAATACTGTATTTCAGCAAAAATTTCCATGTTTTATCTCAAAAAATTTGTGCAGATGCAGCTCCTATACCCTCAGAATGCTTCAGCCAGTCTGTCCTGATTTGCAGTCTCTAATCAACTGGCAAGATAACAAGAGCTGCCACTGCAGCTCCAATAAGTTCCGTCTGCTTCAGAAAAGTTGGTGTTTTGTGGGTGCAATGACAAATTTTACATTTATTTACTGTCTATAATCAGGCATGCATAGTCCTGATACTACCAATTTAATATTGAGCTTATTTTTCATTAATTAAACATAAAAGTTCTTATATTAATTATAGTGAGAATTAAAAGATCACTGATAAGAGCTCTTACCTGCAGGTGTGAGTGGGGGGTGCTGGAATTTGAAACTAATAATATTCAGAGATGAAAACATAAAGGGCACAATATGTATAAGAAGGTAGGATGATTTCATGGGTAAAGCACAGATTTGAAGAAAAGAAATCTTTTAGTCCCAGCTAAACCACAGACTAGCTATGGAATCTTACCCAAGTCATTTACTAGCTCCCTGCAAATACATAAACACACACACATTCCTTGGGGATTGGTTTCTTTATATGCCAAATGAGAATAAAAATAACTTCCCCGTTTGATAAGGTTACTAAGGGGATAAAATAGACTCATAGATATGAAAGAGTTTTGAGAAAAAGTACTCTACTAAACAATGTAATTATTCACTGCTAAAAAAAATTAACCATTTTGGACAAATGCTAAATCTTAAAGGGTTCTGAAGCTGAAATTTGGCTGGGATTTGGTAAAGGGGGTGATCAGGGTAGGCACACTGCCTGATGATATATCGTATTTACCAGGAAGCTGAAATACTCAGGAGCAGCATTATGGTATAGGTGTATTTAGTTGAACATTGAAGAATGCTTTGCCTCCAAACTGACAGAAAGGAAGAATAAAAAGAAGTTCCCCAAACGGGGAAACAGCATAAACCTAAGTGAGCATCTCAGCATGACCTGGAGAGTAAGGAACTTAAGAATCACCCATTACTGCATATCACCCAGTTCTCAGAAATGCATATGGCCTGCCGGGCATAAATAGATGATATATGAACCACATAGATGGCTGCCTACATTACATCTCCAGGCCTTAGCATCAAGAGATCTAATTGGCTAAATTCCAGAAAAATCAGAAAGGTCTTGGGGCAACAAAAGAAGGAATTCAGAGAGTATCAACCAGAAGTCAAGAATCTATGTACTACTCTGTGATATTCCTAAATCCATGTTACTTTGCCATGTGTATTTTTCTTGCCTCCTTCCAAGGATCAGAGGTAAAGCATTTAAGGGGAAGAGCTTGTGTGATTAACTTTGGGGGCCAACTGAGGTAAGTCTATCAGAAGCAGGCTTGCAGAAGAGAAGGCTAAATGAGACAGTGAGCAGCAGGGAAGTCAGAATGATTGTCTAGGGCCTAGGACAAGGGTAATAAAGAGAAAAGCACAGAAGTCCTCTCAGAACAGAGACATGGCCATAGGAGCTTAACAGTGAGAGCCTTGGTTTTCTCTCCCAGTGCGGGAAGGTTGAAGATGATCAACAATGAATGATGGAGGCTATACACAAATACTATCCTTCCTTAATGATTCATGCACTATTTGGTACCTGCACAGAAGCTAATGCCCACACTTATTCATCCATTATAAGGCAGAAGCCCTCCACATTCATTATTTCTGATCTCTACAACACTGAACGTGGCCTTGGAATACAGAATGAAGCAGGGCAAAGGCTAATAGAGTTTTGCCAAGAGAATGCACTGGTCATAGCAAACACCCTCTTCCAACAACACAAGAGAAGACTCTACACATGGACATCACCAGATGGTCAACTCCGAAATCAGATTGATTATATTCTTTGAAGCCAAAGATGGAGAAGCTTTATACAGTCAGCAAAAACAAGACTGGGAGCTGACTGTGGCTCAGATCATGAACTCCTTATTACCAAATTCAGATTTCAATTGAAGAAAGTAGGGAAAACCACTAGACCACTCAGGTATGACCTAAATCAAGCCCCTTATGATTATACAGTGGAAGTGAGAAATAGATTTAAGGGACTAGATCTGATAGATAGAGTGCCTGATGAACTATGGATGGAGGTTCATGACATCATACAGGAGACAGGGATCAAGACCATCCCCATGGAAAAGAAATGCAAAAAAGCAAAATGGCTGTCTGGGGAGGCCTTCCAGATAGCTGTGAAAAGAAGAGAGGTGAAAAGCGAAGGAGAAAAGGAAAGACATAAGCATCTGAATGCAGAGTTCCAAAGAATAGCAAGGAGATAAGAAAGCCTTCCTCAGCAATGAATGCAAAGAAATAGAGGAAAACAAGAGAATGGGAAAGACTAGAGATCTCATCAAGAAAATTAGAGATACCAAGGGAACATTTCATGCAAAGATGGGCTCGATAAAAGACAGAAATGGTATGGACCTAACAGAAGCAGAAGATATTAAGGAGAGGTGGCAAGAATACACAGAAGAACTATACAAAAAAGATCTTCACGACCCAGATAATCACAATGGTGTGATTACTCACCTAGAGCCAGACATCCTGGAATGTGAAGTCAAGTGGGCCTTAGAAAGCTTCACTATGAACAAAGCTAGTGGAGGTGATGGAATTCCAGTTGAGCTATTCAAATCCTGAAAGATGATGCTGTGAAAGTGCTACACTCAATATGCCAGTAAATTTGGAAAACTCAGCAGTGGCCACAGGACTGGAAAAGGTCAGTTTTCATTCCAATCCCAAAGAAAGGCAATGCCAAAGAATGCTCAAACTACCGCACAATTGTACTCAGCTCACACGTTAGTAAAGTAATGCTCAAAATTCTCCAAGCCAGGCTTCAGCAGTACCTGAACCGTGAACTTCCTGATGTTCAAGCTGGTTTTAGAAAAGGCAGAGGAACCAGAGATCAAATTGCCAACATCTGCTGGATCATCGAAAAAGCAAGAGAGTTCCAGAAAAACATCTATTTCTGCTTTATTGACTATGCCAAAGCCTTTGACTGTGTGGATCACAATCAACTTGTGGAAAATTCTGAAAGAGATGGGAATACCAGACCACCTGACCTGCCTCTTGAGAAACCTATATGCAGGTCAGGAAGCAACAGTTAGAACTGGACATGGAACAACAGACTGGTTCCAAATAGGAAAAGGAGTACATCAAGGCTGTATATTGTCACCCTGGTTATTTAACATATATGCAGAGTACATCATGAGAAACTCTGGGCTGGAAGAAGCACAAGCTGGAATCAAGATAGCCGGGAGAAACCAATAACCTCAGATATGCAGATGACACCACCCTTAAGCAGGAAGTGAAGAGGAACTGAAAAGCCTCTTGATGAAAGTGAAAGTGGAGAATGAAAAAGTTGGCTTAAAGCTCAACTTTCAGAAAACTAAGATCATGGCATCTGGTCCCATCACTTCATGGGAAATAGATTGGAAAACAGTGGAAACAGCATCAGACTTTATTTTGGGGGGCTCCAAAATCACTGCAGATGGTGATTGCAGCCATGAAATTAAAAGACGCTTACTCCTTGGAAGGATAGTTATGACCAACCTAGATAGCATATTAAAAAGCAGAGACATTACTTTGCCAACAAATGTCCATCTAGTCAAGGCTATGGTTTTTCCAGTGGTCATGTATGGATGTGAGAGTTGGACTATAAAGAAAGCTGAGCACCGAAGAATTGATGCTTTTGAACTGTGGTGTTGGAGAAGACTCTTGAGAGTCCCTTGGACTGCAAGGAGATCCAACCAGTCCATTCTAAAGGAGATCAGTCCTGGGTATCCTTTGGAAGGACTGATGCTAAAGCTGGAACTCCATATTTTGGCCACCTCATGCGAAGAGTTGACTCATTGGAAAAGACTCTGATGCTGGGAGGGATTGGGGGCAGGAGGAGAAGGGGACGACAGAGGATGAGATGGCTGGATGGCATCACCGACTCGATGTACATGAGTTTGGGTGAACTCCGGGAGTTTGTGATGGACAGGGAGGCCTGGTGTGCTGCGATTCATGGGGTCGCAAAGAATCGGACACAACTGAGTGACTGAACTGAACTGAACTGACAACACTGAAAAGCAGCTATTATCTTTAATTTACAAACAGGAAATGACTGAAGACCAAAGATTCATAGCAACCTGCACGGTATAAATGCACACTGTGTGTCAAGCACTTTTCTAAATGCTTTAGCCTCGCAACTCATTTCTTCTCACAATAACCCTATGAAGGAGGTTCTATTATTATTTTCATCCTATGGATAAGGAAACTGAGCCACAACGTGCTGAAGTTAGAACTTACATTCCAGAGGAGGTCAGCCTGCCTCCTTTTCCTGATATAAAACACTACCTCTGAAAGAAAACCAATTAATGCTAATTTTCAAGAGTAGAAGCAGGTGTTAGTTCTAGTAACTGGACCATAATTGCTAAGGTCCATCCATAAGAAAATCTGTAGGCGCCCTCTGCATCTTCTATCTCTACCCTCCTCCCTGACGATGCCTCCCCCTTTGAAACCCCTCCAACATGCCCACTCACAGGAATTTATGAGCTGGGTCTGAGCCCTGATCCCTTTGACAATGTCATTATCACCACAGTCATGGAAGCTAAGTTTTCATTAACTTTTTTTTTTTTTTTGGCTGCACTGCACTGCATGGGGGAAATCCACATTAGTTCCCCGACCAGGGATTGAACCCTCACCACCTACAGGAGAAGTGCAGGGTCCTAACCACTGGACAGCCAGGGAAGTCCCCCTTCATTGACTTTAAGTAAAAGTTTTATTCTTACCCTGATTGTGCAATGTCCAGTTTTTGACAAACACAGTAAAAAGGGATCAGAAATGATCCATAATCAATCTGTTCACAGGACAAGGATTATAATAGAAATAGACAGTGGTAACAAGTTATTGTTCTTTTACCAGAGACGATGGCTAGAACACAAGTGGGTCAACTCTTAAAGAGACACAATCCCTTTCTCTCCCACAATAAATCTTGGGGAAATAGGAGAAATCACCAACAGAGTCCTGTGTGAAAGATGTCATATATAAGGGCAAAATTTTGGCATGTTTGCACTGGACAGAATGAAAGAAGTTGTATTCTTTCTTGATCTGCTCACTTAAGAGAACTGTTCTGAATGTTACTTTACTTTCACAGGTTATCAGCAACCTAGTCTCCTCTAAAAAGAAGAACACAGCACTACCGTCTTTCTAATGAAGACCATACCCTTGCTTACTTTCTCATCCTAGGTCTGTTAGAACAATGGATTTGTTCCAGATGGGATCATATTTTAATAATGGGTGAATTAATTGAATACAGAATGGGCAGGCATTATCCTAGAAGGGAAGGGGAAAGCAAATTTTAAGTTTTCAAATGTTGACACAAAGGACAGTCTTGCTTCCCATTTAATTAAGCTTATAAACAGATACTTAAAATATTCTGACAGGCAACTACAGCATCTTTGCATTCTGCTATTATCTGGTTTATTTTCACAGTTGCCCTCCCTACCTAAGCTTCAATTCACGAAGATTCCGAGTGGTCTGTTTTCTTGCCTTTTAACATTTTCTTTTCTAACTATATTGTCTTCTTCAGCAGCCTGTTATTTGCTGAGAAGTTGAAGCTATTTTGTCTTAACTCCAACCATCTAAGAAAAGAGAGCACATTCTAAAATGCAAAGCCACGGTGAAGAGTAATGCGGTAGTGCCGCAGGACAGATGAAGGAACAGCCAGCAATAACAAATGGGAAAACCAATTCGGAGGGAGTAAGAGAAAGCAACACCTGAACCTTTTACCTAAACATCAGACTCAAGGCATCAGCTCTCCAGGATCCTTTTAACCCTCTTATTAATTTCCTTGTTTCCTTCTGAAACATTCTGACTTCCTTCTAAAGTTTATAGCAACCTTAAAATATCTTCATTTTGCACATGAAGAATCTGAGGTTCAGAAAAGTACCTCTCCCAAGGCTGGCCAGTGAGGGGAATGATGCAGAGGTGGAAGCCAGGTATAGATGATCCTAAAGTAGTCCTATTTCACTCTGCCTCACTGCCTCTCAAATTAAGATGAAAAAATCTAATATTCTTTAAGCAATGGAAGACACTCAGTTCAATGATCAAGACTGTGTGTGGCAAAAGGTAATTCTATTTCTGTCCAACTATTAAACTGGCAAAATTGAGAGCCATAACTGAAATGATGTGTGGATTACTTCATTTCTTTTTTCATTGCGTTTTGTAGATAGATACAGATAGATACATATACATATGGCTATAGATGACATACAGAACATATAGATAGATACAGAACATAGAACCTCCCAATATACTAGGCTTAGCTGGTGGCTCAGAGAGTAAAGAATCTGCCTGCAATGCAGGAGACTTGGGTTTGACCCCTGGGAGGGAATGGCTACTCACTCTAGCATTCCTGCCTGGGAAATCACAAGGACAGAGGAGTCTGGTAGGCTACAGTCAAAGAATCAGACACAACTGAACAACTAACACTTTAACTTTCAATACATTAAAGGATATCAAATTTCAGCTCTCTCAGCATTCTTTTTATCTGAAGTACATTCATCTTTGATATAATGCACACAAGCAGAAATGACATGTTATTTATCAACAGCTTGGAAAAGAATAGTGGGGGAAACACATGTCCCCTTTTACAAAGGAGGAATATGGCTACCAATCTCCTGTCCCTGTGAATCTGGGCAATTAATGTATTTTGGATCTTTGCCTGTCTGATTGCAAGGAAAGTTGTAACTGCTTTACTATACAGATAGAAGCCTTGTAACCATAGAATTACTTTGCAAAGTCAATCCCTGGGACCTCAGAGCTAATATCAGTCACCCACAACTTCTGCCTCCAAAATCTCTCCTTTTGACTTCACATCAGAGTGCCCTGAAATTGTTTTCATGTTAAGCTGTCATGGTGACTTTTTCCTTTGTATAAATGAAGGTCAAAGACCTTTGAAATAGACAAGACTATAATAGTGTGTGGCCTCAAACTGTATATATTATGTGATGAGCCTTCTAGCTACTTTGATTGTTATCTGGGATCTAAACTAGAGAATGGAGAGTGTTCCGACTGTGAATGAAACAACACTTATTTAGACCTTCATCTTTATTTTTAAATATATATATATATATACACATACACATTTATATGTATATATATTTATATATTCATATATATATATATATAGTCTGTTTATGTAGTGCACACATTTGTGTATGCACAATAGTCAAACCACAATTTCCAGGCTGCTTATCACAGGAATGACATCTCAGAGTGGGACACCAGAACTAACCAGAGTATTGTTGTATGTTTTTAATAATAAGAAGACAAAACTTTGCAATCACTCTCAGCCCTCGGGATATTTTTTTTTGCTGGCCAAAAGACAAGATGTTCTATAATGATCATCTTTCTATTTCCCTCTTCACTTCTTCTCTCTCATCACCTCTTGCCCTTCCAGCCCCAGACCTTCCAAAGCAGCTACAGCAAGAATATTCACTTAGCTGGAGTGAGGATACATCCTTGGAGGATATGACTACATCACACAGGATGGAAACCAAAAGCAACTACAGTCTGTTAACAAAGATGTCATATTTTTTAAATCCAAACTTTGAGTAATTACAGAGAGAGTCTGACAACCCTCTGCAACTGAATTAACTATCAAAAACAAAAAAAATGATCAGGTCCAATGAGGAATTCACTAACATAGGTAAGATGCAAAACAAGAACGAAGAAGAGAATTCCTAAGATCAGGATTATGGAAGAAAAGCATTTAGATTGGAAGCAGGACAAGGAATTTCTCCTTATCTAAACATGCTTGAGGATTTCATCAGAGACCAACAGAAAAACATATTTTTTGCTACTGAGTACTTATAGAGGTGTTCCTATTTATGCTTTGATGCATGTGAAAGTGTCAGTCACTCAGTCATGTTCAACTCTTTGCAACCCTATAGACTGTAGCTCCCCCAGGCTCCTCTGTCCATAGGATTCTCCAGGCAATAATACTGGAGTGGGTGGCCATTCCCTTCTCCAGGGGATTGTCTCAGCCCAGGAATTGAACCCAGGTCTCCTGAATTGCAGGCAGATTCTTTACCATCTGAGCCACCAGAAAAGTCCATTTATACTTAAGGTAAGTTTAAAGAGTTAATTCTATAATGCAGTATCTTTAGAAATTGTTTTGCAGGTATAAGAATCCTCCTTAGGGTTCAACCAAGCATAACCTTAATTTTTCCCCCATAAGGCTGCCTCTAGTTCTCACTTCCTCCTACTAAATTTAAAATTCAAATTTCTTACACCCACCAAAACTCTCACAATTATTAATTCCACCTCTCCTCACCAACTCCTTTCCTGGTGATTTAGAGCATAGTAATAGGACAAAACTAAGCAAAAACAAGAAAATCTGGTTAGCCTTTCCTTAATCATAGCAGTTTCAATGAATATTATTATAAAAGGTTATAATAAGGGTGACCAGAAAGACCTGATTTATATTTTGCAACATAAATATGATTTTACAAAATTTTATTTTCCAAAGTGGATAAAGGTCACCAGTACCTACAAGAGCCAATGCCTTAATAAGAATCTGCTCTCTTTTAGGTATGTCACTGTATTCCCAGGAGCTAGACCAACATCTGGCCTTCAGAAGATGTTCGATTGATATTTGCTGAGTAAATTAAAAAACAGCTAACTTTACCTTTCTGACCTTAATTTTCTTAACTGTAGAACACTGAGCAGCTAAGGGTTTTGTAATATTTTGTTTAGCAGCTAATCTTATTATGATTCTTTAAAAACCCTTATGCTATGCCAGGGCTTCCCTGGTGGCTCAGACGGTAAAGAATCTGCCTGCAATGTGGAGACCTGGGTTCTATCCCTGGGTTGAGAAGATCCCCTGAAGAAAGGAACAGCCCTGATGCCAGGAAAGATCAAAGGCAGGAGCAGAAGGGGATGACAGAGGACGAGATGCTTGGATGGCATCACTAACTCAATGGACATGAGTTTGAGTAAACTCCAGGAGTTGGTGATGGATAGGGAAGCCTGACCTGCCTCTTGAGAAATTTGTATGCAGGTCAGGAAGCAACAGTAGAACTGGACATGGAATAACAGACTGGTTCCAAATAGGAAAAGGAGTACGTCGAGGATGTATATTGTCACCCTGCTTATTTAACTTCTATGCAGAGGACATCATGAGAAAGGCTGGGCTGGAAGAAGCACAAGCTGGAATCAAGATTGCTGGGAGAAATATCAATCACCTCAGATATGCAGATGACACCACCCTTATGGCAGAAAGTGAAGAGGAATTCAAAAGCCTCTTGATGAACGTGAAAGAGGAGAGTGAAAAAGTTAAACTTAAAACTCAACATTCAGGAAATGAAGATCATGGCATCTGGTCCCATCACTTCATGGGAAATAGATGGGGAAACAGTGGAAACAGTGTCAGACTTTATTTTTTGGGGCTCCAAAATCACTGCAGATGGTGACTGCAGCCATGAAATTAAAAGATGTTTACTCCTTGGAAGAAAAGTTATGACCAACCTAGATAGCATATTAAAAAGCAGAGACATTACTTTGCCAACAGAGGTCCGTCTAGTCCAGGCTATGGTTTTTCCAGTGGTCATGTATGGATGTGAGAGTTGGACTGTGAAGAAAGCTGAGCGCCGAAGAATTGATGCTTTTGAACTGTGGTGTTGGAGAAGATTCTTGAGTGTCCCTTGGACTGCAAGGAGATCCAACCAGTCCATTCTGAAGGAGATCAGTCCTGGGTGTTCTTTGGAAGGAATGATGTTAAAGCTGAAACTCCAGTACTTTGGCCACCTAAGCAAAGACTTGACTCATTGGAAAAAACTCTGATGCTGGGAGGGATTGGGGGCAGGAGGAGAAGGGGATGACAGAGGATGAGATGGCTGGATGGCATCACTGACTCAATGGACGTAAGTCTGAGTGAACTCCAGGAGTTTGTGATGGACAGGGAAGCCTGGCGTGCTGCAGTCCATGGGGGTCGCAAAGAGTTGGACATGACTGAGTGACTGAACTGAATGCTATGCTAAATTCTAATATATGAAATAGAAAAAGTGGAGGATGAAAATAGAAGCCTAAGAACCCACCCTCTCACGCACCCCTTGCACTCACAGCCCTTCTACAGATTACAAGAATTCCAGTGGCAGTGATCCTGAAGGCTTCCTCTTCCCAGGTCCCACATTCCACGATTCTGTGACATCCCACACAAGACAGAATTTTATCCCCTGAAGCCTCAGAGAAATATCATTGTTTTATGCAGGGAAGACAGACTTTGATCTGAAGCATGAGAATAAAAAAATACCCTTCAACTTGAGATTCCACTCATTCCCTCCCATCTGACATCATGGACCTATAAAATGAAAGCAGTTTCTATCCAACCTCAACCTTTTGATAAACCTCAGCAAAGCAGAAAAGTAATCAATCAGGTTCCTGGTTGTATAACTGCTCAACGGTGATTCTGAGCCTGAGATATTGATAATAGTTGCAATCAAAGCTTCATTTCAAAGTCTCAGCATATCCTCAAGGCTAATGTCAAAAAATAAAATTACCTTATTAAGGAAAGGTCAAAGCAAAGAACTTGGACCTAAGTTGTGCATATAGTATGACTGGGGGAGGCAGTGAAGACGGGGGAGAAACATAAAAGAAATCTACAGTACAGGAAAAGAGCAAGCCCTTCTTCAGCGTGCAGACTGAGATCTGTTTTCTAGAAACTATCTGTGACATGAGACTGAGGCTCAATGATAAACTTATGTTTTGTATCTGAATAGTAGTATTAATGTGCTGTGCTAAGTTGCTTTGGTGTTGTCCAACTCTATGCGACCCCTATGGACTGTAGCCTGTCAGGCTCCTCTGCCCATGGGATTCTCCAGACAAGAATACTGGAGTGGGTTGCAGAGCCCTCCTTCAGGGGGTCTTCCGACCCAGGGATCAAACCCTCGTCTCTTACATCTCTGCATTGGCAGGTGGTTTCTTTACCACTAGCATCACTGGGAATTTATTGACCCCTTTTAAGTGCCAGGCACAGTCTTAAGTACCTAAACTCTACTGTCATATTTAATTCACATGATTTAATTCACATAATTCACATTATGAGCTCAGTACACATTTTTACCTCCAATGTATAACAAAGAAAATGAAGTTCAGTCTAACTGAGAAACAAGCTCAAGGTTACACAACTAATAAATAGCAAAGTGAAAGTGTGTTAGTCACTCGGTCATGTACAAATGTTTGAGGCCCCATGGACTGTAGCCCACCAGGCTCCTCTGTCCATGGAATTCTCCAGGCAAGGATAACTGGAGTCAGTAGCCATTTCCTTCTCCAAAAGATATTCCTTACCCAGGAATGGAAGCCGGGTCTCCTACATTACAGGCAGATTCTCTACCATCTGAGCCATCAGGAAAGGAAGGAGAGTCACTCAGTCGTGTCCAACTCTTTGTGACCCCATGGACTGTAGCCTACCAGGCTCTTCCCTCCATGGGATTCTCCAGGCAAAAGTACTGGAGTAGGTTGCCATTTCCTTCTCCAGGGGATCTTCCCGACCCAGGGATCGAACCCAGGTCTCCCGCATTCCCTGCAGACGCCTTAACCTCTGAGCCATCAGGGAAGCCCAATAAATAACAAAACCAGGATTCAAACCCAAGCCCACCCAATGTGTAAACTCAGATATCCTCTCCATGCTGGGCCTCTTGGGAATCTAATAACAAAGATGCCCTGCAGAATGCCAGACTTTGTTCATGACACCAAACTTCTTGAAATCAGAGAAACTTTCTGACAGCCCTATCCCCATCAGTCCTGCCTTAGCCTGCCTCTGATCTTTTGCTGGAAGCCAGGTACAACATCTCAAAAAGGCTAGAAAGTCAATTCATGTTCTGCCACCTCTCGCTAGTTTCCAGCTTGCTTAGTTTTGTCAAGCAGACAACAACAAAATAAGCAGTCACCGAGAACTCTTCTATTAACAAGAATTAAAAATGCTACAAATGCTATGCCAATGAGATGCTCATCTGGAAGTTAAAGACATCAGTGCAGCATAGAAGCAGCACAGTGTAGGGAAGGAAAAAATGCAACTTGAGTCCAACTCCTAGTTCTGCCATGGAAAGAAGGATAGCTTGGGAAAATCACCTGAATGCTTGAAAAGTCAAGCCTTCCTGTCTCCCTAGAGGAACAATACTACCAGTCTGCATACACTGGGATGGGCAAATGAAATAAAATGAGCCTGTTTCTATGGTGTATGAATGTCAGTGAAGGAGATGACTGTTCTTCTACTTGGTGCCTTGACACTAAACCTTCAGTTCTGAAAACACTTCTCAATTCAAACCTCAGTTCTGTTACTTTATAGCTCTGTGACTTTGGACAACTTTACCATCTTATTTAAGTAGTGTACGTGGACTACATCATGCGAAATGCCAGGCTGGATGAAGCGCAAACTGAAATTAAGATTGCAGGAGAAATATCAATAACCTCAGATACGCAGATGACACCACCCATATGGCAGAAAGCAAAGAGGAACTAAAGAGCCTCTTGATGAAAGTGAAAAAAGAGAGTGAAAAAGTTAGCTTAAAACTCAGCATTCAAAAAACCAAGACCACGGCATCCCGTCCCTTCACTTCATGGCAAATAGATGGGGAAATAATAGAAACAATGACAGACTTTATTTTCTTGGGCTCCAAAATCACTGCAGATGGGGACTGCAACCATGACATGAAAAGATGCTTGCTCCTTGGAAGAAATGAGATGGTTGGATGGTGTCACTGACTCGATGGACATGAGTTTGAGCAAGCTCTGGGAGCTGGTGATGGACAGGGAAGCCTGGCGTGCTGCAGTCCATGGGGTCGCAAATAGTCAAACATGACTTAGCAACTGAACTGAATCTAGATAGCATATTAAAAAGCAGAGACATTACTTTGTCAACAAAGGCCTGTATTGTCAAAGCTATGGTTTTTCCAGTAGTCATATATGGATGTGAGAGTTGGGCCATAAAGAAAGCTGAGCACTGAAGAATTGATGCTTTTGAAATGTGATGTTAGAGAAGACTCTTGAGAGTCCTGTGGACAGCAAGGAGATCCAAGCAGTCCATCCTAAAGAAAATCAGTCCTGAATATTCATTGGAAGGACTGATGCTGAAGCTGAAGCTCCAATACTTTGGCCACCTGATGCGAACAACTGACTCATTAGAAAAGACCCTGATGCTGGGAAAGATTGAAGGCAGGAGAAGGGGACAACAGAGGATGAAATGGTTGGATGGCATCACCAACTCGATGGATATGAGTTTGAGCAAACTATGGGAGTTGGTGATGGGCAGGGAAGCCTGGTGTGTTGCAATCCATGGGGTGGCAAAGAGCCGGACACAACTGAGTGACTGAACTGAACTGAACTATCTTGTACCTTGGTTTTCTGAACTATAAAATGATATAATAGTAGCCATACCACAAAGGGTTGTTACAAAGGCTGATATAGTAATTAGTCATTCTAATAGTCATATAGTCATTCTACTAGCACTAATAATAATGATAATAGCTTATTAAGTACATGCTATGAATTAGGTATTATATTTACTTTTAAAACATAATATCAATACATAATATATATTTTATTATTTTTAACATTACCATTATTTATTGTCATGAATTTCTTTCTTAGGAATCAATCATTTCCAAACTGATTCAAGAAAGCTTAATTAAAGAGAAAAAATTTCTGATATTATCTGAGCCCCTGAAATAAACCAACATAGACACCAGAACCACCTAAACCTTTTAATATTGTGAATTAATAAATACTTAGAGCAGTGTAAATTGTGTATTTTCTCTCTTAAACCCAGAAAGAGTCCAAACTGATAGGGCTGAATTCTGTCAAATAAGCAGTTACCCTCCAATTGTGTAAAATTTATTTCTACTTAAAAAAAAAAAAAAAAAAAACCATAATCCTAACTACCATGGTTTCCCTTTTAGCCAGTGTTGAAATACAGACCCTGTCACTGACATTCACCATCTGGAGAAAAGTCTGGAGCAGATGAGAGTGCTAAATGAAGACAGATTCCATGTCAGCATCTGGTCTGAGTCCCACATAAGATGTTAAGAAAATTATAATGTTATGATGTCCAAAAGTGAAAGGAACTTGTAAGGAGTAGTTTCCAAGGGTGTGATGTCTTAGGAGAGAACTATGCAAGCAGAGGCTGCTGTGAAGAGACTCATGGGTTGAATCCAACTCTAAGGAAAGAATACATACTTGGTCTTCCAATTTAAACAACAGACTGAACTCAAGCAACAGTCTCTACCCACTCCTAAAACCCTATTTAAACAACATTAATTGGATATTTAAAAGCATAGCCCACAAGGACAAATAATGTGGAAGAAAAGGCAAGGTCAATAAAATCTTGTAAAATTTAGATTCTGTTGAGTGGATACATGAAAGATAATTGATTTAGCAGAATGGTGGGGGAGGGGGTGGTTAGAGGAGGAAATGGGGTAGAATTCAGCCAGCAGTAGGAGATGGCAAGAAGCACACCATTTTATACCTCATGATCCTCCAAAAGGCTCAACAATTAGAAAGCACAAGATAATTTTGAAAGTAAGGGTGGAGTTAGAATTTTTTTAAAAAAGAAAAGAAAGAAAATTTAGTTGAAAAGCATTTTAAAAAGTAGTTAGGTCTCAAGATTTTCTCTAAACATAAAGTTATAAAGATAAGGTTTATTCTCTGAAAATACTAAAACATGGTCTGTCTGGACTGAGAGAATTCAAGAATGGTTAATTCAGGATCACATCGGGAAGCAGGGCCATGGGGAGTCAAAGCATCCATACTGAATATTGAGGCCTCAGTCTTTTTTCACGCATCTGCCTCTTCCTTCCATAATGCGGGAGCCAGCAATCTCCCCACTAAGCAAGAAACTGGAGGACCTTTCTCTGAGGAAACTAACCAGGCAAAAGGAAGAGAACTAAAGATATGGACACAGGAGTTTCCTTGAGGAAATATTTCAGATAAATAGTCCTCTGTTGAAATACAGAGTTGAAAAGTCTTATTTATACATACAGAGTTTCCAAGAAGCATCTGAGCATCTCACTCTAAATATGAGCAAACAGCCAATGATCTCAAGCTATTAATAGCATGCCCCTAAAATAACTGACAGAAAACAGACAGAAAGAAAGAAAAAGGAGGAAAAACTCAGAGAAAGAATAAATAATGGGGGGAAATTAAACAAACCACCAAACAAAAATCTAGCATTTAAATCATAAGTTTGTAAGAGCAGATATTTTATTAATGAATCAAGAAAAGAACTGCATAGGACCTACCCTAGTGGTCCAGAGGCTAAGACTCCACGCTGCCAATGCAGGGGGCCCAGGTTCAATCCTTGGCCAGGGAACTAGATCCCACATGCTGCAACTACAGATTCCACATGCTGCAACTAAGACTCAGTGCAGCAAATAAATAAATAATTTTTTAAAAATCTGCTCCTTTAAAAAAAGAGAGTGGTATAAAATCTTAGAACACTTAAAGAATGAAAAAATCATCTTTGGCAATAAAAATGCTGCAGCAGAAATGAACAGAATAACAGAAGACTTTTGTATGACCACAAGAAAACAAGGGGACAGAAAATAGAAGAAAAGATTCTAAATAATAGAAGACCTGTGCACTAGGATTAATGTCAGAATAGTAGGTACTATAGGAAGAAAGAGAAGAGAAAGAAAGGGGAGAAAGTAGGAGAAGAGTGGGGAATCATTAAAGGAGTAATTAAAGAGAACTGAAGCAAATAACTGAAGTTGACAGAATAAAGGGGTCATCATATGATCAACATCAGTTCAGTTCAGTTCAATTGCTTAGTTGTGTCCGACTCTTTTGAGACCCCATGAACCACAGCATGCCAGTCCTCCCGGCCCATCACCAACTCCCAGAGTTTACCCAAACTCATGTACATTGAGTTGATGATATCATCCAACCATCTCATCCTCTGTCATTCCCTTCTCTGCCTGCCCTGAATGTTTCCCAGCATCAGGGTCTTTTCAAATGAGTCAGTTCTTCGTATCAGGTGGCCAAAGTATTAGAGTTTCAGCTTCAGTATCAGTCCTTCCAATGAATATTCAAGACTGATTTCCTTTAGGATGGACTGCTTGGATCTCCTTGCTGTCCAAGGGACTCTCAAGAGTCTTCTCCAACACCACAGTTCAAAAGCATCAATTCTTCAGCGCTCAGCTTTCTTTATAGTCCAACTCTCACATCCATACATGACTACTGGAAAAACCATAGCCTTGACTAGACGGATTTTTGTTGACAAAGTAATGTCTCTGCTTTTTAATATGCTGTCTAGGTTAGTCATAACTTTCCTTCCAAGGAGTAAGCGTCTTTAATTTCATGGCTGCAATCAAATGAAAATAGACCCATTCTAAGACATATTGTTATTAAGTTTGAGAACACAGAGAGTAAAGAACATACCCAAAAAGCTTCCAGTGAGGGAAAAATACACTTTCCTGCAAAGATTTTGAAAACAGAATGGCTCTGGATTTCGCAGTGTGGTGTGCACGGTGGCTCAGACCATAAAGAAACTGCCTGCAATACAGGAGACCAGGGTTCAATCCCTGGGTTGGGAAGATCCCCTGGAGAAGGGAATGGCAACTCACTCCAGTTTTCTTGCCTGAATTCCATGGACAGAGTAGCCTGGCAGGCTACCATCCAAGGGGTTGCAGAGGTGGACACAGACTTCTCAGTGCAACACTGGAAGCCAAAGAAAGAACTGAGTAATGCTTCAGATTCTGAGGAAAAATTAATTTCCAGCCCAGAACTGTACATCTAACCAAATTATCAATTAAGTGTGAGAATATTATGAGCACATTTCTAGACATGCAAAATCTCAAAAATTTGCTTCCCAAGTTCTCTTCCTCAACAAAGTACTGGAGGCCACACGTCACCAAAATTATCAAGTAAAGCAAGAAGAAGGAATATAGGAATTAGTGAAAGAGAGGGCAGAGGAATAGTAGGGTAACAGTGAAAACAGATTCCTAATGCAGTGTGCATACTTAGCTGCTCAGTTGTGTCCCATTCTTTGTGACCCCATGGACAGTAGCCCGCCAGGCTCTTCTGCCCATGGAATTTTCCAGGCAAGAATACTGGAGCAGGTTGCCATTTCTCCTCTGGGGGATCTTCCCAACCCAGGAATCTAATCCGTGTCTCCTTTATCTCCTGCAATGGCAGGCAAATATTTTATCATAGCACCACCTGGGAAACTGCCCTAAGGCAACAACTGAGGAGCAAACTGGTCAAAAGGTTTTAGGAAAATTATGTCAAGAAGTAAGACTAAAACTAATTCTTAATGTATCTGACCATATTCAAAGGAAATTTACCCAATGGAAGAAGAGTGTAGGGTTGACTTAACTACTGAGTCACAGAAAAATAAGCCAATTATGAAACAACATAAGCCAAAAACAATCATTACTAAATCCAAAGAAAAAAATGTTGCGTAGGAAAGGAAAAGAAATCATGTACAGGACATGGCTCAGCTATGAATAATGTGTACTATTCAAAATTGTGTAAACACTGACTCATGACCCAAGTACAGTTCTCAGGGTAGATATGCGGAGGGTGAAGAAATGAGGTGTGCGTGTACATATGAGGTGGCAATGGGCAAAGACAGCTAAATCTTCATCTTCCATTGTGGAAAACTGATAGATTGTACTTAAAAGTGGACTATCCAGGAACAGCAATGAAAGCACATTTTCAAAATACATGATTCAAAAGAATCAGCCAGAAGAGTTGAAACTGGTTGCTTCTGTAGAATAGGAGACACAAGAAGGGTTGTTTTCATAACAAGAATTGTTAGGTTCATTGTAAATTTGCTTCATTAAAACATGTACAAATATAATTCTGATTTTTTTAAAAAAAGGAAGTAGAAATAAAAACCAAGGGAGACAAAATAGACCATGAAGGGCACTTGCTCATATACTAAATGAAGAAAGCATGTATCTAGAGGACTATCGGTTCAAGTGACAAAATCAAGATAACACTAGGGCAGATCTAGCATACATTTGGAGATATATAGTTAAAGATCTGCATTTATTCAATAAACATTTACTGTGCTCCTCAGGAGTCTCTCCTCCTCTTATCCCAATCCTTCTGCTCCCTCCTTTTCACCATCACAACAAAAAAAATCATTAAGCAGTTACTCTGTGCCACATGGGCTTCCCTGGAGGCTCAGTGGTAAAGAATCCACCTGCTCAGCAGGAGGCATGGATTTGATCCCTGGGACTGGAAGAGCCCCTGGAGAAGGAAACGGCAACCCACTCCAGTATTGTTGCCTGGACAATCCCATGGACAGAGGAGCCTGGCGGGCTGCAGTCCATGGGGTGACAAAGAGTCGGGCATGACTTAGCTACTGAGGACGTATACACTGTGCCATATACTATGTCAAAAACTACTCAAATCATGCCATTTAATCTTCATAATAACTGCATAATAAGGTATCTTATTACTTCCGTTTCACAGATAAGAAAACTGGGGCACAGAGAACTTGCTCAATGTTGGACATCTCATAAGTGACAAGCCAGCTTTCACCATTAAGTGACCACACAGTTTTATTCCAGAGCCTGGGCTCTTAACCACTGGCTAAACTACTGAGCACAAAAAAGATATTCAATAAATTATTATTGAATGAAATGCAGACAAGTGCATATCGTGAAATAGAAACTAGGAATACATAGATGAAAAAGAATTTAGTCCCTGAAATCTGGGAGTTCTATGTAGTCTCATGGCTTAAAAGTGTAACTCTGAAACCAACTGTTGAATGTAAACTTGGTCCTAATGGGTTTACTTTAATTCCAACAGCCATCTCATTCTCGGCAATGAGCTGGCTGTTTGGAGTCACAATACACAAAGTTTATACTTTGTCAGAGAGGTCATCTACTCCTCCATTTTGCAAGTAGGAAAACTGAGGCCAAGAAATTTTATAACCTTCTCCAAGATCAAATAGAGGCCAAATCAAGATTAGAATCATGCCCCATGGCTCCCACTCGGGTGCTCATTTTTACTAAGTCAAAATCTATATAAGTAGCGACTCGTAGCAATTAACATGTGCCTTTTGCACCCACAGAGTAAGTGGTACCACTGCGAGCCACTGACCAAAGACACCCACTGGAAAAGAGCAGGAGGAATGGATCTGAGCAGGTGACATTTCAAGGACATCTCTGAATAAACAATGAAACTTTAAAGTAATGGAGGCCATATTTATTCTGCTGCTCAAATTGATTGTTTGGATATGGTTTATGATATTAAAATATTTATAAATATATATTTAATTTCCACCCATCTCTACCAGGAACCATAATGTAAACTTTAATCAGCATTTTCCTTAACAGTTGAAAGGCAATTATAAGGCTATATTAACATTCATCTTACATGGCTTCTTTAAAAGGCTGAATTGTTTAGCATGGCTTGGCTGTTAAATCATTAAGCAAGCACACTGTGTGATATCATAAACAGGACTGATCTGAATTCAATATTTTCTTATCTAAATCATGTTCCTGGAGGTGGATTAAATAAATTACCTAATTATCATGCAAGAGGCAGATACAATTCCCTGATCAATCTGTCATCTTGACGAAACTATGATATCACTACACTTGTAGAGTCAGTCATCAAGTACTTCAAATGAAATAAACTTATCTTCAGCAAATACAACATTTTTACTTACTCAAGGCATTTTCAACCGTACAATAAGAGAAGTAACAAGATATGTAGGAAGAGTCAAAGAACTAAACTTTTAACACAATAAATGGTAGTTAAATAATAGAACCTCATAAAATTCTGGAGAGATCTTCATTAATCCTATCCTGAAATTTATAGAAAGGATTTCATGCTACCTTCTTTTTGTCAATTATTATAAATGACTGAGCTTTCAGGATCTTATTGACTGTCCAAGGACGAGGCTCTACTTAAGGGGTTAGATACCTGATTCTTCCCAGACATCCAGGCAAAAAAATATGTCTTTTTCATCTTTAACCCATTCTGTCTATCCACTGGCCATTTTTAGTTGATTTCACCTTTCAAATACCTTCCATTTTCCACAGGCATTTCCTTAGTCCAAGCCTTCATTACTTCTAACTTAGTGTAACTCATTCATTTCAACAGGTCTTTATCCAACCTTATCTCATATTAGCTAATTCATATTTTATATTATATCCACAAAGAAATACCTACTGTTTCCCCAGAGTCTAAATTCTTTAGGCTGGCATTCAAAGCCTTCTCCCATTTGTCCTCTTTCTACCAAGCTTACTTCCTTCCCATTAACCAACTCATCCCCACCCCACCCCTACTCCCCGACCACACACACATTAGAATATAAGCTTTGTGGTCGAGATTTAGGGCTGTTTTGTTCTCTACAACAGCAGTTCCCGACCTTTTTGGCACCAGGGACCAAGTTTCATGGAAGACAATTTTCCCATGGATTGGGAAGCTCGATAAGGGGCATGGTTTTGGGATGATTCAAGTGCCTTACATTTGTTGTACACTTTATTTCTATTATCATTACATCAGCTCCACCTCATATCATCAGACATTAGATCCTGGAGGCTGGGGACTCCTGCTCTACAGAATCTCCAATGTCTAAACACAATGTGTGTGTCTGACTCTTCGTGACCCTATGTACTGTATGCTGCCAGGCTCCTCTGTCCATGAGATTCTCCAGGCAAGAATCCTGGAGTGGGTCCCTATACCCTCCCCCAGCGGATCTTCCTGACCCAGGGATCAAACCTGCATCTCTTCTGTCTCCTACATTGGCATGTGGGTTCTTTACCTCTAGCACCACCTGGGAATTCCTGCCTAAACACAATGCCTCCATACAATGCCCCGTACTTAGTAGATGCTCAGTAAATATTTGTTGAACATAGGAATGAGTGTGGCCTACTCTCACTTTATGCTAAATAAACCATTGTACAATTATACTCAGCTTTGAAAGTTCTGGGATCCAATTATATTGATCAAAAAAATTCCCAGCAATCTTTTAAAATTCTCTTCAAACAATGCCACTTCTAAGAAGTATTACATTACTTTGCCAACAAAGGTCCATATAGTCAAAGCTATAGTTTTTCCAGTATATGTATGGATATGAGAGTTGGGCCGTAAAGAAAGCTGAGCACCAAAGAAATTATGCTTTTGAACTGTGGTGTTGGAGAAGACTCTTGAGAGTCCCTTGAACTACAAGGAGATCCAACCAGTCAATCCTAAAGGAAACCAGTCCTGAATATTCATTGGAAGGACTGATGCTGAAGCTGAAACTCCAATACTTTGGCCACCGAATGCAAAGAACTGACTTATTAGAAAAGCCCCTGATGCTGGAAAAGATTGAAGGTGGGAGGAGAAGGGGACGACAGAGGATGAGGTGGTTGGATAACATCACCAACTCAACGGACATGAGTTTAAACAAGCTCAAGGAGTTGGTGATAGACAGGGAAGCTTGGCGTGCAGCAGTCCATGCGGTCACAAAGAGTTGGTCATGACTGTGCAACGGAACTGAAGAAGTATTGCTGACACCCTTAGTATCTCATTTGTTCCCAAAAGACCTTATTATATCTTTCATATTGCACTTTTTATTGTATTAAAACATGCAAAAAAAAATAAAGTTTCCACTTTAACCATTTTAAGTATATACTTCAAAAGCATTAAATACATTCACATTATTGTTCAACCAGCACAATTATCACCTCCAGAACTATTTAATCATCCCAAACTGACACTCTGCACTCTTAAACAATAAGTTTTCATTTCCCCCTCCTCCACTCCCTGGCAACCACCATTTTACTTACCTTCTGTCTCTATGAATTTGACTATTCTAGGTACTTCATATCACTGGAATCAAAATATTTGTGCTTTGTGTCTGGCTTATTTCACTTAGCATAACATCTTCAAAGTTCGTTCATGTCACTGCACGTGTCAAAATGTCATTCCTTAAGAATGAATAATATTCTATTGTATGTGTGTAAAGACACACACACACACCACCACATTGTTTATCCATTCATCCATCAATGAACATTTGCGTTGTTTCCTCCTTTTGGTTATGGTGGATAAGGCTGCTATGAATATGGGTGTACAAATACCTGTTTAAGTCTCTGCTTTTAATTCTTTTGAGTACTGAAATATCCAGAAGTGGAATTTCTGGATTATATGATGATTCTTTGTTTAATTTTGGGGGAAACCATCATAATATTTTCCACAGCAGCTGAACCATTTTACACTCTCATGAGCAATGCATAATCCTCCACATCTTCACTAACATTTGTATTTTCTGGTCTTGTTTGTTTTGATAAAGCCATTCTAATAGGCATGAAATGTTATCTCATTATGGTTTTCATTGCATTTCTCTAAAGATTAATGACACTGAGCATCTTTTCATGTGCTTATTGGCCATCTGTATGTCTGCTTTGGAGAAATGTCTACCAAAGTCCTTTGTCCATTTTTCAGTTGGGTTGTTTTCTTACTGTTGAATTATAGGAGTTCTTTGTGTATTCTAGCTATTAATCCCTTATAAAACATATTATCTGCCAATATTTCTCCCATTACATGGATTGCCTTTTCACTCTGTTGATGGTGTCCTTTGATGCACAAAATTTTTAATTTTGATGAAGTTCAATTTTTTATTCTGTTACCTTTGTTTTGTGGTGTCATATCCAAGAAATTATTACAAAACTCAATGTCATGAACATTTTTCCCCATTCTTTTAAGAGTTTATTATTCTGCGGTCTTCCATTTAGACTGTTGATCCTTTTTGAGTGTAATTTTATGGATGGTATAAGGTCAGAGTTCAACTCCATCCTTCTGCATGTGGATATCCAGTGTTCCCAGCGCCATTTTTTGCAAAGACTCCTTTCCCCATCGGATGGCTTTGGCACTCTTATCTAAAATCATTTGACCATATTCATGAAAGTTTATTTCTGGGTTTTCTATTTTATTCCTTTGTTCTATATGTCTACTGTTGTGCTAGTACCACATTGTATTGATTAGTTTTAAAGTTAAGTTTTTAAATCAAGAATTATGAATCCTCCAACTTTGTTCATTTTCAATACAGTTTTGGCAATTTGGAGTTCCTTAAGATTTCATATGAGTTTTGAATGGATTTTTCTACTTCTGAAGAAAAAAAAATATAGATAGGATTTTTACACAAATTGCACAAAATTTATAGAGTGCTTTGAATGGACTTGATATCTAAACAATATTAAGTCTTTCAAACCATGAACACAAGATGTCTCTCAAATTATTTATTCTTTCCCTAATTTCCTTTAGCAACATTTTGTAGTTTTCATTGTTCAAGCCTCCCTGGTTAAGTTTCAGTTCAGTTCAGGCACTCAGTCATGTCCGACTCTTTGCAACCCCATGAATCGCAGCACGCCAGGCCTCCCTGTCCATCGCCAACTCCCAGAGTTCACTCAGACTCATGTCCATCAAGTCAGTGATGCCATCCAGCCATCTCATCCTCTGTTGTCCCCTTTTCCTCCTGCCCCTAATCCCTCCCAGCATCAGAATCTTTTCCAATGAGTAAACTCTTCACGTGAGGTGGCCAAAGTACTGGAGTTTCAGCTTTAGCATCATTCCTTCCAAAGAAGTCCCAGGGCTGATCTCCTTCAGAATGGACTGGTTGGATCTCCTTGCAATCCAAGGGACTCTCAGGAGTCTTCTCCAATACCACAGTTCAAAAGCATCAACTCTTTGGCGCTCAGCTTTCTTCACAGTCCAACTCTCACATCCATACATGACCACTGGAAAAACCATAGCCTTGACTAGAGGGACCTTTGTTAGCAAAGTAATGTCTCTGCTTTTAAGTTTACTTACAAGTATTTTCTTTAATGCCATTGTAAATGAAATTGTTTCCTTAATTTCCTTTTGGGGATTGTTTACTGTTACTTGTAACAGTGTAATGTAACTGATTTTTAACTGAAATATAACTGATTTCTGTGAGCTTTGTATCCTGCAACTATTGAATTAATTTATTGATTCTAACAGTTCTTTGTGGACTATTTAGGATAATTCTGCACTTTTATAATTTCTTATAATATATTGTGTTTATGTGTCTGCCTACCCCTTTCAGACTGTAAATTACTTGAGGGCACAAGCCTCCTCTCTTTACAGCCCCTAGCCTACTTTTTTGTGTATGGAAGTGAGAGTGTTAGTCGTTCAGTTGTGTCCAACTCTTAGCAATCCCACGGACTATAGCCTCTGTCCATGGAATTTTCTAGGCAAGAATACTGGAGTGGGTAGCCATTTCCTTCTCAAACCCAGGTCTTCTGCATTGCAGGCAAATTCTGTACTGTCTGAGTCACCAGGGAAGCCCCATTTTGTGTATACATGATATAAGTAATTTAAACAAATAAATCAGCATCTGTTTTAAAGGAATATCTATGGTACCTGAATTATGGCAATATTCTGAGAAGGGACATTCCTGGGACTGACCAACAGGAGATGTCTTGGTCCTTTTGGCCTACAAACCCTCTGGTCTCCTTATGACATGTTTCAGAGTCAGAGGACGGGGAGGAGAAAGAGTAAGACTTATATTTATTGAACACCATCTCTCTGCCAGATACAGTGCTCATTTCATACTCAATACTGTGTTGAAGCCCATATTGCCCTGCTCATTTGTCCAATGAGACTTCTGAGTTTTAGAGAAGTTAACTGAGATTATATATCCAGGAAGCAGAAAAGCCAGAAATATATAGGGAAATTATTAGGCAAGGAGAAACTTTGAGATTTGGAAAGAGGTCGAGAAGATAGCAAATCAGGACTAGATATCTTTACCACTGAGTCTTTGAGGAGAAAAAGTTAGCCTCATTGAGACTACAAATATGATTCTGAGTTGGAAAAAGGAGTGGAATCTGGCATGTGTTAGGTGGTTTCTGATAGCAAAATTAATTCATATTATTATACTATACTGGGCCTAGGTATGAAGTATTCATAATAGAGCTGAGGTTGTATCACCCTGTGCATTGAAGTAGGAGCTGAGAAACACCCCCTGAAAACCCTTGTCAAACTAAATGGTGAATAAAAGTCACTCAAAATTTCTGCAATAGCAAGGATTCTGGTTATTCTGCACCTATGGAGCCCTAGAAGTTATGAGTCAATATATTCGAATCTCTGGTGTATCTGACTTTGAGGATAGTTTTTACTTCATCGTACAGAGTTAAGACTCATTATTTCCTAGAAATGTATGCTTTGCATCAAAATACTTTATCCTCAAGATACTTCTAACATGGCCAGAATTAATTATATCATATCATGTATTACTGAACCTTGCAAAATTCTTTTATTGCTCTCCCAAAGGTATTTGCCTTTTTTCTCTCTCTGCCTGTTTCTTTTCTTTTTTTGCCTAGAAGAAAGAACTAGATAAAATAATTCATTTTATAATACTCTGCTATTATGGTATTTAGTAAATACTAAATAATACGCTTATAATTGCCAAATATGGACAACAGCTGCTACTATGGATCATAGATGTTCTCTATGAAAAGATTTTTATTAGATCTGTTTGAGGCTGAGATGACATTGCTATTTCTTGGTTTTGTGTTTGTCTTTTTTCAGTCGTGAAATGAATAATCACAGAAGAGAATTAACTGACAATAACATATTCTGAAAACCACTGCCTCTTGCTTGGTCTTGTCTCTTCTATATTGCAATTTGTATATTTTTAAAGTTCCTTTTCAAGGTCATCTTTTCCTTTGCAAGTTCATCAGGAATGGGCAGCATATGTGTGTGTGTCTGTGTGTGTGTGTGGTGTGTCCATGCCCAGGTGGAGACGGAGAACAAGTAGGGGTTAAATAGTTGATCTATGTCCAAATATAAACTAAGAGAACTGCTGTCTATGATATTAAGTGTATATATACAATAAAATTCAGTAAACATCATACCCAATCTGTCCATGACGGTAGTCTTTACATCCAAAGCTGGACTCTCAACTGCAGGCCTCAGAAAACAAAATTCTAACCTGCAATAAAACCATTTTCATCATTCTTTGTACCCTGTCAATTTTCTAAGTTTCTCCTTCCCTCAAACTACTTATTTATCTCTGATATCGTTAAAACCCTGACATTTAAAAGGTTAACTCTGCACAAGAACTTTACTCATTTTACTACAAATGACTCTTGCTGTGACAAATGACTGGGGAGAATTTACAAAGGAGTTTCCTATACAAAAATAATCCTGATTTTCATGAGAGAAACTGCATTTTTACTGTCTTATCAGCTCTAGAGCTCCCAAAACAACTCCAGAAGGTCTGAGCTCTCCTTTACCTTTCACATCAATAAGGTAATTGAGAGCAACAATTTGGATCACAGAAGGTAGAGGGCTGATGGGGCTCCCCAGGTGGCTCAGTGGTAAAGAATTCACCTGCAAGGCAGGAGATGGGGGTTCAGTCTCCGGGTCAGGAAGATCCCCTGGAGAAGGAAATGGCAACAACCCACATCAGTATTCTTGCCTGGAAAATCTCATGGACAGAGGAGCCTGGCGGTCTACAGTCCATGGGTCGCAAAAGAATTGGACACGACTTAGCAAGTAAACGACGAGATGGCTGACGGAAGAGTTAGAAAAGATGGAGCGTGTTTTTCCAAACCTAGGCGGAGGATATGGCTGGATCCTTAGAAAGCTCTGCTGAAGCTCTGTCCTAGAATCCACAGAACCCTAAAAAGGGAGTTGGGCAGAAACTGACTTCTCAGCAACTCCCCTCACTTACTTCAACAGAGCAGCACTCTTACTTTGAATAACAAAAAAAGGACAGCACAGAGATGCTGAGGACACTGTGAGGGGTTCTCTGGGGCTCGGTTTGAGCCTTTCCTTCCTTTGGATTCTAGCTTCAGAGGGCAGAAAGCAGTTCCTTGGTGTTAGGAAAACTTTGTTTCATAGCACTAAAGTCTACAGGGGAGCAAAGCGAAGGAGCGGATGTGAAGACCGTGGCCACAGAGGAAGAGGCTCACTGATCTGCTGAGCTCTCTGTCCATGAAGGGAGCAGTCAACAAAGCAGCGAGTCGGCTCTTAGCTGCCTCAACTTTCATCTCAGGAGCCAGGACTCACAGAGGAGGTGGCTGTGAATCTCTTTTGGGTTTGCTCTGCCAGTCCTGACACTTTGGCTGGTCTTCCTGATCGGGAACCAAGAACAGTCACTCAGGACTGAAAATACGAAAAGGAAGACAAGGAGGATGGCTTAGTTGGTTTGCAGGCAGTGCTGCTGGTGCTAAAGTTATGGACTTGATTATGGCAAAGAAAACAGTATTTTAATATATGGAGAAACCAGCATTGCATATCATGGAATCTGGCAAACAGTTACAATGTGAGTTTCAAAATGAATTCAAAGGAATTGATCACTGAAAAATTCACTTTCTTCTTTTGAAAACAGAAATGGGTAGTGAGTGACCTCATTTACTCATACTTGCACTGGATAATATACCAATAATCAATCAACACCATCAAAAGGGAAGAGGTGGACTAGGATAAACGTCAAAAGAAAAAACATCTGAGCATTCACAATAAATGAACTCTATCTAAACACTTAAAAGTGACCTTAACATCCTCAAAGCAACATGCTCACCTGTCGTTTCTATGTGTTGTTCTTCCCTCCCAGTCATTTTGTTTGTTCTTTTTTTCGCCTTCTTAAGCTATGAGGCTTGTTGTCTAAAAAAAATGTTCATTTCAGAACAGACCCATGAATCAAGAAGGTCTGTGGGAGCTACCATTTCTGCTTGTGGCAGGATACCCAGCCTTCCAGGGCTCCAAGTCTTTTAATTGTGAGATATCCATGGCAGCAATGGCTAGACACATGAGGGCCTCACGCAGATGTGGTCAGATTGGAAAGGATTTACCCTGTGGCTCAATCTGGACTGAGACCCAGCAGAAACTTGCTAGCCCTAACTCTGCCAGGAACTGGCAAGATATTCTCCTGCCTAAACTTCAAAATCTTCATTTTCAAAATAGGTAATATTGGCATAGTTGATTTCCAAATTCCATATCAAAGGCCCATATCCCTTTCAAAGCAACAATGGATTACCATTGTTACTGAACAAGAACTCACGTGCTCGTAGTGCTGGAAGCCAAACTCCGATAGCAGGTGTTTGCAGCAAGGTAAGGATTTATTTGCAGGGCACGAAGCAAGAGAGAGAAACCTCAGATCCACTCTAACTTGATGTTTGAGTTGTGGGTTTTTTTAGAGGGGAAGAACAAAGAAGCAGAGATTAATCATCAACTAGTGGCATTTCTGTGACATTTCTTAATCGTAGTTTCAGGAGTCAGAGTGTCTCTGGTTTATGATTCTCAGGCCAGGTGGTCTGTGGCTCAGGGATCTGTAAGTTCAGCTTGCCCTGGAGAAACAACCTGGGTTTGTATATTAATGATGATATCTACAACAGCAATTTTAGTGCATTAACAATGCTATCAGTGATGGTTATCTTAATCATCTGATTGATTTACCTGTCAGTTAGCATAGAACTGAAGTCAGACAGAACAAAGAGAAGGAATCAAGTTTTGGATACAAAGATTAATCATAAACTCAGTAAGGAAATTCAGTTTTCGGAGGATTCGGTTTCATTATTGTTGATAATGTCAACCAAATCATAAAATATTAATTTAAAAAACACCTTAAAATTTCGAGAAGACAAAGGGTAATGCTAAATTGACATAAACTCCTTCTATTCCAAAAAGCCCTCCAGCCCAGGTAATTTGAAATAATTGTCCTGATACAAGAAATTCAATGATAAGAATACTTCTGCTTTTGTACTGTATCAAATTTAAAAGGTTCTAATGCATTTATATTGGATTCTCTGCTCCTGTGCCCCTTGGTGCACTTACAAGTGGGGTATTGACTGAGGCTTTCTGAAAAGGAAAAGGAGAAAAAAGACAAGACTTTTGTTCTCCCCCCTCAACTGCCATGAGTCATGCTCTCACATTCAGCCTTGCCTGCCTTCCTTGGTCTGTGGTCCAGGGACAGATCAGGCATTTGTATCTGTGCAGGCATCATTCTCTTTTTCTCGGCTCTAGGTTTCTGAAAAACGCTATTTGCCAAAAAGGGTGGGGGGAACCTACAGTGTTAGACTTGTTCTGATCCCAGACTGAAAGCATGCCTAACAAATGAAGGGACTGGGTGTGATTTAGTGTAATGCCAGCAGCAAAAACAGAACTGTAAATTATTTTTTTCCAACTTGCTCTCTGAGGCTCAAATTGCTGTTTTGCTGTCTGCATCTTTAATGATGGTTGACACATCCCCTAGGAAGGAAAATACTGATCTCCCCTATCTTGATTTAAAGATCAGTTGAACTGATTTTATACTATATTATATATACATACATATATATAGAGAGAGAGAGAAAGAGAGCGTAGTCCCCAAAGTCAATAAAGGCAAGATAGAAGAAGGGTGGGAAAAAGTAAGCAGGGATCAATGTACCATAAGTGGAAAACAATTTCCATGTATAAACAATTCCTTTATCTCAGTTCTTATTTAACCTGCTTTGGATTTAAACAATAAAGAATTCTAGTACTTATGGCAGGGTTTTTTGGTTTTGTTTTAAGAACAGAGCAGACCTATGTTTTTGTAGTAATGTAAGAGGAAAAGTTTTTGATAAGCCAATATGACACTTTAAATTGAATAGAGAAAGCAATAAATGTAGCCAAGATGTTTGCCAATTAGCCCAGGGTAGCATCCTGAGACTTTAAATAGCATCTAATGCTTAATCCTTCAATTCACAGATGAACCATCTGACCAATTCAAGGTCACAAGTCTGGGAAAAGTAACAGAGTTGGGGGTTAAGAAAGTCTTCCAAGAAAAAGATAGCAGCTGAGAATTGAAAAATGGATAGAAACTAATCAGAGAAGGAGAAGGGCCTACTGTACTCTCCTCTTATACAGAGATGTAGAAACACTAAATATCATGGATTGTTCATAAAGAAAGATAGAAGATGCTGCTCACCAAACCTGTGGGCAAGAAAAGCTCTGAGAAAGAAAAAACATATTTCACCACAGAATTCTGCACCAAATGATGACCAAAGGTTGAACAATGAATCAAGTCTTCACAATAAATTTAATATGAATAAAAGTATAACCCTCCACATGAGTTCCAAAAGAATTCTTTTTTTTTTTAATTCCAAACACTTCTACAGGGTGGAGTAGACACAGATCCACAGCAACAAATGTTCTAGGAGGTGGTAAATGCTGCTGCATCAACATCTAGAGAACCATCTGGGGTTGAAGAAGGTAAGAAGCCCACTCTTTCTTCTCTGCTCTAATCAGATCATTCCCCCAAATGATATGCTGTGGTCAGTTCCTCATGAGAAAAACTAAAGAAATCAAGAAAAGTAGAGCACAAAGAAAAGTGACTGGGACCGTTGTAAACTTGCACCAGGAAATAAATCTCTTGGTGATGGTGCTCTAGGCATGTACACACAGAAGGTCTCAGCTCCATGCCCGCTTTATTTCAGGGGCAGCAAACAGATTTCAACTTGTTGCATGACAAGCATGGTCAATGAGTATAACTTCCTAGAGTGATGTGATGAGCGTGCCAAAGAAAGTGAAAGTGAAAGTCACTCATTTGTGTCTGACTCTTTGTGACCCCATGGATTATACAGTCCATGGAATTCTCCAGGCCAGAATACTGGAGTGAGTAGCCTTTGCCTTCTCCAGGGGATCTTCCCAACCCAGGGATCAAACCCAGATCTTCCTCCTTGCAGGCAGATTCTTTTATCTGGGCCACAAGGGAAGCCCAAGAATACTGGAGTGGATAGTCTATCCCTTCTCCAGCAGATCTTCCCAGCCCAGATATTGAAGCGGGGACTCCTGCACTGCAGGCAGATTCTTTACCAACTGAGCTATCGGAAGCCCAAGGGAGCAGAAACTATATGCAGACTCAGCCAAGAAATCAATTAGCAGTTACTGTCACAGACTGGGGCAGGAGTGGTAGTACTTGTCCAAGGTGCTGGCCGTTGCTGCCTGAAGAGCAGCATCCTTTGACAAGCAGAAATTCAATTCTGGGCCTTGGGCTCACCTTCACCTCATATGGTGGCCTCTCCCTAAGAACTCTGGCAAATCCTTCTGGAAAGTAGCCAGACCAAAAATGAGACCATAAAGCCACCTTAATGAGCACCAGTGAGGCTGCAGGCAAATAGTAAACTCTGCTGCTCTCCTTCGGCACCCTTCAAATGAATTAGAAGGAGCATGTCTGAGCTGGTGCCACATGTAAATTGCCTTTCTGCAGACAGTAGGGACTGAATTCTAATGAGTCTTTCTGGTCCCTAGGAATGTAACCAGAGAAATAGAACTTTAAAAGGTAAAGAATGCAACCCCTTGAATAAGACAGGTAAGAGAAAGTCAGCCCTTTGGTATCATCACAGACCCCCTCTTCAGGGCCCTTTCTCCCCAAGTTTTGACTCAGAGGCATCCACAGAGTTCAAATGGACTCATCTTAATGAGTCATGGGAAACTTTGTGAAATGGTGCTATGACTAGTGGGGTCTCTTGGGGCAGTGGATGTTAAGAAGACATGAAGTCTTTGTTCTTCTTGTCATAATTAGGCCTGTTTGGCATGGCTGAATGAGTCAGGAAAGCGGGTTTGAATCCCAGTTTTTGCCAGATAATATCATAGACAAATTATTTAATCCTATTAGAAACTAAAGCCCAGAGAGCCCTGGGCTTAGTTGCTTTAAGGATTAAATGATGAATAGAAATTATTTTTGCTTTGTTTTAAAGTAATACATAATGATTGCCAAAAAAATTATCAGAAAACAGAAAGACATTTTAAAAGAGAGAAATAAATCATTTCCAAACCTACAACCTATAGATAACAACAATGATTATCTCAGTGTATAACATGTACTGAAAAGGAATAGAAGCACTTAGTACACACACCCACATAAACACACATACACACTTACACAAAGAACAGTAAGCCTTTCTTTTGCCCCCAGAGCCCAGGGTGGTCAGAACTCAAAGTTACTGGGCAGCAATAAATGTCAACAGTTGCTTCTTTATCCTTCTAAAATTTTACTATGCAATTATAAGCAATATACATAAATTCATATATTTTATACATCATTTAAATGCATTTTAAAGCATGTTTTAATGTTAGCAGAGGCACCATGTAACTGTGGGATATTTTTTTTTGATAAGCCCTACTTATAATAAGACAGAGAGATTGGAGGACATTATTGGCCTCCAGAATCCCTATTAGGCTACCCGAAATACAGAATCTTCTCAAATGGTATATGCCCAAATAAATGCCCATTATTATTAGATGGGCCTTGGCTCCAAATCACCAGTTAGTATTTCATTTAGCTTTTTCATATATTTTGTCACACACTATACATTCTAGGGAGAAGGAAATGGCAACCCACTCCAGTGTTCTTGCCTGGAGAATCCCAAGGACAGGGGAGCCTGGTGGGCAGCCGTCTATGGGGTCGCACAGAGTCAGACACGACTGAAGCGACTTAGCAGCAGCAGCAGCAGCAGCAGCAGCATACATTCTAGGGAAATCAAGAGGCTTTTTCCCTGGCCTCTCTCCTCCAGAATCACACACTGGTTTGGCCTTCCTGGATCTCAGCACTTAGATGTTGAAATAATTATACAAAACAAGTATAAGTAAGAAAGTCAAGAGCTGAAATAGATGGGCCTAAGAGAACCATTCCCTATCCTGTTCTACTGAAGAAAATGTTAAACTACCCAACTACAGGAAACATGAATGAGCGGAAAGGAAGAGTCATATTTGTATTTTAGATAAAACTCTTTTGTTTCTCCACTTAAAATTTTCTCCTAAACTTCATGTTCAATCACATATCCCTGAGAATACCTTTTTATTCCTTTATTTGCAACTTGCTTATCTTTGAGTGGAGGAGGAGTAGTGGGAAGTGATGTTTTGAGCTCCCTCTACAAGTTAACCAGGGTGACAACTTATTTTGTTATCTCTTCCAACTCTATGACTATTGCTGAAACCCATTCAATCACGGATGACTTAGAGTAGAATCACGTTGTATGGCTGTCAAATAGAATCAATTATCCAATGAAGTTATAATCACCCACAAGAGGCTACCTAATTAGGAATAAATAATTAAGTTCAACGTCATTCCCTTTACACTGACCCTGACACGACTCTAAGGATAATGAAGTCTTAGAAGTCAGCTATAGCTCTGACCATTTAGGTCATGTGATCATTTACCCAATTGACACAGGTATCTACAAGGCTTCCCTTGTGGTCCAGTGGTTAAGAATCTGCATGACAGTGCAGGGGACACAGGTTTGAACCCTGGTCTGGGAAAATCACACATGCTGTGGGGCAGCTAAGCCCACATCCCACAACTACAGAAGCCCACAAGCTTGAGAGCCAATTTTCTGCAACAAGAGAAGCCACCACTATGAGAAGCCCGCACATCACAACTAAAAAGTAGCCCCTGCTCTGCACAACTAGAGAAAGCCCAAGTGAAGCAAAGAAGACCCAAAGCACCCAAAAATAAATAAGTTTAAAAAAGAAAGTTACTTACATACATTAGCCATCCATTCATGAAAAGCAGTTTTAAATGGTCAACTACGCAGTCAGTGAAGCTGGGCAGAGTTGCCTCTTACCTGGACATTGGCTACTGAAGTTATATCAGACAACGAATACATATAAGAAAACATGATCTTGAAAAGTCCACAAATTGCCAATAAATTATAGAAAACTTAATCCTACAAATAATTTTCATCCAAAGTTCTGACCTTCAGCCAATATTTTGTTTTTTTGATTGTTTTATTTTTGTAGCCCTCAAAAATGTCAGCAATTGGTCAACGGGGGTTTTCATAGCTTTGAATGATGAAACAACACTTTCCCATAGAATTAACTCCTTTGGACCCATTTGTCTACAATATATGCATATTGAATTGAATGAAGTATACAACCCCTAATCCTATTTAACTTGACATTAAATCAGTGAAGATTTTTACATAGAATTGTATGAATTTTGGTTGCAATGATAGCCTGAACGGAAAAGGTATTTAAAGGTTTAGTTTAGAGACATTTATGGGTTCATATTCTCTGATTCAGCATTCGAAAGTCAAATGACAGGAAAACTACCACTTTTTTGAATAATAACATAAATATCTGCTTTTTATTCAACTCCTACTGTCAAATAAGCACTTTGTAAAGCCCTTAAACAGTCTTTCAAGATTAGGCTTTAATATCTCCATTTTCTAGTTGAGCTTGGAAATATTAACTAACTTTAAAGTTTTGAAGCAAATACAGACCACAATTTGAGCCCAAAGAGCTAAAGTTCATGTTCTTCCCATCAGTCTAAAGAAAGTCTCTCCTTTGAAAATGGGATTTGAATTTCCCACATCTGATAAAAAAAAAAAAAAAAAACTTCTGCTTCAACAAAGGTGTCACTAGTCAGAGAATAAATCAGCATATGATTTATCCTAGTACATGAATTCATCTATGAAGATGTCTCTTTTTTGTCGGCATTTTCTGGATAGTTAATCTCATTCTGAAAACACTGCATCTGCTGAGCTCTCCTTGCCCAGTCTCATAGTTGCTCTTTGCTAAAGATCTAACCAATGGTTCTAAAAGCATGGTTACCAGCCAAGCAGTGTCAACACCACTTGGGAACACACTAGAAATGCAAATTCTAGGATTCTGCTGCAGATCCGCCAAACTAGAAACTGGGGGTGAGGCCAAGTGATCTGTGATTTAAAAAGCCCTTTGTGTGATTCTATACCAGGGTCAAGTTGGAGAACCACTGATCTACAGGAAAAACTCCCTGCAAGTCTCTTAGACCCTGAGACAGCCTTCTGAAAGATCTATGCAAAAAGCATTAGTGAAGTCTCTGAATACAAATGATTTAGAAAATGCCGAGTCTAAATTTGTTTGACTGATCTTTTCCTTAAACAAAAAGACTCTACTTCCATCAAAAAGTCCATGCAGAACAAAGGGCCCTTGCCCTCCCCTAGGAGGGACTGAAGGGTGGGAACCGGAATCATGGGCATCTGTGAATACAGACACAACACACTCACTGATACCCAGAAACACCAAACACACAAGCAATGAAGGGACCCTGTCTAGGTTCAAAAGTTCCAGGGATCTCTGTGTAGGCTTAAGAGTCCAGGGACAGTACTCGACTTAAGAAAGAGTGGCATTGCCTCTGTTAGAGATCACACAATGATTTAGTGATGCAGTGGGATATAATACTCACTTGTGACTTCAAAACTTAAGCTCTTAACCACAGTCTTCCTGGAGAATTTCTTCTATTTCCATCACTTTCCTATCTGAGGACTCAAATACACCTTCCTCATTCTATCTGAAATTTGTTGGGTTTTGTTGTTGTTGTTATTAACATGGATTATTTTGAATTGTTCATAGATGAGTAGGTCACACTTTAAGATGAAGTATTTCCAAAAATTTTGAGGGCATAGAAAAGAAGGAAGTCTTTTACATGGGTATTTGGGGTAAATTTAAATATATGTAGTATTTATTTTTATATCCATAATGGATGGATTTAAGGTCACTTCATTAGGACAGGCAAAAATAATATACAACTTGTTCATAAAATTATGCAATACATAACTTGTAAGAATATAATTTATGATATATAAAATATATAGGAGAAGGGGACGACAAAGGATGAGATGGCTGGATGGCATCACTGACTCGATGGATGTGAGTCTGAGTGACCTCTGGGAGTTGGTGATGGACAGGGAGGCCTGGCGTGCTGCGATTCATGGGGTCGCAAAGAGTTGAACACGACTGAGCGACTGATCTGATCTGATCTGATGAAATTACCATGTGTGAAATAGCCAGAGATGAACTGGCTTGAGCAGGGAGAAAGTAATAATTTTGTGGTTCTGTGATAGCCCACAAAAGTGTTCAAAGTTTTTAAATGTTAATTTCTTAAAACCAGAAACTACTCTGTCTTCCTTACTTTGTATCTCTACTATCTGTTGGGATCAGTAAATGGTTGTTGAATAATCTAATTAAAAGGGCACTAATATAGAAACTGGGAGATCTCTTTCTACCCCTTTAGTAAATTCTTAAGATAAATTTATTCAAGAAGCTTATTTTCCTGCTACTTAGATAAAGCTACTGATTTCAGTATATGAATTTTAATTGGGAAATATTACAGTAAAGGAGGCAGTTTTGAAACCTAGTTTTTAAGAGACAAATTGCTACATTGTGGCTGAGAAGCTCAGTAAACTGTCTGGGGCAAGGATATCCCAGGACAGGAAGAAGTTGGGCTGAAGGATAAGATAAGACAGGGTCTAACTCAACTTCAGGCTAGGCACACACTCGAACAATAAAGACTTCCCCACAGGCAGGCATGTAACCAAAAAGGGGCCAAAAGCCATTCAATAAATAAAACAGGCTTTAAATTCCCTGAGGGTGGGGACACTATCCACTCACATATTCCCAGGAACTAACTAGTCCGAGGCACTGAGCTGTCACTGTATATATGCTTGTGCTTAATAGTCATCATACCTACCATGTACTGAGCATCCCATTCCATGCTGGATGACTTCAATGCATGTTCTCCCACCCTACAAACTTTCAAGCCACGATATTTATCCACATAATTGACCACAAAAGTTTTTTTTGAATACAGAAAAGAACAGACATAATTGACAACAAAAGTTTTTTTTGAATGCAGAAAAGAACAGAATGTGACCATTCAGTTTCATTAAAATAAGGTTAATTTGTGGTGTATCAATACTTGGAAAAATAATATCCAGCATCAGTCTGATAACATAAACATATGTATATGTATATATATGCATGGATAGATATATATTCATACCTATCTACTGTAAGCCCTGGAAACTCCAGCTTTACCCTTGTAAAACATAAATAGCAGAGTCAGTGGTCACCATTTTGCCAGTTATTTAAAGGTTGAACAAATTAGTACTAATGGTAATAACATCCCAATGGGGTGGAGATCCTTTTTTCTCCCACAAAATACAAATATTTTAACATAAAACTCCACCTGTATGCAGAAGAATAGCAAGAGACCACAGCAAGCATTTTGATCTACATCAAAATGATTCTAAGAATGAAAAGCTTTGTGGAAGAATTTGACACCATGTACTTCAGCGTAGTCTGCAACCAGAATCTCACACAGACCCAGAAGAGGAGGCTTTGCTCCAATGGCAAAGGTGAAGACAAGGTTCCCAGGTCACAAAGGCAGACAGCCATTATTATCATCCCAACAGGATAACTGAAGAAAGCGACATTTATAGGTGGGAAACGATCTGTTCAAAGGCACATGGCTAATATGTAAGGTAGATAAGACTGGACCAGAAGCAACAACACTGTGACTCCTAGAAAAGCACACCTAGGCTCCAAGGTTGAGGAGAGAGACTGTTAACAAAGTGCTAACAAATGAGCTCTACATTATCAAGATGCAGGGTTCTGGGACAGAAAGGAAAAGATGTGTCTGGAAATATACAGACAAGAGGGATAAATCTCATCATCAGATGATGACTATCTGCTGTCATTTCTTTTTTCCTTTGCTACTCAGCATCCCCTCCAGGTCATCCCATAGGCACTGCTTCCCAGGGTTTGTATATCAACTCTGGAAGTTGGGAACAAGACATATTAGAGGCACAAAGGCTCAGTGTGCAGGGACCCAGCTAGTCCAGCACTTTTTTCTGCCTACTCAGAGATCAACAATAGGTCTTTCTGATGTTCCTTGCAAATGATATAGTTCTTGACCCCTTCACTAGAATCACAGTCAGCAGATAAAACCATCCCTGAATGGTAATGGTTGTTTTGATTCTTTTATTAATTACCAACTGCCAGACAAGACGCTGGGGCAGCAGAATCCTCTGGTGTATCTACTAGGGTCAATATAGACAAACAACAGCCACCGTCCTTGAGGCCTCCAGGGTGACAGCCATTAGAAGTTTGCAGCTTGATTACTCCCTCATCTAATATTTTTATTCATCATGCAGAAACATTGTTCTTACGCTACTTTGGTTTCCTCATGTAATAAAGGAACAAAAGAATTGAAAATCAATTATCTAGAAGACTATCAAATGGGACCCAATACTGCTAGTCACTTCAACTGGATTATTTGCTGGCTATCCTGTCCTTGGTTAATCCGAAAAGCTGATGGAGGCAACTTTAGGCTGCATGTCAGCCATAGGAACAAAGAAGGGGAAGAGCTGATGAAGCAGGTAGATGCACAGAAGAAAGAGAAATAGGAAGGAAGGTATTACATGTCAAAGAAGAGATGGAGGAAGGGAGGAAGAACAGAGGAAAGGGGAGAGAGAAGGACAAGGAGGAAGGGGAGGAGATAATTAACGTCCTGGGATACTCACTGGGTTCCAGATTGGGGCCAGTACATTTCATACTTTTTACAAGAATCCAGAGTGGTTCTAACATATACAGTGACTGAGAATCACTGGAAGGAGACAACCAAAGAAAACATAAGGATGGAGTTCACTACTTATCACTAACCTAACTTCCCTGAATAAGTATCCTTATTTGAATATAATACACAGATAATATATTCACAACCACAATAAAAGATGAGACGTGATCAGCATTGAGAAAAGAATAAATTGAATCTCCGTGGGCCTCCCTAGGGAAAAGAAATGACACTGCCACCTTGGGGCAGGAGCCGGAGGAAGGGTTTTAAAGGCATAGAACCATTTTAGCTCTTGGAATAAGGCTGACACTTTCCATGGGAAAAACACAGTCTGGATATCAAACCCAGTGAAAATGATTATGAATTTCAAAAGTCATAAATGCAAACACTAACAAGTTCAATTTTCTCATACTTTTATTACCACTGAATATAGTTTCTGTCTGAAATATCTATTTTTCTACATAGTAACAGAAATTTTACCTAGTATTTCCAGGTGTATTTAGTCTACGTTGGGTAAATTCAGTCAACATAGGTTGAAGATGGGGCAGTTCAAGATTTTTAGCCCTATAAAGGGCTGGGCAGGGGGAGGTTCTTATTAGCATCAGCGTATGATAGGGTGCTTTTGAACTGTGATGTTGGAGAAGACTCTTGAGAGTCCCTTGGACTGCAAGGAGATCCAACCAGTCCATCCTAAAGGAGATCAGTCCTGGGTGTTCATTGGAAGGACTAATGTTGAGGCTGAAACTCCAATACTTTGGCCACCTGATGCAAAGAGCTGAGTCATTTGAAAAGACCCTGATGCTGGGAAAGATTGAAGGCAGGAGGAGAAGGGGACGACAGAGGATGAGATAGTTGGATGGCATCACTGACTCGATGGACATGGGTTTGGGTGGACTCTGGGAGTTGGTGATGGACAGGGAGGCCTGGCGTGCTGCAGTTCATGGGGTCTCAAAGAGTTGGACACGACTGAGCAACTGAACTGAACTGATAATAGGGTGTGACAGCAGGTCTACAGGCACACAAGGACCTCTGTGGCCTTCCACTAACATGCAATCTGTCCCCACGATCTGCACTTCCTGCTGCATCTGGCGCTGATGGCCACATTCCTACCACGCCCTCCGGTCATTAGGGCCCTGCTGGAGGCCATGCTGCCTCTTCCATGTTTAGGCTCCGTCAGGGCCACCAGCCTGTCTAGGCTAGCTTCTTGCACCTGCCCCGTGGGAACGTCTGGGCACAGAAAGGCTCGGGGGTTTGCCCTCGTCCCTCTAATCCCTAGACCCGGCACACTGCCATTTCCACAAACCACTGCTGTCTCGGAGGAGCCGGCTCACTCTCCCAGGCCTCACTGGGACTGAGCACTTGTCCTTTCTGCCCACAGATCCCCTCCCTAGACCTTGCTGTGGTTTCTATCAATCCATTCCCACAGTGGGAGACTCCAGAAGAGGAGAGGGAACAGGGACTCACTAGTGCCTAATATATTTTTTCACATCTTTCCCCATCGGTCTCAATCCTTAGCTACCTTTTTTAGGGCATAAGCTTCTGGTGTTCAAAAAAGAAAAAATAAAATAAATAAATAAAACAACAAAAAGTAGGTTCTGGAAACATACAGTTCACACACTCACACACACGCACACACGCACACATACACACACACTTTCCTCATGAATACTGTATATTATCTTTGTCCCTGGCTCCAAAGGTCAGTTTTTTAATTCAAAAATAAGCATTAACTCATTTCTTTCTCTCTACATTAAGCATTAATTTGACCCAAAGGGCAAGAGAAGCAAAAAAAAAAAAAAAAGTCTTGCAAGGTACTTCTTTAAGAAAAGAGGGGTGGATGGGGTTTATATTATGTCAAAGTATAAGCAATTATAAAATAAAATGAGAAAAAGGAAAGCAAATGGTCTGATATTTAGAAGTTTCCTCCGGTCCACACGTTTAGTTCAACTTGCATAATATCAACTCATTGAACAAATCTGATGTTTAAATGGGAAGGCAGCTATCCTATTGGGGGTGGGGGGCCTCCACCAAAGTGCATTCAACTGTGCCTCAGCATTCCAGAATCTGACGTTCAGAACAGTGAGCAGGCCTGAGTTACATCACGAACTCCTAAGCCTTGGTGTCCCCAGTGACTCTTCTGAAGACATTTATATCTCTCTTATTTAAACCTGTCTTTTATGATTAAATAATCAGCTCATTGGTTCCCATGGGGTGCCTTTCCCCTGGGATGTTGTAAAACAGCTGCATGAATTGGCTAGAAGGCCAGGATAATTTTGTTCAGGGTGGAGAAGAATACCATGTGCTTGAGCTGTGACAGAACAAATATTTGCTAATTTTCTGTTTGGGGATTTTCAGTTTTCCACTTGAGTGGCTGCTGCCAAATGAAATGAAAATTTTCACATTTTGAACACAGCATAATTTAGGCAGGAGACATTCAGTAATGACTCTGATAAAAGCCAACTGTAAAATTAGCCAAACATACTTGGGTCCAAAAATGTATGCTTAAAACAATTGCTAATTGATCTGTTTGAATTTTCGGTTCCCTTTTTTCAGGGATAGAACTCTTCAGTAAAATAGATCCACAGGAAATTGTAGGCATTTATCACCCATGCAGTCTAACATAAGAACTCCCATACTGTCTCACTTCACACCCATTATTAATTGCCAAGGATGAGAACTGAGGAGTACAGTACACCTGCCAGGATAGTAAATGGACCCACATTCACCCATTCCAACTCAATTCAAACCAGCTCTACCCGGGAGACATTTGTGTGCTTCTTCAAAATTGGAAAAACAGAAGGTGAAACCCACAAGGTGAATCCCAAATCACCAGGTGAAGCCAGGACTTCTCTGTCCTATCAAATCACCTCTCTACTAGTTTGTTTTTTTGTTTGTTTTTTTTGTTTTTTTTTGTTTTTGTTTTTGTTTTTTTTTGTTTTTTTTTTTTTGTTTTTTTTTGTTTTTGTAAAACATTGGTATAATACAGGGTTTGGAGAGTAAACCATTCTGGCCATGATATTCTCCTCCCATAACCATGGGAACCAGTCACTGAAGCCTGAGTTCAGCATACTTTTCCACTGAGCCCAAACTTGCCCCACAAGCCTAGAAGGTATCTGTAATCAAACAGATTTATTATTATCATATATAAAAACCTGATATCCTAGATGTATTGGATATAAAAATGGATGGTGAATTAGATCTAAATTTGAGATCTGACTGGCATGAACTGTTTCAGACTAATCGCCTATGTCTCTGTAAACTCAGTTCAAAACAGAGGAGAGAGGGGCTTCCAGTTTCCATGAGGATGCAGTGATCAGAATGGAACTTGCATTTCTGCCATGTCAGAGATAAAACTGGAAAAACCATAACAGGTAATTGTTCTTAGGAACTAAACAATGGAACAGTATTGTAACAACTGAAAGAAAGGAAATACAGGCATCAAGCCCATATTTCTGAGACTTTCTCTTCGGAGGCACTTTCAGAACCCAGGTACCAAGAGTACCCTGAACCTAGAAGCAAAGTAGAACATGACTTCTCACTGAGCTGAAGAAACAGAATCAGAGTTTGGAGCTGATTAAACAACTGTAATTTGTGAGAAAATATTTCCATAGATCAGGGAGCCAAAAAATGGGGCTACAGGTCTTCACTGGGGTTCCCTGTGCTCAGTCACTCAGTCATGTCTGACTCTTTGTGGCTCCATGGACTGTAGCCCACCAGGCTCCTCTGACAGTGGAATTTTCCAGGCAAGAATACCATAGTGGGTTGCCAGTTCCTGCTCCAGGGGATCTTCACAATCCAGGGATCGAACCCACATCTCTTGCGTCTACTGCATTGGCAAGTTGATCCTTTATCACTAGCGCCACCTGGGAAGCCCCAAATTCTAACCCCTGAATGTGGCTAAAATGCAGATGTTGCACTCGATATGCCAGCAAATTTGGAAAACTCAGCAGTGGCCACAGGACTGGAAAAGGTCAGTTTTCATTCCAATCCCAAAGAAAGGCAATGACAAAGAATGTTCAAACTACTGCACAATTGCACTCATCTCACATGCTAGTAAAGTTCAAAATTCTCCACATGAGGCTTCAACACTATGTGAACCAAGGACTTCCAGATGTTCAAGCTGGATTTAGAAAAGGCAGAGGAACCAGAGTTCAAATTGCCAATATCCATTGGATCATTGAAAAAGCAAGAGAGTTCAAGAAAAACATCTACTTCTGTGTTGACTATGCCAAAGCCTTTGACTATGTGGATCACAACAAACTATGAAAAATTCTTCAAGAGATGGGAATACCAGACCATGTGACCTGCCTCCTGAGAAATTTGTATGAAGGTCAAGAAGCAACAGTTAGAACCAGACATGGAACAATGGACTGGTTCCAAATTGGGAAAAGAATACATTAAGGCTGTATATTGTCACGCTGCTTATTTAACTTATATGCAGAGTACATCATGAAAAACGCTGGGCTGGAGGAAGCACAAGCTGGAATCAAGATTGCTGGGAGAAATATCAATAACCTCAGATATGCAGATGATACCACCCTTATGGCAGAAAGCTAAGAAGAACTAAAGAGTCTCTTGATGAAAGTGAAAGAGGAGAGTGGAAAAGTTGGCTTAAAACTCAACATTCAGAAAACTAAGATCATGGCATTCGGTCCCATCACTTCATGGAAAATGGATGGGGAAACAGTGGAAACAGTGACAGACTTTATTTTCTTGAGTTCCAAAATCACTGCAGATGGTGACTGCAGCCATGAAATTAAATGATGCTTGCTCCTTGGAAGGAAAGTTATGACCAACCTAGATAGCATATTCAAAAGCAGAGACATTACTTTGCTAACAAAGGTCTGTCTAGTCAAAGCTATGACTTTTCCAGTAGTCATGTATGGATGTGAGAGTTGGACTATAAAGAAAGCTGAGCACCAAAGAAAATTGATGCTTTTGAACTGTGGTGCTGGAGAAGACTCTTGAGAGTCCCTTGGACTGCAAGGAGATCCAACCAGTCAATCCTGAAGGGAATCAGTGCTGAATATTCATTGGAAGGACTGATGCTGAAGCTGAAACTCCAATCCTTTGGTAACCCGATGCAAAGAACTAATTCAGTGGAAAAGACCCTGATGCTGGGAAAGACTGAAGCCAGGAGGAGAAGGGGACAACAGAGGATGAGATGGTTGCATGGCATCACCGACTCAATGGACATGAGTTTGAGCAAACTCCAGGAATTGGTGATGGGCAGGGAAGCCTGGCATGCTTCCAAGGGGTCACAAAGAGTTGAACATGACTGAGCTCTTGAACTGAACTAATCTGTTTTCAGTGTGAACCTAAATACCGAATCATCCCATCCACATGGCAAACTCAGAGTACTTCATCCTCCTTCAACTGGTCTTCTGAGATCTCCCATGGGGCCACAACCTGAATAAAGAATGGGCACTGGTATGCATTACTCATGCCCCTGGTCCTGCTTGGGCCCAATATTGTATTGGGCAGATGGTGACTGCAGCCATGAAAGTTTCTATTTTCTATCTGATAAGTTCTAGCCCCATCTAAATTATGACCTGCATGTCTGACAGAACCTAACTCAGTTCCAGACATTTGATCACTTGGTGCCCCATGGCCAAGCATTACTGGGCTCTCTATTAGCAAACTGTTTCTAAAAAGCATATAAGCACATATTTCTATGCTGAAACTGTCACCATCTTGCTCTAGCCTCCAGGGACCTGTGTTGTGATTCTCCATGAGGGTATTACCAAAAACTCCACTTTGCATGGCAAAGTTTTCTTACCACCAGCACAGAACCATAGGCTGTGCTAGATCATTGGTCCAAGCAGCACAGCTGTTTGTACTGCATCTTGGCTCTGGTACAGTGCCCTTTCTTGGGCCAGGCACCACCCAGAGTGTGAAGGGCTCCATATCGCCAGCTAGAAGGACTAGAGCAGCATTCCTAGGTGTCTAATGCTTTGCCTTCAGGACCCAGCAAGGTTTAACAGGTGGAAGGAAATAAGAGGCGAGGCAACTTTTCTTTTACATTGAAGCAGATATCCCAGATGGTCCTCACCCCTGAAACCCTAAAAGCTGCCTTGAAATGGCAGGTCCCTAAATCTTTATAGTGTTTATTGCCCATTCTCTGGAACACGTTAGACTTCCCAAAGCATCCAGCATCCTAGCCATCTCTTGCCCATCTTCTTTGATGACCAAAATGTCATCAATGCAATTGTTCATCAGACTATTTCACAACAGAGGCCAAGAAAGTTAACAGAGCCCTGAGACAAAACCATAAATTAATATTTTTGTCTCTCTTCCATAAATGTGTATTATTTCTAACCCTTACTTATAGTGGACATGGGGAAAAAAACACATTAACCAAATCAGTATTCTGTACCCGAGCCCTTAGTAACCTGCTCTAACAGTAACATCATCCAGCATCCTGCTTCCAGCACTGCAGGTATAATCAGGGCTGCAACTCGATTAAGACTGTGGTGATGGATGCTATAGTCAGCCTCGAGGACTCATTATATTTCTGGAGGTGTTAGACCAGTGAATCAAATGGAGATGTGATAGGAAGCAACATCCTAAATCCTTTAGGTCTTTAAAGCTGGCACTAATCTCTGCCTAAAGATGCAATATTGCTTTGATTTGTTTGTTATGAACTACCTTGGCCAGGGGATGAAGGTTCAGAGGTTTCCACTTGGCCTTCCCTACTATAGTGTCATCTTCTGGGCCTTCATATGATGGTTGCTCCAACTGCCAAGTACATCAATTCCAATACACACGTGGTTCAGGGGATGACCATAGGGCTTGTTCACAGATACAGTGGATTCACTCTGAGCCAGACTTTAGCCACGATTCCATTTATTACCCCTACTCCAACTAAGAAGAATTACAATGCTTTCAGTTTTCAAGTATTAATGTGAAATCAAGCCTGTGCCCAGATCCTTGAAATACATAGATATTCCCCTTTCATCAGTTTACAAATACCTGAGTAATAGCCATATATCCTATTGGGGAAGGAACATAGGAATCATAGAAATAGGATATACTTGCCACAGTGCTTCAAGTCCTTCCTCAGACCGGCTACCTCGTGGGCCAGTGGTTCCAGATATTAAAAACTGATTTGGGTCTGAGACTGAGCAAGGAATTGCTGACTTTTTATGCGGGCAAACACACTCAGATTTCTGCTTTGGGGGCTACAGATATTAAGAGACCCTGTAGTTGGCCACTGGTCTCTTCTGCACCTAAGGAAAGCGAAAGTCACTCAGTCGTGTCCAACTCTTTGTGAACCCAAGGACTATACAGTCCATGGAATTCTCCAGGCCAGAATACTGGAGTGGGTAGCCTTTCCCTTCTCCAGTTCTTCCCAACCCAGGGATTGAACCCAGGTCTCCCACACTGCAGGTGGATTCTTTACCAGCTGAGCCACAAGGGAAGCCCAAGAATACTGGAGTGGGTAGCCTATCGGGGATCTTCCTGACCCAGGAATCAAAGCAGGGTCTCCTGCATTGCAGGTGGATTCTTTACCAACTGAGCTATCAGGGAAGCTCACCATACTCTATTAGCCGTATCTATAATTCTATTAGCTATATCTGTAATTCTCTGTGAGTCAAGCCCCCTTTACTGCCCTTCCAACTTTCCAGCAGTTATCATAATTGTGACCTCCTGACTTCAAGCAGTTATATACCACCCTACCTCAATTACTTGGGCCCACTGTCCCTGATAATAATGAGCCAGCTTTGTGACACCCAGCTCCCTGCCCCCATGTCAGCCTTGGTCTACAGAGGAGAGCCACCAATGAACTTCTTAGTGAGTCTGCTGCACATCACACCAGCATATTCCTGATATCTTAGTGAAGGGTGTGTCCCCAGGCCTACCTCAGAGCATAACCCTCTGCTGGGTCTATCATGCACTAATTTTAGTATGTACTAATTATGCACTCATTTTAGTATGATGACATCTCTAAATCTCTTTTACTATCCTTTTTACCTGCCAGCATTTTCCTCAACACTTTTCCAGGGAAATTCAAGTATTTCCACTTCCCTCCCTAGCCATTATGGATGGAGGTTCATTGTATGGTACAGGAGGCAGTGACCAAAACCATCCCAAAGAAAAAGAAATGCAAGAAGGCAAAGCAGTTGTCTGAGGAGGCCTTACAAATAGCTGAGAAAAGAAGAGCGGTGAAAGGCAAAGGAGAAAAGGAAAGATATATCCAACTGAATGCAGAGTTCCAGAGAATAGCAAGGAGAGATAAGAAAGCCTTCTTAAATAAACAATGCAAAGAAACAGAGGAAAACAACAGAATGGGAGAGACTGGAGAGCTCTTTAAGAAAATTGGAGATATCAAGGGAACATTTCACACAAGGACAGGCACAAGAATGGACAGAAATGGACCTTATGGACTTAACAGAAGCAGAAGAGATTTAAGAAGAGATGGAAAGGATACACAGAAGAACTATACAAGAAAGGTCTTAATGACTTGGAAAACCACAATGGTGGGGTCACTCACCCAGAGCCAGACATTCTGGAGTGTGAGGTCAGTTGGGCCTTGACTGTGTGGATCACAGCAAACTGGAAAATCCTTAAGAATATGGGAAAAACACACCTGTCTCCTGAGAAACTTGTATGAGGATCAAGAGGCAAAAGTTAGAACCAGACACTGAACAACTGAGTGGTTATAAACTGGGACAGGAGTTTGACAAGGCTATACATTGTCACCCTGTTTATTTAACTTATGTGTGGAGGACAACACGTGAAATGCTGGGCTAGATAAATCACAAGCTGGAATCAAGATTGCCAGGAGAAATATCAACAACCTCAGATATGCAGATGATACCACTTTAATGGAAGAAATTGAAGAGGAACTAAGGAAGCCTTTTGACAAGGGTGAAAGAGGAGAGGTAAAAAGCTGGCTTAAAACTCAACATTCAAAAAACAAAGATAATGGCATCCAGTCCCATAACTTCATGGCAAACAGAAATGGGAAAAGTGGAAGCAGTGACATATTTTTTGTTCTTAGGTTCCAAAATCACTGCTGATGGTGACTGCAGACATGAAATTAAAAGACATTTCTCCTTGGAAGGAAAGCTATGACAAACCTACACAGCATATTAAAAAGCAAAGCTGTCACTTTGCCAAGAAAGATGTATATAGTCAAAGCTATGGGTTTTCCAACAGTCATGTACAGATGTGTGAGTTGGACCATAAAGAAGGCTGACAGCTGAAGAATGTATGCTTTTGAATTGTGGTCTGGAGAAGACTCTTGAGAGTCCCCTAGCTGCAAGGATATCAAACCAGTCAATCCTAAAGGAAATTAACCCTGAGTATCCATCCAAAGGACTGTTGCTGAAGCTGAAGCTCCCAGACTTTGCCCATCAGATGCAAAGAGCTGATTCATTGGAAAAGACCCTGATACTGGGAAAGATTGTAGGCAAAAGGAGAAGGGGGTGACAGAGATGATTGGATGGCATCACCAACTCAATGGACATGAATTTGAGCAAACTCCGGAAGTTAGTGGAGGACAGAAGAGCCTGGCGTGCCGCAGCCTATGTTGATGCAAAGAGTTAGATATGACTTAGTGACTGAACAACAACAGCCATTAGTTATCACTTCTGCCAGTCTCCTAAGTGTGAAAGTCACTCAGTCATGTCCAACTCTTTGTGACCTCCATGGACTATACAGTCCATGGAATTCTCCAAGCCAGAATACTGCAGTGGGTAGCCTTTCCCTTCTCTAGGGGATATTCCCAATCCAGGGATCAAATCCAGGTCCTCTGCATTGCAGGCAGATTCTTTACCAGCTGAGACACCAAGGAAGCCCAGTTTCCTAACAGCTGCTCTATCAGGGAGTTGGCTCTATTCCCTGAGGTCCTTGTTCCGTTGTTAATGTCCAAGTAACTTGGGAATAAACATAGTAGATTAACACCAGAGAAGTCAGGATCTAATCTTATTTCTGACTAGGTCAAATTTTCTCAGTCAAATTCCAAATTCCAAGGGTTAAACTTTCCACAAAATTGTCTCTAATATACCCAAGTCTGACATTCTATAACTTGCATGTATTCTCCTCGAGATACTAATGTTGTAATGATTGCTCTCTCTTCATATGACTACCAAGAAAAGGTTGCAAGGTGAAATGTAAACTATTACAAATATTTCAATATGTCCTGACACCAAAGTAGGAAGAAATAATTTAAATATCTGGTTGGTCAAAAAGTTCATTTGGGTTTTTTGTAACATGTTACAGAAAAATCCTAAAGAACTTTTTGGCCAATGCAATAGAATAAGAGCTACTTAAGCTTGAATTTTTGTTAAAAGTTAAGTATATTAAATAGTGTAAATTTTGTTGGGAAATGTGTTATCTTTTCAGAAAACAAATAAATGAAAGATATATTAAAAACTAACCATTAAAAAAAGAAAACCACAAGAGTTTCAAACTCAAATGCTTGCAAGGGGTATGCCTTTAATATAGACCTGTGATATTAGCTTCATATTGAAAAAAAAAAAGTAGGTGCTAAAATGCTTACCTAATATTTGAGCATAATAACTGCCTAGTTCCCTTGTTACACTGCCTTCTAAAGTATTTTGTGGTCATAACAAATACACCATAATCTGTTTAGTGATCCCTGATATGAAGCATAAAAGCATAATAAAATGCAGAAGATACATATATATGTATTTGTTTAGTTACCTGTATTTAAATATGCATGTGCACAGACACACACATACAAAATCATGATGTAGGAAAGACTTGTTTTAAGAGATAAAAATGGAAATTTCAGAAAAGGCTGCATTAACAGACTTCACTTTCTCAACATATAAAATTTCAAAACCCAAAAGACTATAAACAGAACTAAAAGACGTGACAAATGAGGAAACATTTATAGCATTTAAAACAATCTAAGGATTAACATACAATATATATTATAGTTTCAAAAATCAATAAGAAAAATACAAACAAGTTAGGAGGAAAAAAATATACAAATATGATAAACAAGTAACTTGAAAAAGGAAGGAAAATAGTACTAAAGAGATATAATTCTCCAGAGAATTAGGCCATATGAAACACCAATCACAAAAGGTTATGTACTGTATGACCCCATTTACATAACATTCTTAAAAATGACAGAAATACAGAAATGGAGAACAGATTAGTGGTTAACATAACAAAGGTTAAGTTGGTAAGGTAGAACTGGGAGTGGCTATAAAAGTGTAACAAGAAGAAATCTTAGATTGACAGAACATTCTGTATCTTGACTGAATTAATATCAATATCCTGATTGTGAAATTGTACTGTAACTTTATAAGACCTTACCATAGGGGGGAAATGGATAAAAGATGCATAGATCACTATTATTTCTTACAATTGCATGGGACTCTACAGCGCATCTCAAAATTAAAGTTTAATTGGAAACACACAGACCACAAAATCCCACAGTAAATAGGAACATGTGAATTAAAGCCACAGTTCACTGTTGAACAACAGGGATATGAACTGCACAGGTCCACTTATATTCAGATTTTTTTCAAGTGTGAAAAGTAAAAATGCCAGTTGCTCTGTCATATCCAACTCTGCAACTCCATGGACTGTAGCCCACCAGTCCTCTGTCCATGGGATTCTCCAGGCAAGAATACTGGAGTGGGTAGCCACTTCCCTCTCCAGGGTATCTTTCCAACCTAGGTAACCAACCTGTGTCTCCTGTGTCACCTGCATTGGCAGGCAGATCTGTTACCATCTGAGGCACCAGGGAGGCCCTTTTGCAAGTGTACAGATGTGGAATTGTGGGTATGAAGGAACCACTGATAGAGAGGAAGGTCAACTATAAGTTATATGGATTTTCCACTGTGTGGACAGTCGGCTCCCTAACCCTCGTATTGTTCAAGGGTCAGACATGTACTGAGACAGCATTTTAGCCAAAACAGATTGGCAAAAATAATAAAGGTTGATAATAACACAAGTTAGAGAAGGAATGAGAAAACATTTACCATAAGTACTCTTCTGGCAGTAATATAAATTGGTATGCCATTTTTTGGAGTATGTTTTAGAACATCTATTTTAAAAATTAAATAAGCATACATTTGGACACAATTATTCTACTTCTTTGGAGAAGGAAATGGCAACCCACTCCAGTATTCTTGCCTAGAGAATCCCATGGACAGAGGAGCCCATAGGGTCGCACAGAGTCAGACATGACTGAAGCGACTTAGCATGCATGCATTGGAGAAGGAAATGGCAACCCACTCCAGTGTTCTTGCCTGGAGAAACCCAGGAATGGAGGAGCCTGGTGGGCTGCCGTCTATGGGGTCGGACAGAGTCGGACATGACTGAAGCGACTTAGCAGCAGCATTCTGGTACTTCTTTGTATTTAGCCAGGAAATAAGGAAGAAAAGAAGTGAGAGAAGGGGAGTGGGAGGGAAGGAGAGAAAAAAAGGGAGAAAAGAAGAGAGAGAAAGAAAAAGAAAGGAAGCACATGTCGATAGTCATCATAACATTACAAATACTGATTTCAGTTCTAAAACTTGTGAGGCTAGTACGATTCCAAACATCTTACATATATCAACTTATTCAACACAAAACAATGGCTCATTTTTGTGTCAGGAAACTGAGGCACAGTGGTAAGCAACTTGCCCTAACTCAGTAAGCAGCAGAGCTGACGGCATAGTCTCTGTTCCTAACAGCCACCCAGAGTTGCCTCTAGACACCCGTAATAGCAAACTAGAGATTTTAAATGTCCGCCAAGAGAGGCATAATTAAACAATGGAAATGTATACTGTGGAGTATAGAAATTGTCAGTGTGTTCAATGAAATTATATTTGTAAAATAATGAAGTATGACATATTTGTAGGAGGAAACTTCACAAAATAAAACTATATTGCACACACATGCGTGCACACACACACACACACACACTTGAATATCCCAAAGGTAAGTAACAATATGGTAACAGTAGTTGCCTTAGGGGAGGAGACTGAAATTTCCAATGATGTTCAAAAGTAACTTTGATTTTATCTATATTGCATGAATCTCTTTACCAGAAAGGATTCATAAATTACTAGTTGACTTTAAAATACTTAAATAGTACTATCAATTTGGATGACTTATTTGTGCAGGCTGCAGGAATGCCCCTGCTTACCTCTAATATATTTCTTGACTCAAATTTATATCATATAACATGCTTTACTGCACCTACTATACAATTAGATAGTTTCTCCCATACACTGCAAACAGCTCCAGCCTCTGACATGCACAGCCGTGTTACAGGAACCAGGAATTAGCAGCATCGGTGGTCCTGGAGTGTAGCATCCCAGATTATGGATCCTTTCTGGAAGGAGTTAATACCACATCCAGTCATCTCCTTCCATGGTTCAGGACCAATCATTCTTTGTAGAAAGAAACAGGATCAGAGTGTTGCTGAAGCTCAGAAGTTTCCACTCTGAACCTCTCATCTTGGCAGGACCCAAATCTGTTTGATCCACTCAACCTACAGAAACAGAAGCCCATGACTTCAGACTAAGAAAAAGGACTTAGTATTTTTGTGAGGCATTATTATAATGCTCATGGCATACCCATGAAGGACAGTAAGAAAAAGCAAAGGACAAGATCCTATTTCCCCACAAATAAAACAAGAAATGCTAACTAAGAGGAAGTGAAGAAAGCGTGTGAAAAGAATATAGTTGAATTATCCAAATGAAAAAGAAAACTCACATCCCCTTGTTCACTGGATTTCATACTGATAATTAATTCAGTAAGCAAGTAAGCTACAGAACACACTGTGTGGTGTGATTTTCTTCCAGAACTTTATACACCAGCTTCTAAATAAAAAGTGTAATAAAAAAAATACACATAAATGTTAAGACTAGCTCCAGCTTATAGACTACCTTTTATAAGTCAGTATATTACACAGTAATCACCTTTACAGGTATTTCTAATTTTCTTTGAATTCTCAGAACAACTTTATAAAGTAGCATTTTTATCTTTCTTTACAAAAGAATTTCAGGCTTTCCTGCTGCTTCAGACAGTAAAGAATTTGCCTGCAAGGCAGGAGACCTTGGTTTCATCCCTGAGTTGGAAAAATCCCCTGGAGAAGGGAATGGCTATTGTTGCAGTTCAGTCTCCCAGTCGTGTCTGACTCTCAGTGACCCCATGGACTGCAGCATGCCAGGCCTCCCTGACCCTCACCATCTCTCAGAGTTAGCCCAAGTTCACGCCCATTCCATCAGTGATGCTGTACAGCCACCTCATCCTCTGACACCCTCTTCTCCTTCTGCCTTCAATCTTTCCTAGCCTCAAGCTCTTTTCCAGTGAGTCAGCTGTTCACATCAGGTGGCCAAAATATTGGAGCTTCAGCTTCGGAATGGCTACCCACTCTAGTATTCTTACCTGGAGAATCCCATGGACAGAGGAGCCTGGTGGGCTATAGACCATGGGGTCACAAAGAATCAGACAACACTGAGTGACTAACACTTTTGTTTTTACAAAGGACTTGAGCTCACTGTGAAGAAAGCTGAGCCCCAAAGAATTGATGCTTTTGAACTGTGGTGTTGGAGAAGACTCTTGAGAGTCCCTTGGACTGCAAGGAGATCCAACCAGTCCATTCTGAAGGAGATCAGCCCTGGGATTTCTTTGGAAGGAATGATGCTAAAGCTGAAACTCCAGTACTTTGGCCACCTCATGCGAAGAGTTGACTCATTGGAAAAGACTCTGATGCTGGAAGGGATTGGGGGCAGGAGGAGAAAGGGATGACAGAGGATGAGATAGCTGGATGGCATCACTGACTCGAAGGACATGAGTCTGAGTGAACTCCGGGAGTTGGTGATGGACAGGGAGGCCTGGCGTGCTGCGATTCATGGGGTCACAAAGAGTCAGACACGACTGAGTGACTGAACTGAACTGACTGACTGAGCTCACTGTAACTGATTTATTAATTAAGAATAATAGAAATAATCTACTAACGAATCATCTTTTAGCCATTGTATTGAATGTTTTACAAATGTATTTGTGTGTGCATGCTAAATTGATTCGGTTGTGTCCAACTCTTTGTGACCCTATAGACCATAGCCTGCCAAACTCCTCTGTCCATGGGATTCTCCAGGCAAGAACAGAGGAGTGGGTTGCCATTTCCTCCTCCAGGGGATCGTCCCAACCCAGGGACTGAACACATGTCTCTTATTTCTCATGTGTTGGGAGGTGGATCCTTTACCACTAGCGCCATCTGGGAAGCCCCAAGGTATGTGTAGCAGGCATAAATTATATTTCATAACACTAGGGTAAAAAATGGTCCATTTATTTCTCTTAGTTACATTTTCTCTGAAGTGAAAGTGAAAGTGAAGTCACTCAGTCGTGTCCCACTCTTTGCGACCCCATGGACTGCAGCCTGCCAGGCTCCTCTGTCCATGGGATTTTCCAGGCAAGAATACTGGAGTGGGCTGCCATTTCCTTCTCCAGGGGATCTTCCCAACCCAGGGATCAAACCCAGCTCTCCTGCATTGTAGGCAGATGTTTTTACCATCTGAGCCACCAGGGAAGTCTTTATTGGAGGAAAATTCAATTTCCATTAGAGGAGAAGTGAGAGTTGGGAGAACCTTTTACCCCTCTAATGATATATAAGAATCTGAGGTCTTTACCTGGGCTTCCCTGTTGGCTCAGACCATAAAGAATCCACTTGCAATGTGGGAGACCTGGGTTTGATCACTGGATGGGGAAGATCCCCTGGAGGAGGGCATGGCAACCCACTCCAGTATTCTTGCCTGGAGAATCCCATGGACAGAGGAGCCGGCCTGGCAGACCTCAGACCATGGGTTGAAAAGAGCTGGATAGGACTGAGCAACTAACCTTTCACTTTCACTAATGGATCAGTTAGTTTCACCGGCGCCTCCTCTCTACATTCACAATGCAGAAAACTCTGTTACAATTCCTGAACACAAGAACCTCATGGTATGTTCCTAGAAAGTAACACACCTAGCAGCTGCTTAGCACTTGTGAAAGAACAAAAGTGAAGTCGCTGAGTCATGTCCAACTCTTTGCGACCCCACGGACTGTAGCCTCCCAGGCTCCTCCATCCATGGGATTTTCCAGGCAAGAATACTATAGTGGGTTGCCATTTCCTTCTCCCAACCTAAAAAATGAAAAGGGAAAAAACAGGGCAGAAGGCAAAGAAATGCCAAGTAGAAACACAATTTCAGCACAAAAATATTCTGAGTAACCACTACTGATTTTTTTTCTTTAGCAAAGTCTAACCTTAAAATGCATTCTCAGTAATTCCCTAGATGATGATGAAAATAGATCCTCTGCCTGGCTGTACTCTCTCTTACACTTGCTGGCTTTCTATCTTTCTTCTACGATCTTAGCAGTAACTTCCCAAGATGTCGCCCTGCTTTGGTGTATTTTAACAGAAGCACCAGTCATGTTTTTATCATGCTTTTAGAGAGCATATTAGAAAACATCAGGCCTGTACATTACCCTGTATGCATATACAAGCCTATATGTATTACCCAATATATATATTTTGGGGATGTTTTATGTAAATCTGCATTAAATTAAGCATTATAAACATGCTACGGGGCTTATTTATAGGACTTTATAGGAAATATCTCTTAGCAGCACAAAGAATCTCTCTTTCACATGAATAATCAAATTTTATCCTGTTGCATGCTTTGCTGTCTCATGTATCAGAATTTCACAACATGGTGCTCATTGGTGCAACTGAGTACAGAGAAGGGAACAAGTTGTCAAAATCCTGCAACCAGGGAAAGAAAGGGGAGGACTTGGGGAAAAGTAAGTGAGCTTAGAACTCAGAGTCCATGAGTTTCCTCTACAGTGTCATCTACCAAGGGCATTTAGAGGTCATCTTGTGAGGCATGCTTTTATTACTATTACTTGTTCTAGAGACCAAGATCAGCTTTCCCCTTTCTTGGTGCCATCAAAAGAAAGAACTGTCTCTTCTCTTTGCAAAGATTTTACTGATAGATATACATTTAACTTGAGGCAACACATAATTATGTCTCCCTTCTTACAGGAAAGATACTTCACGTTGGAATTAGGATCCCACAGTGCATGAGACATAGTACCTGTCACCACAGGGGCCAGGAAAGAAAAGAAAACAGAAATCAGACTAAGGAGAGCTACAGTGAATTTAAGTACATTCATGTCTTGAGTAATTGGAAACATAAAGATGAATAAGAAACAACACTTGCCCCCAAAAGGTTCACAGCCCAGGGAGGGAGGCAGATACACAAACAGGTTATTTCAGCACAGCGCTGTGTTGTAATAAGTACTTAACTACCTCACTAAGTTACCCAACCAAAGACACTTACCGCTGTAGGATGGAAATGACAAGTTATGATCTACAATTTTCTTGGTGCCAACATCCCATCAGTTCCTATCCAACTTAAAAAGCCTTTTCTTTTTCCTAAATGGCCTGCCTTGTGTCACATATGGCAGAAAAGCTTTTGTTGAGAGCAGCCAGGAAGCTTCTCAGAAATGTGTGTGTGTGTGTGTGTGTGTGTGTGTGTTTCAGTGAGTCATTATTATGCCATTCCAAAGACAGGACATAATAGATTCATTTCTTCTAATGGATAGTGTACAGTTTAAAGATGGTTTATTAACTTCCATCTTATGATACACAAGAGCTATTTGGGTACATAACTTACCTCGCTGGTCCATAGTCTGACCCGTAGACCTCAGCAGCACTTTTTCCCCACATTTTTGACTAAATAGAAGTTACTGTGCAGTTACAACCCTGTTACATATGATGTTAATAAATGTGCTTCACTGACTGTCCACTCTTTTAAGTAACTCTGCTAACCTGGACACATTATGTGAGATTTATAGTGCTGCATAAAGTCTGAGGGGAACGCAGGGAAATGGCTTTATAGATAGAATTAGACTGGCTATCTCTCTCACATTTCAGACACAGCAGGAGAAGAGCTGTTCAGAGGCACTTGGAAAGGATGAGGGAGGGAAAAAATAATAAAAAAGATTTTGAGGAAAATCTATGCTGTTTTGCCAATATGGCTGATTGTAGATTAGGCTTTGGTTGTTAAAAAAACAAAAAATCCCTTCTTGTCTTTATGAAGAAGGGAAAAATAAGCACCAGTGAAACTTAACATTTTGTGCCCATTAGTCAAGTTGCAAACCTATTTTGAAACTCCAGTTAGAGAACTAAAACATAGTACTAAGTTGTTGAATAAATATTTGTTAAATAAATTATAAACTGTAAAGTTCCTGAAGTCTGGAATCATTGCTCTCTCTCTCTCTCCTGCATCCAGAAGGACGCTCAGCACTAATTATTTACTTCATGAACCAATGACATAAATAGCAGTATGTCTTACCATTCACTAGTACTGAACAGATACCAATCCAGCCCTTTGTCTGCTCCTGAGAGGTAGCGAGGAATATTTTATTGTTATTTCACGAGTTAAAGAGCTTGAGGTAAAAGTAAGTAAACTGGTTTGGATGCTTCCACATAACAAATGATTAAAATGAGAGGAACAGAATCCCCGGGATTCAACAATGGGATAAACAAGATGGCAGCCGACATAGTTAAGAGTGAGATGACCATTCCCTCCTGGCTCAGTCGGTAAAGACTCAGCCTGCAATGCAGGAGACCCAGGTTCAATCCCTGGGTCAGGAAGATGCCCTGAAGAAGGAAATAGCAATCCACTCCAGTATTCTGCCCGGAGAATTACATGGACAGAGAAGCCTGGTGGGCTACAGTCCACGGGGTCACAAAGAGCTGGACACGAGACTGAGTGACTGACACTTAAGATAACAGTCAAGGACTCCAAATTCCAGCCTGGTGCCATATCGTGTAAACATGAGTTAGGGATGCTGGAGAATAATATTATTCCTTAATTACTTCCCCTGGAGCTTCAGGTCTTTGAATTATGCTCTCTCCAAAGCTACAATGCTTTTTTATCTCCCAAAGGTATACTCTACGTTCCAGTCTGCACTTGTGATGCTTCTGTTTTCATCATATCCTCATCTCCTCACATCTGCCATAGTTCCCATGTATGCCCAGTTTGATTTTTTAACTATAATGCAATGAAAAAAAAAAGATTCATATGTACAGCATACTCATAATTTAAGTCAGATATGGCTATTCAAGTTTTCAATGCCTTTCATAGCCTGAAATGTATGCACAATGCCAACTCAAAGTTAGAACATCTTATACAACCATATTTTTCTTACTTGTTGCCTACACAATTAGTCCTACAGTTTGCAAACACTTGTGACAAAATGGTGCTCACTTTAGCCAGAATATCCCTTTGTCCACTTCTCACGCCCTGGAATGCCTTTTCTGCTACTGTGCACCTTCTTCTTAGTCCTCTTCTGCTTTTCAGGATGCTTTGTCTGAACTAGACCAGATGGGAAAAGATTCAGCTCAAGTGTCCAGATTTACTGCAACCTTCAATGTTTTCCTTTGTGATACAAGTAGCATCTCATATCAGTTAGTTTTGCTGCATAACGCGAAAAGCTGACTCATTTGAAAAGACCCTGATGCTTGGAAAGATTGAGGGTGGGAGGAGAAGGGGACGACAGAGGATGAGATGGTTGGATAGCATCACCGACTCAATGGACATGAATGTAGGTGAACTCCAGGAGTTGGTGATGGACAGGGAGGCCTGGTGTGCTGCGGTTCATGGGGTCGCAAAGAGTCAGACATGACTGAGTGACTGAACTGAACTAAAACCACTCCAGAATACAGTAGTTTAAAATAATTATTTAATTGCTCATGATTTTGTGGGCTGGCTATTTGAGCAAGGCTCACCTGGGATGACTCATCTCTGCCTCAGATAATGTCAGCTGGCCTGAAACTCAGGTGGTCAAGCTGAGAAGTCTGGGGATCTGGGGCCTCTTCTCATATAGTCTCATAATCCACCATGGGAACAAAGGCTTCATGTAGAATCCAAGAATTTCCTAACAAAAGTGAATGCTACAAAACCCCCATGGCCGTCTAACCTTAGAAACTGCCCAATATCTCTTCTGACACATTTTATTGGTTAAAAGAAGCCACAGACACTTCAGATTCAAGGATGAAAAAAACAGACTTATTTTTTTGATGGGGGAGGGGTGAGGGATGCAAGTAATTGATGAGTGGTCTTTATTTTTTACTATTTGTTACACATTTGGATTTTTCTTTAAAAAATCTAAAAGCTTTAAGCACAATTAAAAACAGCAAAAAAAATTTACCAAATAACTGCTACAATTTATTTAATGCCAGTGCCAAGCATTAAACACTTCATATAATACATAGTATTTCATTCTTACACAATGAAATAAATACAAGCCTGGCAAAGTATGGCCTATGGGCCAAAGCCAGCCTGCTGCCTGCACCTGTTTTTGTACAGCCTGCAAGTGAAGAATGTTTTTTATGTTTTTAAATAGTTGAGGGGGAAAATTCAAACAGAAAATAACATTTCACGACACATTAAAACTATATGAAGTTCAAATTCCAGTGCCTATAAATAAAGTTTACTGGGGACATACTGTGGCCATTTGATTATATATTATCTATTTCTGCATTTATACTACCACAGCAGAATTGAATAGTCACAACATGGACCTAAATACTAAATATTAAAATAACTACTACCTACTCCTTTACAAAAAGTTTGCTGATCTCTGAAATAGATACTATTGATACTATTATCTCCCTGACACTAATAGGAAACCAAATCTGTAAAAACCTGAACACCTCAGAGATAGAATTTAACTCAGATCTGCATGACTCACTCATACTCTACTCCTAGAAAAATGACAATAACCGCCATTTGTTGGGTGCATGCCTGTGTCGTGATTCCTAATCCTTACAAGAGCCATATGTGGAGGCTTGAACCCCTCCACACCCTTTTTCAAGTAAAAAATTGCATCCTTTGGGGAGTGATTTGGAGACCTTTGCTCTATGGTCTGCTTCTCCTCGTGTGTGCGTGTAAGTTGCTCAGTTGTGTCTGACTCCCTGCAACCCTTGGACCATAGCCCACCAGGCTCCTCTGTCCATGGGATTCTCCAGGCAAGAATACTAGGGTGAATTGCCATGCCCTCCTCCAGGGGATCTTCCTGACCCAAAGATCAACCCGTGTCTCTTAGATCTCTTGCATTGGCAGGTGGATTCTTTATCTACTAAGCCTCCTCTGTGTACTTCTGAAACTGAGGGGATATATCTCTGGACATCAGATGACCAGGCAGTTGTAAAAGGACTTCTGTTCTTGGCTTACAAGAAACTTCGACAGTTTGAAGAGGTTAAAGTCTCCATTAAACTTGTCATATTGTACTAGTTTAAAGCCTTTAGGTACACCGACCCTTCTTTCCACAAGCAATTGCCCAAAGGCATCTGTGTTTGGAACACATGCAGGCAGGCTGCTGTAAGTGCCCATTAGTCTCCAAACCTGAAGTGCCCCCAGAATGAGTTACAGTGAGAAACACGTACTGCCGCAAATGAAAAATAGCAAAATACATCAAGAGTTCAAAAGGTGGGAGTTGAACAAGATGATCCCATTTCATGCTACATTAATATGTCACTCTAATTTTATGTAAGAATGAGCCTTTATACTTCCCATGCAGAAGTCTGAAATATGTAGGTATCCAAGGAAGGGTCAATCTATTTCATAACTGGGGAGAGGGTAGGTACAGCTTCAGTGTAGGAAACTGTGCCGAGTTTTCAGGCCAATGAATAATAAGAAAAAGAGACCGAAAGGGAAGAGGAAGGGAGAAGAGAGTGAAGGAAGGAAGGGAGGGAAGAAGGATTGAAGAAGAAAAGGAGGGAGAAAGGAAGAGAAGACAAAGAATGAAACCCCTGCCCCATTCTAGCCTCAGCAGATTTATATCCACAAGCAGCAAGCCTGCCTTTGTTCTCCTGGAGAGAATACATGGCTTGATTAAGAGCCTGGGTGCTAGAATTAGACAGTCTGAAGTTTCTGTCTTGGTTCTGCTACTTACCAGCCATGGGGGTCCTGGTCCAGGACAGGATTTAGACTGTCTGTATGACAGTTTCCCCATACATATATGGTAATAACAATATTATCTACACCTAGAGTTACCACAAGAATCCAATTAAGATAATTCATGAAAAGTGCTTAGAATGGTGCCTAGTACATAGCAATAAACTTTGAGCTATTACCATTCTAATAATTTCAGATCAAGTATAAGGAAATTGCAAATCATCCCAGGTCTTAGTGTCAAAATTAGCATCATTTCACATAGTCATCAAATTGTCTCATCAACAATTCTCAAGAGGAAATAGCTTTCTGGGTCTATGTCTCCTCCCCTTCTGCAAGTACTTCATCCATATATGATCAATTTATTTCACACTAAATCCCACAAAAAGAACTGTGTTGCGATCCAAATTCTATGCACTTCATCAGCCTGTAACTGCAAACCAGAGCTACATTTTCTTACAATGACCAATTTCTCCTAGTGCCAGTCCCCGTTACTCTAATTGCCAGAAATTAATTTCCCCTCAAAGAACCCCCCCTTCCTTCTTAGAGACCTTAAAGGGACATATCCTAGTTTGTGAGGCACACCCACCACAACATCCATGTCTCTTTCTGCTTCCCCTTAGTCCATGTTCCTGCCTGAGGAGACATCTGGGGAGGTCTTAGTTCCCTGGAGTCCATATCCATCATGTGAAGCCTTATATACAAGCACACGGTCATGTCTCTATATCCCTCAAAGCTCACTTCTTTGGTGGACATTCATTTGTTGATGATGCTGGCTTCCACCTCTAGGAACAGTAGCTCCTAGGCCTTTGGTGAGCCATGTCTCCATCACCATCAATCTGGGTAGTTTGGCTGCATGACTATGATACCAGCACGTGACCCCTTTCAGAGTAGTTAAGAGTCAGACCCAACACTTTTGTAATAACCCTAGATGAAAATAAGGGATTAAAAGAAAAATCTAAAAGTGCTGGCAGCCACCCTGCCATCACCGAGAAGTCAAACTAAGACATCTGAGTAGACATTCAATACAGAAAAGAGCCAGGTTGGAGGGATAGAGAGATATCAAGCAGTGATGACCTCATTTGAGCCTCTGGATCCAACTATGCCTGCAGCCAGAAGATACAGTCCTAAATACTTCTATTATGAGACCTAATACACGTATTTTTTTTGCTTTCATCAATTTAGGGTAACTTTTACTGTTATCTGAAACTGAAAGCATTCTGAATAATAATTCTTATAATTTTTGGAGTGCCAGAGTCTTTCTGGGCTTCATACAGAAATGAGGAAGACGGGCTTCCTTCTAAACTCTTTGCCAAATTTAGTTATTAGGCCTTGATAAAGTTCTGCCTATGCTTAGAGTCTCACAAAAAATCTGATCACATTTTAGTCCTAATTATCCTATCCACAGAATTTCAAAGCCAACCCAGGTGTCCTGACACAAAATAGACACTTAAACATCATTCTGTCCCCTTCTGTTGGTCTACCCACCCCCCCCAAAAAAATTATGCCTTTTTTAGTTCAGTCGCTCAGTCATATCCGACTGTTTGTGACCCCATGGACTGCAGTAGGTCAGGCTTCTCTGTCCATCACCAACTCCCAGAGCTTACTAAAACTCATGCCCAAAGAGTCAGTGATGCCATCCAACCATCTCATCCTCTGTCGTCCCCTTCTCCTACCGCCTTCAATCTTTCCCAGAATCAGGGTTTTTTCCAATGAGTCAGTTCTTTGCATCAGGTGGCCAAAGGACTGGAGTTTCAGCTTCAGCATCAGTCCTTCCAGTGAATATTCAGGACTGATTTCTTTTAGAATGGACTGGTTGGATCTCCTTGCAGTCCAAGAGACTCTTAAGAGTCTTCTCCAACACCACAGTTCAAAAGCATCAATTTTTCAGCACTCAGCTTTCTTTATAGTCCAACTCTCACATCCATACATGACTACTGTAAAAATCATAGCTTTGACTAGACGGACCTTTTATGGCAAAGTAATGTCTCTGCTTTTGAATATGCTGTCTAGATTGGTCATAGCTTTTCTTCCAAGGAGCAAGCGTCTTTTAATTTCATGGCTGCAGTCACCATCTGCAGTGATCTTGGAGCCCAAAAAAATAAAGTCTGTCACTGTTTCCATTGTTTCCCCATCTATTTGCTATGAAGAGATGGGACTGGATGCCATGATCTTCGTTTTCTGAATGTTGACTTTTTTTTTTAATTTTATTTTATTTTTAAACTTTACATAATTGTATTAGTTTTACCAAATATCAAAATGAATCCGCCACAGGTATACATGTGTTCCCCATCCTGAACCCTCCTCCCTCCTCCCTCCCCATTCCATCCCTCTGGGTCGTCCCAGTGCACCAGCCCCAAGCATCCAGTATCGTGCATCGAACCTGGACTGGCGACTCGTTTCATACATGATAGTATACATGTTTCAATGCCATTCTCCCAAATCTTCCCACCCTCTCCCTCTCTCACAGAGTCCATAAGACTGTTCTATACATCAGTGTCTCTTTTGCTGTCTCGTACACAGGGTTATTGTTACCATCTTTCTAAATTCCATATATATGCGTTAGTATACTGTATTGGTGTTTTTCTTTCTGGCTTACTTCACTCTGTATAATAGGCTCCAGTTTCATCCACCTCATTAGAACTGATTCAAATGTATTCTTTTTAATGGCTGAGTAATACTCCATTGTGTATATGTACCACAGCTTTCTTATCCATTCATCTGCTGATGGACATCTAGGTTGCTTCCATGTCCTGGCTATTATAAACAGTGCTGCGATGAACACTGGGGTACCGTGTCTCTTTCCCTTCTGGTTTCCTCAGTGTGTATGCCCAGCAGTGGGATTGCTGGATCATAAGGCAGTTCTATTTCCAGTTTTTTAAGGAATCTCCACACTGTTCTCCATAGTGGCTGTACTAGTTTGCATTCCCACCAACAGTGTAAGAGGGTTCCCTTTTCTCCACACCCTCTCCAGCATTTATTACTTGTAGACTTTTGGATCACAGCCATTCTGACTGGTGTGAAATGGTACCTCATAGTGGTTTTGATTTGCATTTCTCTGATACTGAGTGATGTTGAGTATCTTTTCATGTGTTTGTTAGCCATCTGTATGTCTTCTTTGGAGAAATGTCTATTTAGTTCTTTGGCCCATTTTTTGATTAGGTCATTTATTTTTCTGGAGTTGAGCTGTAGGAGTTGCTTGTATATTCTTGCAATCCCTATCAAGCTACCAACAGCATTCTTCACAGAGCTAGAACAAATAATTTCACAATTTGTATGGAAATACAAAAAACCTCGAATAGCCAAAGCTATCTTGAGAAAGAAGAATGGAACTGGAGGAATCAACCTACCTGACTTCAGGCTCTACTACAAAGCCACAGTTATCAAGACAGTATGGTACTGGCACAAAGACAGAAATATAGGTCAATGGAACAAAATAGAAAGCCCAGAGATAAATCCACGCACATATGGACACCTTATCTTTGACAAAGGAGGCAAGAATATACAATGGATTAAAGACAATCTCTTTAACAAGTGGTGCTGGGAAATCTGGTCAACCACTTGTAAAAGAATGAAACTAGAACACTTTCTTACACCATACACAAAAATAAACTCAAAATGGTTTAAAGATCTAAACGTAAGACCAGAAACTATAAAACTCCTAGAGGAGAACATAGGCAAAACAGTCTCTGACATACATCACAGCAGGATCCTCTATGACCCACCTCCCAGAATATTGGAAATAAAAGCAAAAATAAACAAATGGGACCTAATTAACCTTAAAAGCTTCTGCACATCAAAGGAAACTATTAGCAAGGTGAAAAGACAGCCTTCAGAATTGGAGAAGATAATAGCGAATGTTGATTTTTAAGCCAACTTTTTCACTCTCCTCTTTCACTTTCATCAAGAGGCTTTTTAGTTCTTCTTCGTTGATAGATACAGTGCCTGATGAACTACGGAATGAGGTTCATGACATTGTACAGGAGACAGAGATCAAGACCATTCCCATGGAAAAGAAATGCAAACAAGCAAAATGGCTGTCCGGGGAGGCCTTACAAATAGCTGTGAAAAGAAGAGAAGCAAAAAGCAAAGGAGAAAAGGAAAGATATAAGCATCTGAATGCAGAGTTCCAAAGAATAGCAAGAAGAGATAAGAAAGCCTTCTTCAGCGATCAATGCAAAGAAATAGAGGAAAACAACAGAATGGGAAAGACTAGGGATCTCTTCAAGAAAATCAGAGATACCAAAGGAACATTTTATGCAAAGATAGGCTCAATAAAGGACAGAAATGGTATGGACCTAACAGAAGCAGAAGATATTAAGAAAAGATGGCAAGAATATACAGAAGAACTGTACAAAAAAGATCTTCAGGACCCAGATAATCATGATGGTGTGATCACTGACCTAGAGCCAGACATCCTGGAATATGAAGTCAAGTGGGCCTTAGAAAGCATCACTACGAACAAAGCTAGTGGAGGTGATGGAATTCCAGTTGAGCTATTCCAAATCCTGAAAGATGATGCTGTGAAAGTGCTGCACTCAATATGCCAGCAAATTGCAAAAACTCAGCAGTGGCCACAGGACTGGAAAAGGTCAGTTTTCATTCCAATCCCAAAGAAAGGCAATGCCAAAGAATGCTCAAACTACCGCACAATTGCACTCATCTCACACGCTAGTAAAGTAATGCTCAAAATTCTCCAAGCCAGGCTTCAGCAATATGTGAACTGTGAACTTCCTGATGTTCAAGCTGGTTTTAGAAAAGGCAGAGGAACCAGAGATCAAATTGCCAACATCCGCTGAATCATGGAAAAAGCAAGAGAGTTCCAGAAAAACATCTATTTCTGCTTTACTGACTATGCCAAAGCCTTTGACTGTGTGGATCACAATCAACTGTGGAAAATTCTTCAAGAGATGGGAATACCAGACCACCTGATCTGCCTCTTGAGAAATGTGTATGCAGGTCAGGAAGCAACAGTTAGAACTGGACATGGAACAACAGACTGGTTCCAAATAGGAAAAGGAGTTCATCAAGGCTGTATATTGTCACCCTGTTTATTTAACTTATATGCAGAGTACATCATGAGAAACATAGGACTGGAAGAAACACAAGCTTGAATCAAGATTGCCAGGAGAAATATCAATAACCTCAGATATGCAGATGACACCACCCTTATGGCAGAAAGTGAAGAGGAACTCAAAAGCCTCTTGATGAAAGTGAAAGTGGAGAGTGAAAAATTTGGCTTAAAGCTCAACATTCAGAAAACGAAGATCATGGCATCCAGTCCCACCACTTCATGGGAAATAGATGGGGAAACAGTGGAAACAGTGTCAGACTTTATTTTTCTGGGCTCCTAAATCACTACAGATGGTGACTGCAGCCATGAAATTAAAAGACACTTACTCCTTGGAAGGAAAGTTATGACCAACCTAGATAGCATATTCAAAAGCAGAGACGTTACTTTGCCAACAAAGGTTCATCTAGTCAAGGCTATGGTTTTTCCTGTGGTCATGTATGGATGTGAGAGTTGGACTGTGAAGAAGGCTGAGCGCCGAAGAATTGATGCTTTTGAACTGTGGTGTTGGAGAAGACTCTTGAGAGTTCCTTGGACTGCAAGGAGATCCAACCAGTCCATTCTGAAGGAGATCAGCCCTGGGATTTCTTTGGAAGGAATGATGCTAAAGCTGAAACTCCAGTACTTTGGCCACCTCATGTGAAGAGTTGACTCATTGGAAAAGACTCTGATGCTGGGAGGGATTGGGGGCAAGAGGAGAAGGGAACGACAGAGGATGAGATGGCTGGACGGCATCACTTACTTGATGGATGTGAGTCTAAATGAACTCCGGGAGTTGGTGATGGACAGGGAGGCATGGCGTGCTGCGATTCATGGGGTCTCAAAGAGTCGGACATGACTGAGCGACTGATCTGATCTGATCTGATCTGCCATAAAGGTGGTGTCATCTGCATGTCTGAGGTTATTGATATTTCTTCCGGCAATCTTGATTCCAGCTTATGCTTCATCCATCCTAGCATTTAGCATGATGTACTCGGCATATAAATTAAATAAGCAGGGTGAAAATATACAGCCTTGATGTACTCCTTTTCCAATTTGGAACCCATTTGTTTTTCCATGTCCAGTTCTAACTGTTGCTTCTTGACCTGCATACAGATTTCTCAGGAGACAGATCAAGTGGTCTGGTATTCCCATCTCTTTAAGAATTTTCCACAGTTTGTTGTGATCCACACAGTCAAAGGCTTTGGCATAGTCAGAAGTAGATGTTTTTCTGGAACTCTCTTGCTTTTTCAATGATCCAATGGATGTTGGCAATTTGATCTACCTTCCTGATCAGTTATAAAACAGAACCTGCTATACATCTCAATGGTTAGAAATAGATATACAGGAAAGAGAATCATGAATGGTTATTATTTAGCCTGTCAGAAATGTCCTGGTATACACATCATTGCATATCTGTATGAACTGCCATTTTTTGCATGATTATCACGCACTAAGATTATGTACCTCATGTTTTAAAAGAGGATTGGTCATAACCTTGGATCCCCAACCTCACATTTCCTATAAAGTCCAATATTAAAACGGATTCTCTTACTACTTGGTTTTAGACACATAGCTTCCTCTGGGGAAGAAAGAATAGAGAATTCAACTTAATTATCATAGCTAGAAAGACTTGATTAAACATGACGCAGTCACAAGCTGTCATTCAAGACAAATCTGTACCAATGTTTAAATCACCTAGTCTTTCACACAGCCATGAAAATCAATTATTCTTCCATTGATTTTTACTGTTCTTTCCTAGAAAACTTGTGACGTTACCTTTAATAATCATCATCATCATTGGCAATACCACCATGAGCCAAAAGCCCTGATATTCTTACATTTGAAAAATTTAATGAAACTGTGAAGTATATTGACATTTCTTTCCACCATCAATTTTTCAAGCTATTGAATTTCACCCTTTTCTATCTTCCCACTTCTCCCAATTGTTAAGCTCATTTTCAATTTCAAACTTGTTTCCAAGGCATTAGCCAACACATCCAACTTCCTGTCAATGGGATATTTAATAAGCACACCCATTCTACTATCCGGAAAAGGCAATGGCACCCCACTCCAGTACTCTTGCCTGGAAAATCCCATGGACGGAGGAGCCTGGTCGGCTGCAGTCCATGGGGTCGCTGAGAGTTGGACACGACTAAGCGTCTTCACTTTGACTTTTCACTTTCATGCATTGGAGAAGGAAATGGCAACCCACTCCAGTGTTCTTGCCTGGAGAATCCCAGGGACAGCGGAGCCTGGTGGGCTGCCGTCTATGGGATCGCACAGAGTTGGACATGAGTGAAGCGACTTAGCAGCAGCAGCAGCAGCATTCTACTATCCAAGACAGCAATGAAATTTCTAAGTATCAATAGTACAGCAGTACTTCTCTCAACCTGTCTGAGAAGTCACTTCTTACTTGAAATCACAATGACCCATTGCCAAGTACTTTCAACTTGAGCCAAGTGTACTTAAAAGCAAAATGAGCAAAACTCTATTTTCTCAGTTTCTTGATGAATATGACATGTGGAACTGAATTTTAGAAGCTTCAGGAGGCACAATGAAGGGTTGAAACACATCCATTTCCCCTTACCTGACAAAATAAAGAATAGCAACTCTATCAGGTAATAAACCTAATCTTTCAGATTTTTTCTATTATCTGTAAGGTCCTCACATCTTTACGTGTTTCCTGAGTCACTGATCCTAATTTGTTGAAGGCAGTATGAGTTTGGGGCCAAACATGCCTGGGGCAAAATTCTACCTCTGCCACTTTGTGGGACTTTGGTGGGGAAAGGGGAAAAAAAGAAAGAAAAGCTTTACTTTTTCCCCCCAGATCTATTTCTCATCTGTAAAAACAGGCATAATTATTAGCTCTAGCATAGTTTCAAGGACCAGCAATTTGCCTTGGCCAGAGTATAAGTCCTATAAAGAGCTGGCTTTTATCTTGGCTTATTTGGAAGGCTGCGTCTGTATTATAAAATCGCACTGTAATCAATAGGCAACTTCAGGCAGCTTCATTTATGTTTGTGTGGGGCATGAGTATTGTAGCATATTTCACACTTTTGGACACTTTCTAATTTCTTACCCTCTGGGGTTGTTGGGCAGGCAGTGAAGGTTCAAGTATAGTCTTGGTATCCATCACGGTGAAGCTGACTCAGCCACTTGTTAACTACACACCTTGAAAAATTTTGTCACACTCTCAAAGTCTATTTTCCCTTCTGTGTCTGATTAAATAATACACTCTATATACACGCCTCAACTATGAGCCAGGATGTTCTATTCAGTTTTCTAGATCTTGCCCCTAGATAGTGCCTGTGACATGGCAAATGCTCAGTAAGAAATTGTTGATTAAATGATGGATGAATGAATGAATGCAAACATCTTGGAGTTCACATCAATAAAGTCTGAATTAGACTGGGGACAGTTGTTCATTGATACTACCACATGACCACCACCTCTGACTCCTCAATTAAGGTTTTCCAATTTTCTAAAGTACATCAAAAGATTTGGGGCAACACAGTACCTATAGTTAACAATGTAGTATTATACACTTAAACTTTTGCTAAGAGAATACACCACATGTAAAGTCTTCTTTAAAAAAGGGCAAGCACAAGAAAACTTTGAGAGGTAATGGATATGTATTACCTAATAAAGTAATAATGAATGTATGCATATGTCCAAACTCATAAAAATGTTTACATTAAACATGTGCGGTTTTTTGTACATCAATTTTATCTTAATAAGACTGTTTTAAAAAAGACTGGGGCTACATCTCTAAATGTCAACAGCATGATTTATTTCCTGATAAACTGTGAGTTCTCTAACATCATTTAAGGGTTTGTTATTAAAATATAAGTCCAAACAAATATAAAATGATTTCATGA